>NC_090757.1:53563900-53588900 GCF_036898095.1 Palaemon carinicauda | reverse complement strand
ACTTCGATGTCATCCTTCTACTGCACTATTTGTTTCTGGTAAACCCTTCTGCACTCCTGAATGCATATTCAAAATATTTACATCAAATCTTGGTGGTCTTCTGGATCTACGAGTTTATCTACCAATAAAATTATCTTCAAAATGATCAATTATGTTTTTTGTGTCTTCGGCTAAAATTCTGTTAGTTCATCAAAAGCTTCGTGTATTTTATCTTGTGGACAAAAAGCTAATCGACAGCCCCCCACATACCAAAACATTTTCAGCTGTCCCAACAATCGTTGGAAACCAAAAGGCTTCACTCATCCTCATGGAAATTTCCAGTATCGGTTGCCTAAAACATGCTGCAGATGGCTCTCCTCGTCAAGAGAATCTACTTCATGCCCTTTGGGTACTGCACTTACCCGAACCTGTATGTGATGCTATCCCCAATGTTGATATTTTGCCCATGAATGACCTTATGACCAAAGTCGGCACCCTTATGGACAGACACTTCACCTCCTTCCAGACCTCCATCAACACCTCCATTCCTGACAATGTGGACACCTCTTCAACATCGACCGAAGACGACGTGAATGCGGTAGGACACAGACGCCACCCCATGATGTGCCGGAATGGCAACAAAGCACCCTACCACCCACATATACCATCCATCACTTACGCCCCAACTAACGACCTCTCCGGCCACTTTCTGTCGCCCATCGGCTGCAGTTATGGTACTACCACTTCAAATTTGAGGCTGCTGCGAAGTAATGTGCTATTGGTTGTCAGTTGCCGAAAAAACATGTAAGTAGGCCATCACTTGTGGCTGTGGCCTCCCCTATCACTAATCTTTTCTTTTTACATGACACATTTACAGGCGGGTGATTTTTGGTAGACATGGGTGCTTGCCGTTCTCTTCTGCCAAGGAGACTCTGAAGGACATGACGTAGTCTGCCTAGGTCTACAGACATCTGCCTGGTAGCTGAGTTTTGTATCTGTGTGCCGGTGAGTGATTACACTTTTGCGACCCTATAAATATCCTGATTTAACGCGGATAACAAAAGGCTATCGAGTGCAATATAGCTACAAGTTTTCGTGAATAGTCAGTGATTAGTTTGAGGTCAGAGAAGTGGGATAAAACGTCGGCATAGAATAGTTATCTTGTGAATTACTAAAAATCTAATCAAGATGGCTATGTACAACACGGGCAAGGCTTGGAGAGACATCTCTGGACTCAGCAAAAGTAAATTCCATGAGTTGGCGAAACAGGAGCTCGACCGTCTGATAACAGAGGTCACTAGTAACGTCAATCAGTGTGACGGAAAAATATTCGCAGACATATTGAAACAATATGATCCAATAAACTGGAGCAAATCTGCGGAGAACATCAGCAAAATAATAGAAGAAATTCCAAAGAAGATCCAAGTGATAAAGAGACTTATAAAGAAAGTCTACATCAATCAACACATTCCTTCAAAGAACAATAACAAGTCCAATATGGTGAATATGCTGATTGATGCAATGGGAAAAAGAATGCCAAAATGGTGTAATACATGTAAGATATGGTATTCCATTAATAATCCTCAACAATTGATTAGAAAATGTGATGCCTGTCATGTTCCAACACACCCCACATGTGCTGAAATACAGCAAAAAATAAAAAATAAAGACACAAAGGTATTCTGCTCAACATGCTTAGTCTGGATAGAAAAAATATTTAAGTCGAGACTAAATCTGCAAATAGTTGAAGATAAAGAAGAGGAAGAAGAAGAAGCAGAAGAAGAAGAAGAAAAAGAAGAAGAAGAGAACAATGAACAGGATATGTGTAAGGATGCAGAAGAAATCATTGATATAACCTATGATGCCATCCAACAACATACTTATGAAGAAATAAATTACCAGATGGAAACAAATAATAGACCCAAGAGACTCTACCCAGACCTACATAATTTTAGGGAAGAGCAAGAACAAGAAAAAATAGAAAAGAAGGATATAGTCTGCAATATGCTGAAAAGAGGGAATTGCAGATTTGGCGAAAGATGCTACTACAAGCATCCAAAGATATGCCATAATTATGAAATATATGGTAAATGTGCGTATTTAGACGGATATGGAGACGAATGCAGAGATCTCCGTCCAAAAATATGCAAAAACCTAAAAGAAGAAAAAGGATGCAGTTACAACAAAAAATATCGATATATGCATCCTGCATCCATGAATGAAAGTAAGAAAACTCAGCAAACTGAAAAGAAAAATGAAAGCAAAAAAGAAACAAAAAAAAAGAAACAAAAAAGCAGGCCGTGTATATACCGCGCTATGAACCAAGAGCCCCAAGATATGAGGCCTTTCAACCCAAACCTGCACATTTAGAGCCCAACTACAAAGAATGCATCTATAATGCCAGGGGTTGTGCAGATATGGGGACAATTGCAGGTATACACACAAAAATAAATATGAAGGCGAAAGAGCAAATATAATAGAAAAGTTGGATTTTTTAATGGCAGAATTCCGGGAAATGAAGAAAAGAAAATCATATCAGAACAGGAAGGAAGCATGGGAGAATCCATATTATTACCAATATTAAATAATGAGGATGAAACACAAACCATAATAGTGATGAATGCACAGGGTTTAGTCACGAGTAACTCTAAAAAGGAAAATAGAGTTCTTAGAAGAACTAACCCAAATTGAAAAAATAGATATATTAAATATAAGTGAAACATGGTATTCCCAAGAGACTGGCAGTGATGACCAGATAAAGGGTTTCCAAACTTATAGATCAGACAGAAAAAATAGGAATCAAGGGGGAACTGCAATATATGGAAGAGACATAAATCAAGGAAAAGTCTGTGAAAAATACAGCAACACAGAATGTGAATTGATTGCGGTAGAATTTGAATTTGAAAAACTAGCGAATATTGTAGTTTACAGACCCCCAAACACTAAGGAGTTTGACATAATAATAGAAAAAATAGATGATATATGTAGAAACCATAAAGACTGGAATATAGGCTACTCCTATCCGGAGATTTTAACTTTCCTTTCGTGAATTGGAAAGAACGGATAGAAGAAAGTGGTTGTATGTATACATATAAAAGAGATAGTAATAGTAGCGCAGAAGATAAGAGGCAATTTGAAAAGCTTCAAGATATGCTATTAGAACATAATATGCAACAAATAAACCACATTCCAACAAGAAAGGAAAATGTCCTAGATCTAGTATTTGTGAATGAGGTGAATTATGTTAAAGAAATAATAGTGTATAACACGGGAATTTCAGACCACAATGTCATAGAATTGATAGTCCATTCCAAAGCAAGTGATCGCAGAATTAATAAAAGCACAAAACTTTGGGAAGGATATGGAAAATATAATTTTTACAGTAAGAATATAAAATGGTCAGAAATAAATGAAGAACTGAATAAAGAATGGAAAAATGTATTTGTAAGTGATAATATACAGGTAAATACGGACATACTGTACAAAATACTGGAGAAAATTGTTGAAAAATATGTAACGAAAAAAAAACAATAAACAAAAGACGTGCATACCAAGAGACAGAAGAATCTTATTTCAGAAAATTAGAAAGTGGAAGAAAAATCTTGCAAAAGAAAAAAATGTGTGGAAAATGAGGGAAATAAAATGTAAGATAGAAAATGCAGAACAAAAGATTATGCAGTCGAAAGAAAATGAAAAAAGGGACTTAGAAGAAAGGACACTTCAAAATATAAAAAGAAACCACAAAGTACTTTACTCCTATGCAAAAAAGATGAATAAAGCGAGATTAGAAATAGGCCCTCTAAGAATTGAAGGACGGCTAACGAATGAAAAAAAGGAAATATGCAACATATTAGCAGAAAAATATAAGAGTGAGTTCACACCAAGAATTGCGAATGAGAATAATGAAACAGAAATGAGAGAAGAAAATGTTGAATATCTAACGGATATAGATATTAATGAAGCAGATATTGTCACGGCTATAAACGAAATTAAAAATGGATCGGCAGCTGGACCAGATGGAGTTCCAGCGATTTTGTTAAAAAAAACTGCAAACACTATCGCGAAGCCGCTTGCAATACTGCTAAGACAAAGTGTAGATATGAGCGAGATATATGTTAAAACATAAATTAGCTTATATAACCCCTATCTTCAAAAGGGGATCAAGACTAGAGGCAAGCAATTATAGACCTGTTAGTCTAACATCACATATTATGAAAGTGTATGAGAGGGTAATAAAAAAGAAAATAATGAACCATTTGGTTAAAAATAATTTGTTTAATATGGGTCAACACGGTTTTGTGCCTGGAAAAAGTACACAAACCCAACTGATAGCACACTATGAAAACATATACAAAAATATGATAAATGAAAAAGACACAGATGTGATCCATCTAGATTTTGCAAAAGCCTTTGACAAGGTAGACCATAACATATTGGAGAAAAAAATGAGAGAGCATAATATTGTGGGAAAGATAGGAAAATGGGTAAAAGAATTCCTGCAAAACAGAAAACAGATAGTGGTTGCAAATGACGAGAAATCAGATGAAGCCCAGGTAATATCTGGTGTGCCACAAGGTACGATATTAGCTGCACTGCTGTTTGTTATTATGATCTCAGACATAGACTGTGATGTTGAAAACTCCGTAGTGAGAAGTTTCGCCGATGACACAAGAATAAGTAGAGAAATTACTTGTGATGAAGATAGGAACTCACTACAAAGAGATCTAAACAAAATATATGAATGGGCGGAGATAAATAGGATGGTATTTAACTCCGATAAATTCGAATCAATGAATTATGGAAACAGAGAAGGAATGGTATATGCATACAAGGGACCTAATAACGAGACAATCACAAACAAGGAAGCAATTAAAGCCCTTGGTGTAATGTTAAATAGGAATATGTTATGCAACGACCAAATAGCAACACTGTTGGCTAAATGTAAAGCAAAAATGGGAATGTTATTCAGACACTTTAAAACAAGAAAAGCTGAACACATGATTATGCTTTACAAAACTTATGTACGTAGTACACTCAAATACTGCAATGCGATATGGTACCCACACTACCAAAAGGACATTGCACAAATAGAGAGTGTACAAAGGTCCTATACTGCTAGAATAGAAGAAGTTAAGGACCTTGACTACTGGGAAAGACTGCAATTTTTTAAACTATACAGTCAAGAAAGGAGAAGAGAACGCTACATGATAATACAAGCATGGAAGCAAATAGAGGGAATTACTGAAAACATCATGGAGCTAAATATATCAGAAAGAGCAAGCCGAGGTAGATTAATAGTGCCAAAAAATATACCAGGTAAACTAAGAAAGGCGCACAGGACATTAATCCACTACGCACCAGCATCGATAATGCAGCGACTATTTAATGTGCTGCCAGCTCATCTAAGAAACATATCAGGAGTGAGCGTAGATGTGTTTAAGAATAAGCTCGATAAATACCTAAGATGCATCCCAGACCATCCAAGACTAGAAGATGCAAAATACACCGGAAGATACATTAGCAACTCTCTGGTGGATATACGAGGTGCCTCACACTGAGGGACCTGGGGGAACCCAAACAAAAAATAAGGTAAGGTAAGGTAAGGCTGCCAATGGATCTGCAATACCCACCCACGGTTATGAAACCCTCACATTATCGTTTGAAAGCGCCAAATACATTTAGAAGTTTGTCATTGGTGATGACACATTGCCAATGCTCGGTGCCGACTTCTTCTCACATTTACACCTCCTAGTCAATGTAGCTAACTGACGGATAGGCAATGCGGATACGTACTCCTCGACGCTTCTCCAACCCACCCCCTCCAACCTAGCTCTCCACATAAGCACACCCATGGATGCCTACACCCACCTCCTGACATCATACCCGGAAGTTTTCCTCTCAGAACTTTAGCAAACCCCCATGGTTCCTGCGAAACATGGTATTTATTACCATATCAAGGCGACAAGACCCCTAGGGATTGCTAGATTCAGACATCTGGCCCTGGATCATTTGGCAGCCACTGAACAAATGTTTGCCATAACAGAAGAAATGGGCCTTTGTCAAAAGGTCTCAAGCCCATGGTCGTCACCCTAACATGTCATCCTGAAGAAAAATGGCTCTCTGTGTCCATGTGGAGATTACAGGCCACTGAACATGCAGACAAAACCGAATCACTACCTGCTGAACAATAGTGAATATGAACTCGACAAAAAGCGCGCAGTGACAAATGTATAAAAAAAAAAACATTCCAAAGACACACTTGAGAGAGGATGCTTCTACAAATGATGCCGAGAGAGTGAAAGAGTTAGGCTGTGAACGAGGAGGGAAGGTTGAGAGCCAGTACATAGCAAAATGGCATAAAAAGCCTTTTAACACTGCATGGGTGGCGTTTGTGTAAGTAAGCTAATATCATTGGTACTATTCCACCTGAAACGTGCAAACGGAGGAAAATATTGGCTCATAGTCTGATAAATGCTTCTTAACCATTTACGAATTTGCATCATCGTAAACTGATTTGCTCTTATTTAGTCATTTATAAACTGAGGTACTACTCAGTTTTTATCTCTCTCTCTCTCTCTCTCTCTCTCTCTCTCTCTCTCTCTCTCTCTCTCTCTCTCTCTCTCTGAACTTCTTGGCTCATTAGTTATCTATTTAATGACATTCCTTTAGGTTGTTTTGCATTTCACAGAGTATCCCATAATCCTCCAGCTGTCTGCATTCCACCAGCGAAAGTCGTTAATGAGGGCAATTCATTTCTTGTCTACACCGATAATATTTTTGACTGAAGAATTATAAATATTTATCAGAGAAATTCTCCGCTGTCGGAAATACCTTATCGGAAAAAACACTGCAACCAGACGAGGAAAGACAGACAGAGAGAGAGAGAGAGAGAGAGAGAGAGAGAGAGAGAGAGAGAGAGAGAGAGAGAGAGAGAGAGAGAGAGAGACTATCCCATTCGATGCCCCAAATCGTTTGTCATTTTCAATTACTGTATTTGAAAGGAATTGCTTATCATATTGAATGGGATCTTTCTCTGAAATATTGAATACCAAATCGATGCTATTGTTAGAGTAGCCTTAAATACTGTAATTCTCAAATGGAACTTGTAGCAATTGTATGCTGATTAAGCAGCATTTAAAGCTAATAATCAAGTTAGCCTGAATAACTGAAAGCTTTGAGACAAATTTGATAAGACTAGATAAAATTATATATGTTAATAAAAATATATGTACAGTATATATATATACATATATATATATATATATATATATATATACATATATATATATATATATATATATATATATATATATATATATATATATATATATATATATGTATATATATATATATATATATATATATATATGTATATATATATGTATATATATATATATATATATGCATATATACATCATAAAAATTTATATACACATATAAATTTCTACATATGTGCATATATATATATATATATATATATATATATATATATATATATATATATATATATATATATATATATACCGTATATGATCGCCCTATCAGTTTTTTTAAATATACACTACACACACATACACACACAAACACAAACACAAACACATATATATATACATACATATCTATATATATATATATATATATATATATATATATATATATATATATATATATATATATATATGTATATATATGTATATTTATATATGTGTATATATATATATATATATGTATATTTATATATGTGTATATATATATATATATATATATATATATATATATATATATATATATATATATATATATATATATAAATATATTTATGTGTGTATATATATATATATATATATATATATATATATATATATATATATATATATATATATATATATACATATATATATATATATACTCATTGATCTTGATAATTTTTCATTAATTTATCTACACTATATATATATATATATATATATATATATATATATATATATATATATATATATATATATATATATATATATATATATATATATAACACTTATAACATTGCATTGGTCGTGGGTGGAATTTCTTGACCGGAATATTTAAGTGTCTGATCTTGATGTAATCTGGTTAGTAATGTGATGAAAAGATTAAACAAATTGCATTATTATTCCCTTTTAGTTTATTAGCTTTAAGAACGGTAGTTGGGCATCTTTTCAGTATATCTTCATCAGAGAAATCACTTAGATCCCTACTATAAATAATTCCTCTTGCGTGGTTGTAAGAGTGGTGAGGAGGGACTCTATTATATCTGACAAGGAAGCTTTAAAATTATTCAACAATACAGCCTGAGATTCGTTACCTACTTTAACAAGCAGACAACGGCCATAGCGTGTTAAATTTCCCTGTGGAATACAACCCACCTTTTTTCCAATACATTCATACCCCTTTATCAGATTATTACAGCCCTCCTTGTATGAAGCAACATACCAGACTGGTTCTGGTACTATTCTGGTATTTTCCAGAACTTCTTCATACAAGGCAGAGCATTTGGGTATAAAGCCATATTCCGAGTCTAAAACATTTTTGGTACTATGCAATTTTACTCGACAAAAAAGGTCAGAAACTTTACCATTTCTTATTTCATGAAAAGCAATTGCAGCTTGTAATGTGTTACTAAACATGACATATGCCTCAAATTCTTGTTTATCTTTTGAGAGCTGCAATTTCATTCTTGTTATATCTCCAAACTCTTTCAGAACATTAAATAATTTTTCATAATTCCCATTGCGAGTAATTCCCTCACAATATAGAACCCTTAAATATTTTTATTTCTCTGGCATCTGGGGGAAGTTGGAATGAAAGGTTCCAGTGTAATAACACTGGATGAATGCAAATACGTCGAGTGAACTATTTTTCTGGAAGAGTCAATCAGAGAGGAAGCGGATTGGTCGTCAACGGGTTTTGGTGGGGCCGCCATAATGACGAAAAGATTCATTCCATTTGGATATTCCCCCCACCCACCAAGGAACCACACTTAGAGGACGGGTTCATCCCTAAAATTAGGGCCGTCTTAGGGGCAATATCCAGAGATACAACCCGCCCTCAGCACTTGAGGCGTCATGATTCAATTATAATTGATTAGAAAATTTGGTAAGGCACTGAAGTTAAGACACACAGGTCTGTAATTAGCAGGTTCTTATTTTGTTTTTTTGCAGATTGAAGGAACCTTGTGGCGTCTTTCTTTCGGTGGTTGTTTTTCTGAACATTTAGTGAAAGTGTGGGGTTATCTCTTCTTCTAGTTCTATAATCTCTCTTGGATGAATATCATCTGGACCTGGAGCCTTAGACTTACAAAGTCCCTTTATTTTCTTTTTGACATCTTCCATTGTAAAGGTGATTCTGTTTCGTGATTGTGGCCATTCATATTTGATAGCTGTTCCGGGGAGGGTCATTGATTCTTCCTTAGTGAATACAGCTGTGAAATATGCATTCATAAGATCGGTTTTTTTTTTCAGATAACTTGTTAAAAGATTTCCCTATGAGTCTCTTAATGGGCTTATGTTGTTTTTAGTTTTTTTTTCTTTTACTGGTTACATATTTAAAAAAAAAATCTTTCGGGTTTTCTTTACTAGCGGAACCACGCTTTTCTCTTCATTGATCTTGATACTTTTTCATTAATTTATCTACACTGCTGCTTAACATTCTATATTCGGAAATTAAACGAATTGAAGGTTTTGGACCCATTGATTTATGTTCCCTGTCTCTGCTTCTTATTGCATTGGTTATTCCTCTGTTGAAACATGTAGGCTATTTTGTCCCATTTGGTAAATCTTTTCTATGCAGTATAAATTTAGTCCTTTTTTCTTTATATATTTCTACAAAAGAGCCCCGTTCTGTGTATATGGTCCCTGTTTCCTCGTATTCTTAATTCCTGGTGTATTACTACAGTTGTATCCAGTTACCTTTTCTGTAGTCTACCCTTTTTCATAATTTAATTTTCTTTAGAGTAAGAATATTTACCAAAAACCTAACTATTCTATAATCACTTTTGCCAATATTTTCGCCTACTGAGACACTGGATACCAAATTTTCTTCTGTTGTTAGCATAATATGTAGTAGGCGGTTTCCCCTAGTTGGTTTATCGACCCACTGATGGAGGAATTCATTGTTGGGAAATTCTAGTAGCCTGCGTCCCTTTGTGTATTATGTAGAATTCATAGTGTCCCAATTACTGCTGCATTGAAGTCTCCCATTAGGACACCTAGCTTATTGTTCACTTCTTGTCCAAGTTGTCTATACAGCTCTTTGTCCTGTTCTTGTGATTGGTGTGGTGTTCAGTATATTACTAGTACGGACATGATTTTTCTTATGATGTTAATATTAGCAGTAATTTAACACCTGTCCTTCATATCAAGTTTCTTATCAGTTTTTATTGGATTTAACTGATTTTTGACATAGAGCATTACCCCAACACATGTTTTTTGGTAAGGCTATCCTTCTTGAAAAGCTTGAAACCTATAATTTCGTCGTCTCGGATAAAATCCTCTGTTTTTTCTAGAACCCAGGTCTCGGTAGTAAATATGACATCTAAATAGGTTGGCCAGGGCACCAGCCACCCATTGAGATACTACTGATGGAGAGTTATGGGGTCCTTTGATTGGCCAGGCAGCGCTACGTTAGATTCTTCTTTCTTATTACAGTTCATTTTCCCTTTGCCTACGCATACACCAAATACTCTGGCCTATTCTTTACATATTCTCCTCTGTCCTCATACACTTAACGAAACTGAGATTACCAAACAATTTTTCTTCCCTCAAGCGGTTAACTACTGCACTGTAATTGTTCAGTGGCCACTTTTCTCTTGGTAAGGGTAGAAGACACTATAGCTATGGTAAGCAGCTCTTCTAGGAGAAGGATACTCCAAAATCAAACCATTGTTCTCTAGCCTTGGGTAGGGCCATAGCCTCTGCACCATGGTCTTCCACTGTCTTGGGTTGGAGTTCTCTTAATTGAGGGTACACTCGGGAACACTATTCTATCTTGCTTCTCTTCCTCTTGTTTTGTTATGTTTTTATCATTTACATAGGAAATATTTATTTTAATGGTACTGTTCTTATAATATCTTATTTTCCTTTTTTCCTTTTCCTCACTGGGCTATTTTCCCTGTTGGAACTCCTGGACTTAACGCATCCTGACACCAAAATTTAAACTGCCATAAGAAATTCGTCTTAATTGCCAGCATTTCACCCTCTTCCACGGAGTTCTTTCCCTGAGTCCTTTTCTCATTCAAATGAGAGAGAAGAACAACGTCAGGTTTATTCACATTTCGCCAAAGACTGCTGTGACCATTTTAGCATTAGACGAAGGGAGAGAACTTCGATACTCATCACTACATGGCCTTTGAGTTACAGAAGGATTTTACCAGAACATTAGGGTACGTGAGGTTTCTCAGAAATTAGCATTTATCTTTTGAATGATAGAGAATTAAAGTCCCCAAATTGTATGCAATCCATTTCAGATCCATAAATTCGTCATTCATATTTTTTTCTTCTTCTTCTTCTTCTTCTTCTTCTTCTTCTTCTTCTTCTTCTTCTTCTTCTTCTTCTTCTTCTTCTTCTTCTTCTTCTTCTTCTTCTTCTTCTTCTTCGACGATAACAATAACATATAGGACTAATTAAGACGAGTCTTTTGAATCTCGTTTGTCATCCAAACTTTGAATATTTTCTTATTTCTACACAAATTTATTTTCGACAACATTCCCGCCATTCCTCATGATGTATATAATGAATGGAATATCTTATGATAAAAATAAACTAACAAACTGGTGGTATAAACTTGAAATGAGCCAAACTCTAACCAACTACACTGTAAAATGCACAAGAAATAACCAAAGGCTAACGAAACACGTTGCTACAATTTCGTAATTAGCTAAGGCCTAGAAGAACAAGTTGAGAAATAAATCTTCCAAGCTGTGAGATAAATTGGATATATGTTGAAGTCTAATCTGCAAAGTTCTGGAAAATGTGACTACCAATATGGCCAATAGAATTTTAATTAATTACAGCCTTGCCTACCAGATATATTTTCTATTATTAAGGCCTAACCAACCAAATTATGGTATGAGATGGCAAATGATTAAAAACCAACCTATTATAACAGCTTATGAAATATATTTCAAATGAAAATTTGGACCATGAGGCATGGCAATGCTGGGGCCACAGGGAGGGAAGGGGGAGAGGGGAGGTGCATTTGGTGCTGTTTGCAACGTGTAGACCCCCTCGGTTAAAATTAAGGTGGATGGAAGGAACAAAGGAAACACAGAAGGCTTAAAAAAGGGGTGGGGGGCACTCTAGATCCCAAAATGGACGCGGCAAAGGCTCCTAAGGGTTGTATGTATGTGTATATATATGTATATATATATATATATATATATATATATATATATATATATATATATATATATATATATATATATATATCACACATTATATATTATATATATACTGTATATATATACTGTATATCTATATATATGAACATAATATATATATATATATATATATATATATATATATATATATATATATATATATATATATATATATACATATATATATATATATATATATGTATATATATATGGATATAAATATATGTATATATATATATATGTATATATATACAGTATATATATATAATTGAAAGCAGAAATGATTGAGCTAGAATCATTTAAATAATTAGCAACTATGATCTGCAATACAAGGTCTTTAGAATTGGATTATAATGAAATATTGAAAAATAGCAAATCAGACAATGGCTAGGTTAAGTAAAATTTGAAAATCATATCTCATGAAATCCCGTATAAAAATAAGACCAAATAATACTTTAGTGAGATCAGTGTTACTGTATGGACATGAGACATGGTATGACAATGAAACAATCTCAAACAAGTTTTTCCATTTCACCTAAATTTGTTGTACTAAACTAAAATCAACATACGAAAAAGATTTGAGATAAATGAGATTTAGTTCAGGAAATTCATAATTGATAGATTGGACATTGTCATGCAAAATGTTCCGAGTATTTATTTATCAACTGTAATTTTTCTGTTGACATTAATTTAATCCTATTTACGTACGAATTAATCTCTTGCAAGCAACTGTCACCTACAACGGAATCTCATAAAACGATCCAATAAAAACGACTGCAACAGTTTAAAGCGTTTGATGATTATCTCCGACATGCAAATTGGCAATCCATTTTGCAAATGGTTTTGCATAACATAACAGAAAGCACCCATAACGCAACGGCAATATTTTAGGTGGCTTTTCTACGTAATGAATTAAATAAAGACTTCAGTTGGTTGATCGTAATATTGAGAAAACTGTAAGGGTCTAAAATATTTGTTTTAAATGTTTGTTTTAAATATGTTTTAAATTCAACCTGTCACTCTTGCCTGTTGTAAAACTAGATAACAGTGACGGATATCCATCACTAATATATATATATATATATATATATATATATATATATATATATATATATATATATATATATATATATATGAGTGTATTTATATATATATATATATATGTGTGTGTGTGTATAAATTATATTTATATATATATTCATATATATATATATATATATATATATAGTATACATATATATATATATATATATATATAGTATACATATATGTATATATAAATTATATATATAATTTATATATACACATATATATACTATATATATGTATATATATATATATATATATATATATATATATATATATATATATATATATATTATATATATATATATATATATATATATATATATATATATATATATGATTAAAAGCATAATATAAAACTGTCAACACACCAGCTAAGGAAAGACGGTGTGGGACAAGATTTAAAGTTACTTTTCCATATTCATTCATAATTCAACTCGAGCAGTAAGTCAAGAAGAAACAAAATCAGGCTGGATTATGGGGTCCAGGTATAGAACAGAATTGAAGCATATGACTGAAAATAAAAATCTGGTTTAAAAATACTCAGAAATCAAAAATCAAAATAGGATTAGAAAACGCACCCGGGTTAATTTATATAATAAAATCTTCTTTAATTGTGGAGGTAAAAATCAAACGTGGTTTATATTATGGAGGCTTAGAACAAGCACTTGGTTGAAACATAAAAAAAAAATTAATCTGGTTTGAAGTTTCGCTACCTTGTATCGAAACATTATAGAATTATTAAGTTAATGAAAGAAAACTTTGTTAAAACATGAAGGGAACTGAATCCAGTTTAAGGTCTCGTAACTGAGATTCTTACCAGGTTAAGCTATCAAGACCCGGTTTGATTAACTCTAAGAGGTCAAACGGTAACATTTGGTTAACAAAGTAAGTTTCTGTCTAAAACATGTATTAAAAGGGAAATCAAATGAGCAAATTACTTACACTGAAAAAATAAGATATAATAAAATATAGATGAAATGTATTAAAAGGAAGCGATAAATGTGAAAATAATAGCACAGGAGAAAGAAACAATGTCAAGACAGAACTACAAAGAGAGTTGCAATAAGCTCACTATTCGGTCCTGGAACTGTATGCACGTAATAGGCATCCAGCCATTTCTGTTTGTCCATTACTCTGGGGATTATTCAGTTAGGAAACAATTTCAAGACATCTTGTCCCGACAAGGCAAGGATTAAACGGCGAATGATCGACAGATTTGCCGGTTCTGAATAGTCATCAGAATTAGAAATTAAATCATAGATTTCTATCCACTTATTCGTAAGGAAAATCTCAAATGATAATAATAATAATAATAATAATAATAATAATAATAATAATAATAATGATAATTCCCAATATTTGGTATATATATATATTGCATATCACCATTCCTTGAATTACTGACCAAAACTTTGCCAGTTTCTGAGTTTCGTCTTCGACAAGCGATCGCCCTTGAAGGAGGAGACCTCTTGGCTGTCTGAGTGGGGTTAGTTGACCAACAGTTGTCAAGCTTCTCCAAGTAAGGGCTTGACAATATACTCTGAGGGATGTTTCATTAAAAGGGTTTCATGATTATTATTCAGATTGACTCTTTCGTGCATTTTCTTAATATATATATATATATATATATATATATATATATATATATATATATATGTGTGTGTGTGTGTGTGTGTGTGTGTGTGTGTTGTTTAGGTATGAGTTTGCGTGTAAATAAGGAAACGTACGCACACATATATATGTATAGATGCTGTATAGGTATATATATACATTTTATTTGGATACTTATATATTTATATATATAAATCTATATTTATTTATATATGCATACACATACGCGCACACACACACACACACACACACACATATATATATATATATATATATATATATATATATATATATATATATATATATATATATATATATATATATATATATATATGCATATTATATATATATATATATATATATATATATGTATAATTTATATATATATATATATATATATACACATGTATATACAACAGTCGTAACCTTCATATATAATTCGTAATCAACATAACCATTTTATCAGAAGAAGGAAAATTGGTTCGACAATCCCTTCATATATATCTACCATGGGATCAGTAGATCTTATTAGCCTTTACTAAACTATTAAAAACATCCTGGTACCGATCATACCCTGCCTACCTGTGCTCAACTCTTTTTGTTATCATATATCATATTTACTCCTAAATACAAACAAATCAACCACTTCTATTACTCTACATTCCACGCTAATGTTTATAACTTAATTCCATTGTTCTCCTCTATTCTCACTATTATAATTTTGCTAAAATATACTCTCAACTTTCCCCTTGGGCAGATACTTTCACACACTTTTACCACCTTCTGCAGCTTCTCATTACTATCCAAAATCAGCTCAGTATCATGTGCAAACCTCAGCCATCACAATTAATATTCACAACTTATTACACCTTCATCCTCTATCCTTTTTCTTACCCTCACATCACTCGATACTTATGGATGTTGAACAACAACAAGAAATAATCCACCTTTATGTCAAACCTACTTTCACACCAAACTATGTATTCTCCTGCCTATACAAACTAACCCAGGTTTCACTTCCATCATTATTTTTGAAATCACTCGTAACAACTTCCGATCTATATAGTTCATTCTTAACACCTTTCGCATTGCCTATCAACTAATTCCATTACAAGAATTTAAAGGGTAAAAAATTTCACATTCACCTTTTTTTTTTTTCAATTCGGAAAATCTCCCATTATTATTATTATTATAATAACTAGCCATGCTACAGTGCTTATTGGAAAAGAAAAAACTTACAAGCCCAAGAGCTCCAACAGGAAAAGTAGCCTTGTGAGGAAAGAAGATAAAGTAGTAAAGAATAAAATATAGATGAGAAATAAATAATACTAAAATATTAAGATCTGCAAGAACCTTAAGTAGATTAATGATAATATAAACTATGGAACGGGATTAATGTTAACCTCTTCAACAGAAACGCATTTGAAATTCTGAAGTTCCAAAGATTCAACTACCAGGTTAAGAGGATCATTCGACAATCTGTCACTGACGCAATAAAACATCTTGAATGCTATGTAGCATTTAAGTTTTATGGTGGAGAAGGCAAGAATAATAGAATTAACAGCACGGATTCATAAATAGTTAATTCACCTATTTTCCCCTCGTCCAAACCGGTACTGTTCTGTTCTTTTTACCCGAGTTGCTATATCGATCAAAATACAGCCACATATTTTCATTTCTTTACCGAGTAATATAAAGCCCTATAATCCACAAAGTCCCTTTTACTCCTCTTACCTCTATGCAATACAACAAATATTCTTCTTACTAATTGGTTTGGAACCTTTCCCTCCTCAAGATCTACCTTACAAACCATGGTCAGCCACTCAAATACACTATCCAGAAATAATGCAGCATATCACGTGTAATTGCACAAGTATTCTCAGGCTTCTATTAACACATTCAAGTCTTATATCACTCAGTTGTCTTTTTCATAATCACCACATTCAACCAACCATCAAAATACTCTCTCCACTGGCCAAAAGAATGTAATATACAATTAATTGAATTGTATAAGTTATTCAGAGATAAATTTGTTGAATAACAGTTTTCTTAGTAGTAACTTTCCTGGAAAATATCTCCCTTTTCTCACCAAACTCTGCATTTACCTCTTACCCTCTATTTTCAATACTGGCAATTTTTGTCTCACATAATCCTTGACTAACAAATTCACACTTGTATACAGTATTTACAACTAATCTTTTCTAACAATATCAATTTTTCTCATTAACTTGTCCTTTTATCTCTTCCTCCCTCAGTGCAAAGGTGTTGTTAGGTTATAATATAGAGACGAGATGAATGTAACTCACTTTATTCCATCAGATAACGTGTTTATACACAAGCAGTTCCGAGGAAAAATGTCACAAAAAATTTAAGCAGACCAAAAGGAACATTAAAACAGGTTTGAGATATACTAAAAAAATAGGAAATATTGTAACAGTGTACGAGCATGTGTGAAACACGTTCGGTATATGGCTCCCCCAAAAAAGACATAAGTGTGAAATAGGCCGCCCCGCTCTTGAGAGGCACATGGTAAGCGAATCATCTTGCAGGATATATGGAGGTTTTAGGCAATCAATGTTTACCCAGAGTTCTTTGCCACGAATATTAATCAAGGGGGCGTTAGCGGTAGTTTGTTAGTGTTGTTGCACAGGAAAATATGCAATGCCTTTTTCAAATCTGTCAGTATGTGTTGCTTCACTTTGAGCTGGTAAGTCTGTTGCCATAGAGTAAATTTTCCCCCAACATGACGTGGATGTTGGAGATTACTGGAGGAGGTTACAGATGGAACTAATTCGACAGGGACGACCATTTCAGATGGTGATACATTCAGGGCGTCTTTAGGAGTGGTCCTTTGTTCCAGGAGGATCCAGGGAAGCTGAGTAAACCAGTTGGAATCATTATATCGGGACATCAAAGTTGCTTTGAGGGTGCAATGAAAAGGTTCAACCTTTCCGTTGGCTGCAAGGGGTTATAGGCGGTTGTCTGATGTAGGGTGATGCCCAAGATATTCACTGATAATGTCCACAACTGAGAAGTGAAAGTGGTACCCATGTCAGATGTAAAATTATCAAGGATACCACATCTTGCAATCTCCCCTAAGAGTAAGGTGGATGTACATGAGGTGGACATTGCAGTTTGCTTAGGGAAAGCTTCAGGCCAACGAGTGAATGGGTCAATGTCGGTAAACAGGTAACGATGTCCTTATAATGTGAGTAGGGGACTTACTATGTCAATGTAAATGTGGGCAATACCATCCTGAGGTTGAGGGAAGGTGCTCACTTCTGAATCCATGTGTCGATGTACTTCTGAAGTTTGGCATGTCATTCAGGTGCAGACCGAATCCTTAGCATGCTTAGTAATGCAGTGCCAAATGGACTCTTCAGTAGCTGTGCAGTAGATTGGCACGAGGAATGTGAAGGGTCAAGAATGAAATCAAACTCCTAACGGAGCATGGGGGCTGGTATCCATGGTCTTTGTCTACCAGTACTGACATCACAGAGGAAGGTGGTGTTGCAGTCGTCGAGAGCAACGTCTTCCCAACAGAGGGATATGCAGGATGTGCTACAAGCTTTGTATTCTGGATCTTTTCGTTGTAATCCAATCCCAGGTAAATGGCAGCCAATGTATTTCTTGAAAGGACATCAGCAACGGGGCTCATTTTCCCAGTGATGTGTTGAAGGGTGCATTTGTATTCAGATAAGGTAGAGAGATGTTGGCATTGACAGATGGGCCAGTCATTGGACTGTTGAGTGAAGGCGTGCACCAAATGTATGTGGTCCTTGCAAAGGACAAATGGCGTACCTTCTAAGAATTAGCAAAGGTGACGGACAGCCAAATGCACCGAGAACAATTTGTGGTCAAAGGTAGAGTAGCCGGATACTGCTTTGGACAATTTTCAACTGATGAAGGTGAATGGGCGGGGCGAGTCGTTATCCACCTGCTCGAGTACTGGACCAATAATGACATTGCTGGCATGGGTGGAGAGGAAAGGGGCATGGGGCACGGGAAAACTAAGAGCAGCAGCGGTTGATAGGGCATTCTTTGCGTTGCAAAAGGCCGCTTCTTGAAGGGAAACACACTTCATGTCTTTTCACTTGTCCTTGAGGGAGGCGTTGAAGAGGGCAAGAGTGGTGGCGATGGCTGGTAGGAACCGGTAATAATAGTTGATCACACCCAAGAATTCTTGAAGTGCTTTGACGGTTGAGGGGGTGGAGAAGTTCTGAACAGCTGCTATCTTCAAAGAGAGGGGCTGGACTCTTTCAGGAATGATCAGGTTGTCATGGGTAGATACAATACTTTTAAAGGGATACGTCATTAAAAGAGAAACTCTTGTCTATTCCCAAAGTGTGAGCAGCGAGATGAGATTCGCCTACCATACTGTTTGGTCAAACCTGTCATCACTTCACTATCATCAGCATTTTGGAATAAGCCAAACCTCGACAAAGAGCGCCTTCAGTGATAAGGGAGCTGTCTTATTTTGACCAAGATGTCATCGCCTTAATCAGTGGAATAAGCATATTTTGAGAAACTGAGCCTGAGGGATATCCTTGTTTATGAAATATGCTATCATGGGTGGACACGTGCTGCACTCTTGTTATGACTTAACACAAGGTCCAGATCGATCAGAAATTTGATCTAGAAGCTTCCATGGCGTAATCGAAGTGGGTGCTTATGAGGAGGCCAATCATGACGCAGATTTGTAAAAAAAAAAAAAAAAAAAAAAAAAAAACGTCTTCTATGGAAATTACTACTGTCCACTGTGATTAATTCCGCTCATACATGGGTATATAGACTTCAAAAAGAGATTGTCCAGGAGAGATAGAACTATGTCCGAAGCAAATGAGAAGCAAGTCCCAACGAGATGACCAGAAGTCTGATAGAGTTAGTTTCCAATCTCCCTTTCAGACGACAAATACCTATCTCCAAAATCATGTTATGGCTGAGAAGAAGAGACAAATTGAAGCAACCAGCCCTCCCTGCTTGTGACGAGAGGTAGCTAACACTGCCTGCAGCCTATCACTATCATCGAATTCATGGAGAAGACTTCTAATGTGCCGTCTTCGAATAAAAAATCATCGTGTTATTTTCATCTGAACCTCAGCTGCTCTTCTGCAACGTTCTCAAGACTGAAGCCTCCGTAGCAGAATCGTCTCAGCAGCAGCAGAAAACTATTCCCTAAGTATTTCTACCTTACTGACTGTTCCCCTTTTCTATTGATTATTTGATTGATTTCAATTGTCAGTTAAAGTAAACGAATTAGTAACATTAATTTTGTGAATAAAAGTGTTGTGTTTTTTCGTGTTTATCTTAACATTCATTTCCCATATTTCAATGGTGGTTGTTGGAAACATTTATTTTATTTATAAAGAGAACCAGTAGCGATCTTAAGATCGTAACAGCGGTGCCCTAAGAACGATACTTCATTGATGCCAAAGGTACACTTGTCGCACTAGACTATTATTATTTTTATTGTTCTTGTTACTATTATTACTAGCTAAACTACAACCATAGTTGGAAAAGAAAGATGCTCTAGGCCGTTCTGTTATAGACAGTCGAGAACGATGCGTAAGTGTTCCTCTTTGGAGAAAGAGTGTGCCGTCCACCTAACATATACAGAAGGGAAGTCCCATAAGATTCCATCCATGAGGCATTGAAAAGTAGCTCCAGCATTACAAAGGCTATAACAGGAATAATTGAAAGTGCATGTACCGAAGGGGTTGGTGATAACAGTCTTGGGTTCATGGGTACTTGATGATACTCCTTCAAGAGGTTGAGCGTCGAGAAATCCTTCACTTTGTGCAAGTATGAGGTAACATCGTCGATTTTTAAGATGCGGTAGAGATCCGGTTATGTCTGCATGTTCATATGCCCGTAACACCAACAAGGGCGCAAGGGGCTAGCTTTCTTCGGGACTTTGTGTAGGGGCGACAACTATGGCGTTTAGGCCTTACTTTTGGATAGGGCAATTTTCTTCCATTTTAGCAAACTTTTGTTTATCGGCTGCCAAACAATTGGGTGTCAGAGGCATGAGATATGTGAACACTGTCGTCCCTGTCATCTTGATATGGTGAAAAAAACCAAGTTTGGCGAGAACCGTGGGTGTTTGGGGAAGTTCTGCACGGAAGAATTCTTGGTACGACGTGACGTGGGCGTAGGTATCCATTGGTACATGGATGTGGAGAGAGAGGTTGGAGTGGGTGGGTTGAAGAGATTAAGACCAATAGGAGTCTGCGTTGACTAACCGTTGATAAGCAAAATCAACCAGGTGGTGGAAATAGTGAGGATATCTGCACTGAGGTTTGGCAAAGTGACGACAGCAACGGGAAACTTCCAATGATATTTGGCGCTCCCAAATGATAATGTGAGGGTCTTGTACCTGTGGGTTTGCAACTACCAAGGCAAATTTCAGCAGACTGATAATGTCATGTCCTGGAAAGTGACTTCATAGAAGAGAATGGCAAGCATCAGTGTCTACCAAAAACCACACGCAAGTACCCACATCATGTAAGATGAAAAAATTAGTGACAGGGAAAGCCAACGCTAAAAGCGATGGCTTACTTATAAATTTTTTGGCCACAGACAACCATTTGCACATGTCTGTTCTTGTGTTGAAAAAGAGTACCTCCAATAACAAAACTGTTTGCAGAATAGAACTTATAAAATGTGCTCCATTTTTATTTGCAACTTCGCCAAGACCCTCGACACCCATCACATTCTCTATCCCTTGATTATTTCGCCAACTTTAGCATTGAAGTCGCCAATCTCAATTTTCATATCTTTCAGGGATCTCATCTACTGCCCTCTGCAGTTCTTGATAGTATTCCTCTTTCATTTCTTCAGGAAAATAATTTTGGGGGGCATAACAATCAATAATGCTCATATTGCACTGCTTTGATTTGAACTTTGCTCGTAACAATCTGCTATTTACAGCTTTCCACTCGGTTAATGCCTTTTCTGCTTTTGGTGTCATCATCATTCCTACCACTTCTCTCCAACTCCATCTGTTCTTCCAAAGTAGATATGTATATTGTCTTGGTCTAAAGTTTCCATACCAATCCCCTTATGCGGTTCCCTTTGGGCCACGATATCCAAACTATATTTAATAAATTCACTCTCCACTTGCTGTAACTTCCCAATCTGATTCATGGTTCTAACATTCCAATAACCTATTTTCAATTTTCATTTAGTATCTATAAACCGGCAGATTCTTAGCACCCAGCTACGCCTTGGACTTGGGGACATTCTGTCATCTTCTCTTTCCATGACTGACTAAATCTCTTGGCTAGATACATCAAAGGGTAGCCAGTCATGTGCAGTGCCTACCTAACAATGACAAGTGACCCCTGCCGGTCCATACTAATTCTTGTAAGATCCACCTCCAAGTATAAGGAGTAAAAGCCGAATAGACAGTTTGTCAATCGCCTTAAACCCAATCCATCTCCCTGCTGCCAGTGACTTCATCGAGATTTAGGGAGCCTTTCCGCCACACCCACAGCTCTCATTACTCTACCAGGTAATACGAGTATAACCGTTGGCAAACATAGATTGCTAGGATATATATTTATTCATATTATATATGTATATGCAATATACAAGCATGTTTTCCTCTATACATGTATACTATTTTCGTAGGTATGTATATAACAAAACAGTTTCTAAGATGGTCTATTTTACATCAATAATTGCGTTGGTGAATTAGAACATATTTTTCCACCAAAGGTTTTTGGCAAAAATTATTATCATTATTATTATTATTCTCTATTATTATTATTATTATTATTATTATTATTATTATTATTATTATTATTATTGTTGTTGTTGTTGTTGAT
Source organism: Palaemon carinicauda (assembly GCF_036898095.1). NCBI lineage: Eukaryota > Metazoa > Arthropoda > Malacostraca > Decapoda > Palaemonidae > Palaemon > Palaemon carinicauda. Next base: position 53,565,980 of record NC_090757.1, on the reverse strand, counting down.
AATAATAATGTTTAGCAGCTTCAATAAGTAATTAAAATATATATATATTTTTTTTTGTAATTAGAACCAATCATATATAATTACTCTTAATTATCGTTCATACCTTTTGAAACTGAAATGCAGATTCTGTCATTTAATTCTCGCAATTGCCCTAATAAAAATGCATTTAAAATCATTTTCATAATTTCATAAATTATCGTTAAAAATTATTCTTGTCAATATTTCTTTGAAAACTATTGATTATCTAATTTTCATCTTAGAACTACTCAACTTAAAATAAGAAGAAAACAAGAATATACCCGCCACTAGAAATGACCCTTTTTAGCAGGTGTCTAACGAGCTTGCGGACTCCTCCTACTCAACACCTGAGTCAAGCCCAGGTAGCGGGTAAGGGAGTGTCATTGTTCTCTAAATCTCTATATGTATGTTCGTACTTTTGCTTTCCCTATAAATTGTAAGAAACCTCTCTCAATAAATCAGTCCTCTGAGGAAGTATCACGAAACTAGTCAGGACTTAAGTGTATATTCCGTATTTTCATTTTCCCTGTGGTTCTTCTGCATCTGAGCATCACGTTTTCCTGTGATTTTTACGCATATATATATATATATATATATATATATATTGATTCATAAGCTAGGAATAACCCTTCGATCCCAAACGAGGCTATAGGAAAGGAATAGTATTGACTTGTTCCCTTATAAATTCATTATTCTTCTGCTGACAAAGACGGCATACGGTCTCCCTCGTTGGTTGTTGCCTTTACCTGGTCACAGCTGAGAGAGAGAGAGAGAGAGAGAGAGAGAGAGAGAGAGAGAGAGAGAGAGAGAGAGAGAGAGAGAGAGAGAGAGAGAGAGAGAATGTGCTTTTGTCAAATGGAATAATCTCTTAATTGAACCTTAAAACTTTCAAAGCTTTTAGAAGTAGATTTTCATTTCCTTTGATGTAAACCCTTCTCATTTGTTCCCAATGATTGACAGATAGACATATATCGATGAAAATAATGAATTAACTTCTCCTGGGGATATTCTTCTCATACTTTTGGTTATAAAATCAAGAGAATAACACTTAATCAAGTATTAACGGTACCTGGATGTTTGAATCCTATAAAACATACAGATTATTAAGAAGAAAAAATACATAAGAGCTAAGTTGTCTTAAAGGAAACCCGGAGTTGTATATTTGTTTAAAACATTCATTTGATGCGACTGGTCCAGTATTCTGGGATAAGCTTTGATTATATTACGTAGCTATTGTTGGAATATTCTCTTCTAAAAACTTGTGTTGGTAACTGGATTAAGAGTTCTCCTCAGAGGAATGGTGTGAGGGAGAGAAATGTTCTTGTTATTTATTGTTCTTGTTTGTGCTGTTCCCAGTATTATCCTTTTAAGTAAATAAATGCTGGATGTATCCCCAGATACACAAGTTTATATTTCCCTATATTTATATCTCAAGTTGATTATAGCTTTATATTTACTCATGTTACAATATTTATCATATGCCTAATGTACTCAAATCCTTTCATAAAATTTATTAATAATACTCATCTTCATTAGATGATAATTGGACGCGAAAATTATAATAAAAAGACAAATCTAGCAAACAACACTCAGATCAACTTTCACAAAGGATTTAAAAAAAAAAAACATTGTAGGTAAAATAATAGAAAATCATAATTATCTACAGTTAACTCGAATATATTTATCAGTAGAGATGATCGAAAAATTATGTCGACATAAAAGATGGGTGTAGACACCACAAAAAGTTTTTATAGTTTATAAATGAAATATTTATTTTAAAGTTACTGTTCTTAAAATATTCTATTTTTCCTTGTTTCCTTGCCTCACTGGCTATTTTCCCTGTTGGGGCCCAAAGGCTTATAGAATCCTGCTATTACAACTAGGTTTGTAGCTTAGCAAGTAATAATAATAATAATAATAATAATAATAATAATAATAATAATAATAATAATAATAATAATAATAATAATAATAATAATAAATAATAATAATAATTGGAGAGTACTTAAGTAATACACTGTAGGTAATTAGTTGAGATGAGAAGGAGGAGGAGGAGGAGGAG
>NC_090757.1:53543900-53548900 GCF_036898095.1 Palaemon carinicauda | reverse complement strand
ACATACACACACATATATATATATATATATATATATATATATATATATATATACATATATACAGGGGGTATATATATATATATATATATATATATATATATATATATATATATATATATATATATATATATATATATATATATATGTGTGTGTATATATATATATATGTATATATATACAGGGGGTATATATATATATATATATATATATATATATATATATATATATATATATATATATATACATATATATATATATACTGTATATAGGATATATATACAGGGTGACAAAAAAACGGTCATCACCTAAACTTGAATAACTTTTGAAATAAATAATAAATTCCTTTTATTTTTCAGATTTATCAATAAAAATTAATGTTCTAAGAGTCTACCAAATTCGACCTTCAAGATGCCATGGACTACTGAGGAAAAGACATTTGCAGTTGAGGCATATTTTCGGTTAAAGTCTATCCACGCAGCTCAACTGCAATTCAAAGAACGGTTCAGATGTCAATAATTTCCTGTCCACTCAATGATCTACAGATGGGTCAACAAGTTCAGAATCCATGGGACAGTGCATAACCTCATTTGTAAAGACACTAACAGACAATCACACTGTGGATGGCCGAAATCATCAAGGACACCACACAACGTTGATGCCGTCAGAGACTCTTGTCCGCAGCCCAAGCAAGTCTGTGCGACGGCGAAGTCAGGAGCTTGGAATCAATCGGGAGTCCGTGCGGAGAATTTTGAACGCAGATCTCCACCTGTATCCTTACAGGATACAGATTAAACACAAGCTTACACCTGACGACATGAGGAAGCGAGTGATCATGTGCCAGTGGTTTTGCGATAAGACTGACGCTGTGCCAGACTTCCTTGACAATGTCTGGTTTTCGGATGAGGCACATTTTCTGTTGTCAGGTCACCTGAACTCGAAGAACAATATCTTCTGGGGAAGCATACCCGCTGAGCACTGTCTGCAAAGGCCATTACACTCGGTAAAGTGCACTGCCTGGGTCGCCATCTCCAAACATGGCATCATTGGACCATTCTGGTTCGAGGACGACAACAAGCGGTCTGTGACAATCAACACCGAGCGATATGTCCAGGTGCTTGGCAAGTTCTGGACAGCACTTGGTTGACGGAGAGGAGTCGTCAGGGTCCTCCAGTGGTTCCAGCAGGATGTTGCCACCCCCCACACTTCAAACGAATCACTGGCATGGCTACAGCAGCGTTTCCCTGACCGACTGATCAGCCGCAGGTGTGACCCGGAGTGGTCGCCGCATTCACCGGACCTGAACCCCCAGATTTTTATCTCTGAGGATACCTTAAGGACAGGGTATATGGAAATAACCCCCAGACTATCCCTGACCTGAAGGCAGCAATCACAGCAGCAATAAGAGTGATCCCAAGGGAGGAATGCGGAGGGTCATCGAGAACTTTGCCCGGCGGATCCCAATGTGATTGCAGCGGCGGGGAGCTCGTTTGGATCACCTTTTGGAGAGCCAGTGAAACAAAGAGATTTTGTTGTAGAGACTTGAAATTTTGGAGATGTCTGCTACACAGGTTTAACCTAATGTAGCTAAAGTTTTGTGTCGATTTATATAAAATCCTGGAAGTTATTCGTTTTTTGGTGATGAGCGTTTTTTTTCGTGTCACCCTATATATATACATTATGTATATATATATATATATATATATATATATATATATATATATATATATATATATATATATATATATATATATATATATATATAGGATACACAAGGAGAAAGCAGAAGGATATAGCCGATGTGAGCCCATTCCGTTATGATTTTATCTTTATGAACCCAAGCACCGAATTATGTTTGTAGTTGTTGGGTAACTGCAGTTGGTTACGGCTGAGATTAAGAGGAACATATGCGTTATATCTTCTTTAAATTCATTTATATACAATACTAGAAAACCACGCTGAGAATGCTAGCCTCCTCCGTAACAAGCGTGTCGTTCACAGAATCTTTTAACCATTTCCAGCTCTTTACACAACAGTTTAAAATCCCTGCAAGTTTCATTACTTGACGATTAAAATTGTGACCGTAGAATTGATGACCAAAATTGGACCTTTTGCTTGACTTTTAACTCGGAAACGACCTTGACCTTCGACCTTAACATGTATTAATTGGCGTAGATTTTCATACACTTCAGTATGAGGTAAGTTTGAATTCTTCGTGACAACGATGTCCAAACTTATGGCTTATTACGTGAATTAGACATTTTGCTTGACCATGACCTTGACCTTTATCCTTGACCTTCTAAAATCTAATCATTCCCAGCCTTTTACATAACAGTTAATCTCTGCAAGTTTCATTACTCTACGATAAAAATTGTGGTCAGGAAGCTGTTCACAAACACACGAATATTGTTCTGGCAATGTCAAATATATGTATATATATATATATATATATATATATATATATATATATATATATATATATATATATATATACATATATATATGTATATATATATATATATATATATATATATATATATATATATATATATATATATACATACATATATATATATATACATACATATATATATATATATATATATATATATATATATATATATATATACATACACATATATATATATATATATATATATATATATATATAAAATTTCTATCTTTCGTGGAACAACCAAAATGAAAGAATATTAATGAAGAAACATCACAAATTCCCTAAACAAAGACACTCAATTCTATCATTGTCACAATGTACGACACCTCATACTACGATATCGTACGCCTGGCAGCTCCAAGAAACTCAATGGCCCATTTGAATGGAGCTGAAATCCCGAATATTGGCTCTACGATCAAACCGTTAAAAGGCTTTCCGGTGATAATTCAAATTCTCACATTTCAACCGGTTGTCAATAAAACGATTCAGCATTAAATATTAATGGACCATAGGGATATAACGGCAACGTAACTTGTCAAACGGGCAAACACTTGAAAGACTCCGTATCTATATGATCGGGAAAAGCGATTTCACGGTGGCTTCCAATGTTGTTTAGATTTACATTTTTTAAGGTTGCAGTGTTTTTATCTGTTTTGTGTATTGACGCACGAGGCTGTTTGCCAATTCCAAAAGCAGCGGAAACAAAAAAGGAAATCTTGGAGCGTTCTTTGAGAGTCACGACGTGGAGGCTGTGAAATTTCCTACTTCAGCAATTCAATGGAACTCTTCGATACAGCACCTTACGCTGAAGGTCTTCCCACTCGATGTGCTTACTCGGCGAATCTTTTATCTAAAGGGTTCTCCTTCCTAGTCCACAGGCAAGGTTAGCGGTATTTTCTGGAATATTTCAATACCATTTGAAGCTAAAACCTATCTCAGCTAGGTTTTCTTTTCCTTTTTATATTCCGCTATATGAATGAAAAGGGTCAATGCAAACTAAGGACAAATCTTCATTCATCTGTGTATAGAAAAAACCCACGAGCTAAAGATATGAACAAAGGAAAAACGGCAAACATTTGGGAAATAAAGATTAGTAAAAAGAAATGAACATGCAAATAGTCACCTTCAATAGAATAATAAGACCGTAAATATAAAACATTTTTATATTTTCCCTAATCGCTTATTGTTAAAAGCGCTCTTTTACGAAAAGAGTTGAAACAACGATAATAATAGTAGTTTATGAATACATACATACAAACACTCACACACACACATTATATATATATATATATATATATATATATATATATATATATATATATATATATATATATATATATGTATTATATATATAAATATATATATATTATATATATTAATATATATATATATATATATATATATATATAAATATATACATATATATAAATATATATACATATATATATATATATTTATATATATAATATATATATATATATATATATATATATATATATATATATATATATATATATCAACCTCTCATCCTGAACCTATTAGCGTAAAATATATGAGAATTTATTTATATTGCTGTGTTACTCATAAGTTACATAACAAGTCACGATGACATTGAAACAGCTCAGAAAAAATCTGAATACCAACATCCAGAGACCGAAATTATCCCGAACCTTAATGAATTTTCCTGTTGCCAAGAAAAGACAAGAAGCAGCACATGTAAGTTTCAATAGTATATTTTAATACATACATATAAATATATATATATATATATATATATATATATATATATATATATATATATATATATATATATATATATATATATATATATATATATATAGACCTGTAAAAACGATAGTCTATGGGAAGAGGAAGTCCTTTCATGACCACGTGCCTCTGAACCTCATGACTAAGATTGAAATAAATCTAAAGATATTTGTAAAGATGTTTATAATTGGTTACAATGGGGATTATAGGCCAAAGAATATATATATATATACATATATATATATATATATATATATATATATATATATATATATATATATACATATATATATATATATATATATATATATATATATATATATATAGCGAGAGAGAGAGAGAGAGAGAGAGAGAGAGAGAGAGAGAGAGAGAGAGAGAGAGAGAGAGAGTTATTAGAAATTTGGATGTTTCAAGAAACTATTTAGTTCATCTGCCCTTGGGTAGAGCGAATCAATTTAAACGCTAACAGAGATTTTACGATCTTGTCCAACTTATTCTTGAATTCGTTTACCGTGTTACTGTTCACTACATCCGCTGGAAGCCTGTTCCATGTATTTGCTATTTTGTATGCAAAAAAAGAAAACCACAATGATTGGTGTTTTTTGTTTTTAATTCCAGTTTGTATCCGTCACCTTTGGACTGACTTGATACAAACTGTATCTCTATTTCATTATCCAGCAGTGAATAATCTATTCGTGGGATACTATAACTATGTGCATAACTTTGAATTTCCTACAGTTGAAAGGCATTTGACATTTTCTTGACCATTCTTCCTACTAAA
>NC_090757.1:53538900-53541400 GCF_036898095.1 Palaemon carinicauda | reverse complement strand
AACGATGTATTCGCAACAGAAATCAAAAGTTTAAATCCATTCAATCTTTGATTCTCATTCAATGTCATCCACCACTTCTCTATCCTTTAGCCAAAGCCCCTCTCCCCCCCCCCCCCACCCCCTCTCCGTTTCCTAACACCTCCACCGTATACCTAATTACTAACACCCTGGGTCATTATTTAAATGATTTATGATAGAACATTAAAGCTCAAAAAAAGAAACTTATTTCTCCTATTTATTCACTTAAATATTTTATTTTGATGATTAAGATATCTGAGTTTTGGTTATATGGCCCAATGTCAGGTTCCAGGAGGTAATTTTCAGTTATAAAGTCAAAGTTAAGAAATTGGATAGCCAGGTGGAATAGAAAGCTACAAAGTTAGTGCATGTAGGAGGCGAAGGAACTTTGTAAAGACATTGGAAGTTACTGCATATCAAGCCATGCTTGCAGTTCGGCTCATAATTACAATGTGATTCTGAAATAAGTTATTTTCATGAAATAAGGCCGAGACAAACAGGGAAAGCAGATGCTTACTCAACCCTATTAAGCTGGTGAGAATTTGAGGAAAAATTTAAAAATACCTTCATAAGATGAAATTCTATCTTGAGAGATAATTTGCATGTGATTGATTATCGGAAAACGAACCAATATGCGGAAGGCTTAGCTTTCAATAATGGAATGCAATTGCAGCATTTATTACCATTTATTTGAAAGGTAAGACTAGGCTGAGATATCTATAAGTGGATATATTCATATGAGAGGTATTTACATTTGCAAGTGATATAATGGATTTAGGTAATGTGGTCATTACCTTTTCTTTTGACTTACTAATAATTGTTTTTCATTTAGCATAATCAGGGGTTAAATTGTAATACACTGACGACATATACATACATGCAAATAAATACATATTCACTTCCTTATATGAAGGCTAGTGTACAGTTATAAAAAACACACAATTAATGTGTATCTACTGTATATACAGCATATTCATGATATTTCAGACATATCTTGATTAGGCCGCATATATTTGTAAGCATGTATAAACATATCAAGTGAAAAACATACTACTAGGAAATGGCTCATCATCATCATCAATTATTATTATTATTATTTTTATTATTATAATCATTATTATTATTATTATTATTATTATCATTATTAGCTAAGCCACAAACCTAGTTAGAAAAGCAGGATGCTATAAGCCCAAGGGTTCTAATAGGGAAAAATAACCTAGTGAAAACAAGGAAATAAATAAATAAATCAACTATAAGAGAAGTAACAAACAATTAATATAAAATATTCTATGAGCAATAACAATATTCAAATGGACCTTGCACACATAAGATATAAGGAGAGACTTATGTCAGCCTGGTCAACATAACCAATTTATTTTTAAATATTATTGTGTGTATTTATATATGTACAATATAATGTCATACATATATTCATTCATGAGTATTTACTGTTTCCTCTTTTATTTGATACATCGTTAGCTTCCGATTTCCATTTTATTCAAGTTTTTATTCACATTCCCTTTTACTCCTTCCATATTACTTATACATATTTTCTTTTATCCATTTTGATAGTTCAGGTTTTACATTTTTATTGTTTCCCAATGAATTATCCTTTCGCTTTTACCTCATTCCCCGTTTGCTGCAACATTCATTTTTACTTAATTTTTCACTTCTCTCTTTTTTCTTTTCTAATTCTATCTTGCTTCTCTAGTGTTCACCCTTTCCGTTTCCCTTCCATAACTCATAGGCTTAGTATCTTCTTCACTACCTCTTATTCCTTCCCCGATCCTTTCCCTCTTCCATCTTCTATTTCTCCTAAGTATTTCTTTCTTGTTTAGAATTCTTCCTTTAACACATAGAAAATGCTACGTCATGGGACCCAGTATCAATATTAATCTCCCTTTGGTTTAGCGCTACTGTGATCCTGTGGGTGATCATTTCTTTCATCATTTATCAAATTGAGTAGGTTTTATTTCTTTATATTTCTTCTTTAGACAAACATACACGCACATAAATATACAGGATATACAAACACAACATTATACACACAAACACACACACACACACACATATATATATATATATATATATATATATATATATATATATATATATATATGTATATATATATTGTTTATATGTATGCATATTTATATACATATATCAAGGCAGACACACACACACACACACACACATATATATATATATATATATATATATATATATATATATATATATATATATATATATTATATATTTATATATTTATATATTTATACATTTATATATATATATATATATATATATATATATATATATATTTATACATAATATATATATATATATATATATATATATATATATTTACAGTATATACAAATACACAACATTATATACATATATATATATGTATATATATACATACACACACACACACACACATATATATATATATATATATATATATATATATATATATATA
>NC_090757.1:53521400-53531400 GCF_036898095.1 Palaemon carinicauda | reverse complement strand
GATTTCCTTTCGTGCTTAGTATTATTTGGCGAAGTATTCGCCATTCTGGCCTACGCTAGGCCATGTAGCCTAGTCGTTTGGTCCTAGTACTTCATGCATGATTTTGGTTTTTCCGAGTGTAATTAAAATTTTATTGAAGCTTTAGGCTATATTTTATACATTTAAGACTGTGTGGAATATTTCCAAGATAGTATACGAGTGAGTTTCGGTGATTTAGGTAATCGATTCTCTTGGTGCCTAGGCTAGTTGCTTATGGAGCCTTAGTATACTTTATCATACTCCCCGGTTGCTTTCTTTTCTTCGGAGAAGGTATGCAATCCCTTTCCCTCTGTTTAAGCCTTGGGCTTATCCCTAAGTGGTTTTTTCCGAATTTATTTTCGATAAAACTATACTGGGGTGTTACTGTACCTTCCTGTTCCTGTAGTATGGTTCAAGAGGGACAGAACAACAGAGTTTTTTAGTCTGAGTCTGTGTTGTCTGGCTTGGGGCTGAGTCCCCCTCGCTGACCTGATACAGACAAAGGGAGCTTAGCTCCCTTAGGTCACTACCGAAGGTTTCTGTGGATATGATTCCTTCTTTTGTGATCTACCAGACTAGTCCTTGTTGCTGTTCTCGGGGGAGGATAAGTTTCTTTCCCTGGGAGTAGCAACGCCTTCCTTGCTTTGGTGCTCTGGGAGCTGGCAAGTATTGCTGGCCTTCCCCCTTAGATCTCCCTTAGGCTAAGATAAGTTTCTTGGGTGCGGGTGATCTGTCACTAAAGCAAGGTTGGCAGGACCCTCTTGTCCCTTCCCCCTCTTTCTCCGTAATGGCCGAGCCATTACTGTACTGTACGTCGTTCTACATCTGGACCTAGTATAGGTTAGGATGTGGAATTGACTCAGCCCCTTGCCGGCCGGCAGAGCTGCTGGCCGGCAAGGGTCTTATGTTTTCGAGTGCTGCCCGGACCTCTCTTGGTCCCTCATCCATGCCTGCCTGTAGAGCCAGACGGCATTGGTCAGGAAGCCTGAATTAGTTTCTCCCCTTCCTTATATGCACTCTTTCGGTTGCCGGGCTTGGAGGTTGTGTACACTCTTATCCCGGCATCCATTCTATTTTTTTTCTAGTGCTGTACCTGACCCGGCTGCCGGCCTATGAGGCCGGCAGCGGGGCAGGTGTAGTCCTCTGGTTCTTTTGCTGCCGGCTGGCATCGGTCTTGTACCTTTGCCGGCCGGCTTATGTCAGCCCTTGTCTGCCGGTCACCAAGAGTGTGGCCGGCAGCTGGGTACTACCTTGTGTAGTTGCTGGCCGGCAGCCATTGCCGGCCAACATTGGCTGTTACCGGCCGCCAGTTGCTGCCGACCGGCACATGCATTTGAACCAGAGTGCTGCCGCCTTATAGCTGTTAAGTAGTATACTTTAAAGCTAGTTATGGTGTGTGCCGGCCGGCAAAGGCAGGCCGGCACGCATCCCCCTATACTGTACTAGTATTCTTCAGTATAACATATACAGTAAGAAGAAAACTATGGTAAGGGTTTTGGTACAGCACTGTGTCTTCTAACACTATTGTGTTTTCTCGCACATCCCTTTGCTGTTGCCCTACAGATAGGAAAGTGAGTTCTTTCCTGTCTATTATCCAGGATTTTAAAATCATTGCTTAGGTGTGAGCTCCACCTGTTTCCTCTGGAAACCTTGCATTGGTTACTCTAGAAGAGATTAACCATTTTGATTTTATTATCTGGAAGGCTGCAACAATGGGTTGTGAGGGAAACATAAGTGTGTGTCTTTCCTTTATGAATTGTTATGCTATACTATGCATATCCAGTGATACAGAGTTCACTTGATACTCATGGAAATTTCTTCTCTTTACAGGAGGACCCTCCGAAGTGCGGAAATGTTTTCTGCAACGTCCGCAGCAAGAACCTCTGCGGACATGAGTGTTGTAGGAGACACGCAGCATGCGCTGTCTCCAAGGATGATCTCCAGTATTGGGACCCTCAGGTATGTACTGTATCCACTAACCTGATTACTGAGGCTTTTGATTCCCCTAGAACGGCGGAATCAAGGGATATAGCAAGGGAGAAGCTTCGTACCTGGGTAAGGGGCTTCCAAAAGAACACCTCTGGCCCTTATCTTCCAAGTGAGAAGATGAGGGCGTATCTTTTTCCCAAGGCATCAGCTGATGCAGTGATTCCCCAGCCTCAAGAGGAGATCCCCCAAGATCAAGTCCAGGTGGACGTGGAAGTCGCAGTCGCGATGCAAGACATCCAGTTAGATGACAGGATGTCTGACCTGGACGAGCGTTTGGAACAAGACCTCCTGGCAGAAGGTCAGGATGAAGTTCAAACCCCGGATGTCGTAGAGGATGAGGTCGACGAGGTGTCGGCTACTCCGGTTCAGATTCCGGAGCCTATTCCCTCAACATCGGCCGGTCTCCCAGTAGAACTGGGACAGGCCCTCTCTTCGATTGTTGGAATGATCCAACAAATGCAGAAGGAGAATCAGGAGAAGGCGGCTGCTATGGAACTGCGTATGCAGTCCCTGGCAGAATCACATGGGCCCCGGAAAAGGCTCAATGTGAAAGACCTTCCCTTATGCTCAGATGCTAACCCATGGAGGTATGCTGAGCACATGCCGATGACGACTGGAAAGATCGTCATCTCGGATAAGCTGGGTTCAGTTCCCCTAGAGGAGGTGGAATTCTGGCCCAGCAAGGCATCATATCCGGACTGCTATGTCCGGCTGAGAAAAGAACCAGCTTCAAGGGAGGAGACAGAGCCGAAGGAGGTCATAATTATGGACCACGCTAAGGCTCAAGCCCTACTTTCATCCTCGATGAAAGAGAGGGGCTTCTCTAACTCGAAGGTAGCTGCATTGAGCAAGAAGCTCCCTTCTTTTGTGTCCTCTCCTGCTAGAGCCTTCCCCTTTTTTACAGAAAGGGTTTGCGGCTGTCCTAAAGGCAGTCGAGGCCGGCAAGCCTTGCCCCTCCCTGGAGGAGTGTAAACCCTTGTCGCTGGCCCTGCCTATGGACCACAAAGACTGGAAGGATGTCCATCTGACATTCTCAGTGGGAAAGTTGGAGGCTGATATTGCCGGACGGCAATTCGGCGAGGACCTCCTCAAGCTGTCCGACTCTCTTTTACGAAGAGAGTTCGAGACAAAAGAAAGACTGGCTGCCTCAATGTCTCATCAGACTACTCTTGAGACGATGGCAAGTGACCCCAAGGTCCATGAAATGTTCATGGTGGTGGCTAAGTCTCACCTAGCCACAGTGACGAAGGACCTTTATAGCTTCGTCAAGGCAAGGAGAGCTTGCAGGGAGTTCGTGTTCACCGGGGCTACGGTGAGACACGAGCCAAGGAAGTTAATCTCCTCCAACATTTGTGGAAAAGACCTTTTCCCTACCGATGTGGTCAAAGAAGTTGTTGATAAGGCCGCCGTGGAGAATAGAAACCTTCTCCAGAAGTGGGGCCTGGCTATCAAAAGAAAGTCTTCTCCGGATGAGGGTCCTCAACCAAAGAGGAAGAATATGAGGACTAGGCTACCGTCTCGGCCAGCCAAGCCTTTTAGACAGCAACAGCAACTGCAATTGCCATTGCCTCCAGTGCCCCAGATGGTGGCACAAACCCCGACCACTTTTCAGTGGTTACCCCAGGCTGTGCCAGGTCAGTCCACCGCATTCACCCCAACGTTCGAAGGACAGTCGTCTTCCTTTCGTGGAAAACCTAGAGGAGCAGCCAGAGGCTCGTCTAGGCGCCCCTCAAGGGGAAGGGGATTCAGAGGTGGTCGTGGTCAGGGAGGCAAGACCTCAGGACGGCAGTCCAAGTGAAACGATACCGGTAGGAGGGAGACTGATGAAATTTTGGGATCGCTGGACCTTCGATCCCTGGGCCCAAAGCCTACTCAAGAATGGACTGGGCTGGAGCTGGTACAGCACTCCACCCCAGTGCCTTCGGTTTTTCCAACACTCCACCCCCGTTCTGGAGGAGTACGATCAAGAACTGTTGGAGAAAAAGGTGATCCGAAAGGTGAAGTCCATCAAATTCCAAGGGAGGCTGTTTTGTGTTCCCAAGAAAGACTCGGAAAAGCTCAGAGTCATTCTGGACTTGTCGCCACTCAACAAGTTCATAGTGAATTGCAAATTCAAGATGCTAACACTGCAACACATAAGGACCTTACTGCCCAAGAGGGCATACTCAGTCTCTATAGACTTGTCAGACGCCTATTGGCACATTCCAATCAGCCGTCGACTCTCCCCCTACCTAGGGTTCAGGCTACAACGGAGACTATACGCCTTCAGAGCCATGCCATTCGGGCTAAACATAGTCCCAAGGATTTTCACGAAGCTTGCGAACGCAGCTCTCAAACAATTACGCCTAAAGGGAATTCAGGTAGTAGCCTACCTGGACGACTGGCTGGTGTGGGCAGCATCCGAGACCGAATGCTTGCAAGCTTCCAGTCAGGTGATCCAGTTCCTAGAGTACCTAGGCTTCAAGATCAACAGAAAAAAGTCTCGACTTTCTCCATCCCAAAAGTTCCAGTGGCTGGGAATCCACTGGGACCTTTTGTCACACAGTTTCTCCATCCCGACGAAGAAAAGGAAGGAGATAGCGGGCTCTGTCAAAAGACTTCTAGATTACAAAAGGATATCAAGACGCGAACAGGAGAGGGTACTAGGCTCTCTCCAGTTTGCTTCAGTGACAGACCCAGTGCTAAGAGCACAGCTAAAGGATGCAACCGGAGTTTGGAGAAGGTATGCATCAAACGCGCGAAGAGATCTGAGAAGACCAGTGCCGCCTCGGCTACGTACTCTTCTCAGGCCTTGGTCCCAAGCCAGACATCTAAAGAAGTCGGTTTTTCTTCAGCCACCTCCCCCGTCGATGACGATTCACTCAGATGCCTCAAAGGAGGGATGGGGAGGTCACTCTCATCGGAAAAAAGTCCAGGAGACTTGGTCCAAGCTATTCAGGACCTTTCATATAAACTTTCTAGAAGCTATGGCAGTGCTCCTTACCTTAAAGAAAGTCTCCCCGCGTCACTCGATCCACATAAGATTGGTGATGGACAGCGAGGTGGTTGTGAGATGCTTGAATCGACAAGGGTCGAGGTCACCACCTCTCAACCAGGTGATGTTAGCCATTTTCCGATTGGCGGAAAAGAAGAAGTGGTACCTGTCGGCAGTTCACCTTCAAGGAGTCCGCAATGTGACAGCGGACGCTCTATCCAGGTTCACACCGATAGAGTCGGAATGGTCCTTAGACGCAGGATCATTCTCCTTCATTCTGAATCAAGTCCCAGAACTGCAGATAGACCTCTTTGCGACGAAAGACAACAAGAAGTTGCCCCTGTACGTGTCCCCGTACGAGGACCCCTTAGCGGAAGCAGTGGACGCGATGTCCCTCGACTGGAACAGATGGTCCAGGATTTATCTGTTCCCTCCTCACAACCTTCTGTTGAGGGTCCTCAACAAACTGAGATCCTTCAAGGGGGTAGCGGCAATAGTGGCCCACAAGTGGCCGAACAGTATGTGGTTCCCCTTGGCGTTGGAACTACAGATGAAGTTTGTGCCGCTACCACATCCAGTTCTGACCCAGCGAGTCCAGAAGTCGACTGTCTGCGCTTCATTACAGAAAACCCGGAACCTGCAGCTCATGATTTTCTTGCCCTTGCGGTGAGAAAGCGTTTCGGGATTTCGAAAGCCAGCATAGACTTCCTAGAGGAATATAAGTGCAAATCGACTAGAAGGCAATATGAGTCATCTTGGAGAAAATGTGTGGCCTTTGTAAAGGCAAAGAATCCGCAGGAGATCTCAACAGACTTCTGCTTATCTTTCTTCATCCACCTCCATGGCCAAGGGTTGGCAGCTAACACGATTTCAGTGTGTAAATCTGCTTTGATGAGACCCATTTTATTTGCCTTCCAGATCGACCTAGGTAACGAGATCTTTAATAAAGTTCCGAAAGCCTGCGCTAGGCTCAGACCTTCAGCACCTCCAAAGCCCATCTCATGGTCTTTAGACAAAGTTCTTCATTTCGCCTCCCTGTTGAGCAATGAAGAAGGTGCGTTAAAGGATTTGACGCAAAAAGTTATTTTCCTATTTGCACTCGCGTCCGGGGCCAGGGTTAGTGAGATCGTAGCCCTCTCGAGAGAGGCAGGTCGTGTTCAGTTCCTGGATGGGGGGGATCTGAACCTGTTTCCGGATCCTACGTTTCTCGCCAAGAATGAGTTACCCACCAACAGGTGGGGTCCCTGGAGAATCTGCCCTCTGAAAGAAGATGCATCTCTATGTCCAGTAGAATGCCTAAATGTCTATCTTCGTAGAACTTCAGACTTCAAGGGTGGTCAACTATTCAGGGGAGAAACATCAGGCTCAAATTTATCTCTGAATCAACTCAGAGCGAAAATCACATATTTTATTCGCAGAGCGGATCCTGACAGTACACCCGCAGGTCACGATCCGAGGAAAGTTGCCTCATCCCTAAATTTCTTTAATTGTATGGATTTTGAACATCTCCGTTCATACACGGGCTGGAAGTCTTCCAGAGTGTTCTTTCGCCACTATGCGAAGCAAGTAGAGGAACTAAAGAGATCTGTGGTAGCAGTGGGTCGTGTAGTTAACCCTACTGTTTAACTCTGCGAGGAACAGCGGTCTTAATTGGGACGATTAAGTCCAGGGTGAGTGTGTAGGTACATACTGTACTACAAACTAAATGAGGGCACCAAGTGCCTACATAGACTGTTCCTTTTTTCAAAGGTGAACCTAGCATAAGTACAGACATGTGTGCCGAGCGTTTCTAACGCTAATGTGATTGATTTGTAATACAGACTTTTATGACTTGATACCTCGGTATCTTAATAAAGTGGCGTTTAATGGTTTTTCTTTCAGATAAACAAGTTCTGTTTACTATCATACTTATGCTTAAAGTTTTGGGTTATCCTCTTTTATATATATATATATATATATATATATATATATATATATATATATATATATATATATATATATATTTGTTGTTAACCTGTCTATTTATTGTCTGTCAATAAACTTGTTCTTGAGAACCTTGCGTCTCTTTCACCTGTGTCAATTTATTGGTATAATTGAGCATTTAATTCTATGTATCTTATCTGGGATAATTCTGGTAGAATTGTTCTGTTATGCAAGCTATGTTGCATTGGTTTATGTAGTCCCCTAATGGGAGGACTCCGTCCCATAAGGGACGAGGGCGGTTTTATTAGTTTCTTCCTATGTGGATATAAACCTTTGTCCAATACAAGTATTGTGCGGATTACTGGTCAATATATATTGACGCAGTGGTTCTATACAAACTATGCTTTAATTAATATAGGGCGAGACCACTATATTAGGTTGCCTGGTATTCATACATAGGTATATGTACTCTTCGAGACTTTTCCAGAGTCTAGTAGGACTCTTCCCTGTAGGGGGCAGGAAGCTCTAACATAGTTTATAGTTAGTTGAAAAGATGTATAACGGTAACATCTTAGGTCTCTAGGTCTAGTCGACCGGGAAAAAATTACCTCCGGGGAGTACGGCACGTTCTGAGAATCCACAGATACAGTAATGCTCTGGTACACTTCCATCAGGACGACATGGCTTGAGCCCAAAAAACGGATTTTGAGCGAAGCGAAAAATCTATTTTTGGGTGAGATGGCCATGTCGTCCTGATGGACCCGCCCTTGCCTTTCTAAGAAAGGGCTGTAGGACCCCTCCCTACATACAGTATCTGTAGCACCTCGTGTACGCTACAAGGAATACAGATGGCGCCAGGATTGGCGCCAGGCACGCATACGAATCGGAGGATAGGGAAGCCTTGGGAGCGGCTCCCCTTTTTCTTTCCCGAATTCGTATCTCGCCAATCACCTCCTACGAGACGAAATCTCTGTCCAGGATGTAGATTGCCATGTGGCGTGTCAAGAATACGTCCTCTGATATGTCGCGATATCCCTTTCACGAGGGATACTCGCTCCAGGAGTTAGAATTCTGGTACCTTAAGGTAAATTCTCTGGGAATATCGCCGTAGTTGTAATATACCCTAGGAAGCTACCCTATAGGAACTTCCATCAGGACGACATGGCCATCTCACCCAAAAATAGATTTTTCGCTTCGCTCAAAATCCGTTATATATATTTATATATATACCTGGAGGGTATTTAGCCTTGCATGGTGTATCGGCTCCTCCATGTTGACCAGTTTTTCCGACTTTTTACTATAGTCTATGGGTATCATCAATCACTTTGTTTATAATTCTGTACGTATTGTTTTTGTTATAATTCTTGTTAATCTAGTTTTTAAGTATGATGTCTCTTTTTTATTTCTATTAATTCTTTTGCTGTCTGGAGACATTGAGCGAAATCCGGGACCAGTACGTCCTAGATTTCCTCAATGTCGTCTTCTGTATTGCAATATTCGTGGTCTTCATGCAAATATCCAAGACCTTACAGTTGCGTCCAGACAGTATGATATTCTTTTGTGCTCAGAAACTTTGGTTTCTAATATGAGGCACTCATCTGAGCTCCTTATAACTGGTTTTAAGAAGCCAATAATGTTGAAACGTGATGCCATCCCTAGAGCCAGGGGAATGGCGGTGTATATTAGGACCGAGTACCCTGCTTCTCATAAGTCCTGCTACCAGTGTGGATGTCATGAGATTCAGGTAATAAAAGTTTGTGGCAGGCATAACAACTTTTATTTGTGTTCGATCTACCGGAATCCAGACATAGATGATTCTATCTTCGATTATCTTCTTACCATTATGGCTAAGATACAATAAGATGATAGAAAGGCTTCTTTTGTCTTTGTTGGTGATTTTAATGCTCACCATAGGGAGTGGTTAAGTTCTATCTCTCCTACCGATCGCCATGGCTTAAGAGCTTTAGACTTTGCCTCTGAATCAGGCTGTGAGCAAATCATAAATGAAGCTACTCACAGGTCTGGTAATTGCTTGGACCTCGTATACACTGACTCCCCTGGCGTTATAACGAGTAAGGTTGGTTCTCCAGTCGGGACATCTGATCATGCCTTGATTTCATTATTAGTGAAGACTGAGCAGCCTGTCCCTGATATATCATATTCTTGGAAAATTTATATGAAATCCCAAGCAGACTGGAATGGGATTTTACATGATCTTTTGTGCTTGAATTGGTCACAATTATATAATAGTGTAGATCCTGTTGTCCCTTTGAATGAGAATCTAGTCAACATAATTGATAGGCGTATCCCTTCTCGTGTGCTAAGGTACCGAGTGAAGGACAAACCGTGGTTCAATGATGATTGTAGACGTGCTTATTTGGAGAAACAGGAGGCCTATCATCTTTGGAAGGGTAACAGATCAGATTTGACCTGGAACAACTATACTCAGCTTCGAGCTTTTGCTCAGAGAGTTTATGCCTCAACTGAAAAGGAGTACAATTTAACCATAAAAGAAACACTTTCTGGTACAACTCAGGAACATAAATGGTGGTGTACCCTTAAATCTGCACTCTTTGGTGTAGATGCAACAGTTCCTCCTTTACTTAAACCAGATGGCTCAGTCACTCACTGTCCAAAGGAAAAGGCAACCCTTTTGGCTGATGTTTTTGACAGTAAACAGAGTAATGAAAAACTTGAACTTCCTCATTCCTGTTTTCCTGAGGCTAAACTAACTAGTTTAGCTTTTCGATTTCGTGAGATTGAAGCTCTGTTGGTGGACCTTGATGCTTATGGAGGTGTAGACCCAAATGGTATTTTTCCTTTGTTTTTTATAAAGACAGCAGATTTCTTAGCTCCAAGGTTATCTGTTATTTTGCGCAAGTTAGCAAGAAGAGGAGCTTTTAGCACTAGTTGGAGAATTGGTAATGTTACTCCTCTATGTAAATGTGTTTGTGGTAGCTCAAATCCCACTGATTACCGCCCAATTTCCATAACTCCCATATTATCTAAAGTTTTTGAACGTCTTCTGGCAAAACGTCATAATAGGTTTGCTGAAGGTAATCATCTACTCCCTAGTTTGCAATTTGGTTTTCGTAA
>NC_090757.1:53513900-53516400 GCF_036898095.1 Palaemon carinicauda | reverse complement strand
GAGAGAGAGAGAGAGAGAGAGAGAGAGAGAGAGAGAGAGAGAGAGAGAGATCAACGAACACAGCATTATTGATCGCCTCCTCCATATTTCTACATCCTTTTGAAAAGAGAGAGAGAGAGAGAGAGAGAGAGAGAGAGAGAGAGAGAGAGAGAGAGAGAGAGAGAGAGAGAGAGAGAGAGAGATATCAACGAACACAGCATTATTTATCGCCTCCTCCATATTTCTACATCCGAGAGAGAGAGAGAAAGAGAGAGAGAGAGATAGAGAGAGAGAGAGAGAGAGAGAGAGAGAGAGAGAGTATCAATGAACACAACACTATTTACACCATCCTCCTTATTTCTACATCCTTTTGAAATTAGCTTAAAAACCAGGGAGGGTTATTTTTCTATTTTTCTGTTTTTCTTTATATCTCCTTAATTCCTACTTTCTTCTAGGTTCTTTATATATATATATATATATATATATATATATATATATATATATATATATATATATATATATATATATACATACATACATACATACATACATACATACATATATACATATATACATACATATATACATATATACATACATATATACATACATATATACATACATATATATATACATATATATATATATATATATATATATATATATATATATATATATATATATATATATATATATATACTGTATATATTCCTTTCTGGGTGGGTATACCTTAACTGGGTGAAAAAGTTTAGCGTATGCCATGATCAGCAAAGCTGTACTAGTCAGGACCACCCATACTATAGTCCATTTCTTTTAGCGAGGCATATTTGCACCGACTCGCAGCGGTGCCCTTTTAGCTCGGAAAAGTTTCCTGATCACTGATTGGTTAGAATTATCTTGTCCAACCAATCAGAGATCAGGAAACTTTTCCGAGCTAAAAGGGTACCCCTACGAGCCGGTGCAAATCTCCTTCACTAAAAAAAAAATTGACTATAGGTTAGTTTGCATTGAGCGAGCAGATTAAGTCTTCCACCATCATTAATCCACAGTGGCCAGCGTGGTGGTGAAAATAGCCATAACCAAGACAGACTAAGGACATGTAGAAATTGTTGCATTTGCTGTGGTTGTTGTGAATATATATATATATATATATATATATATATATATATATATATATATATATATATATATATATATATATATATATATATATATATATACTATTCCTAGATTTGCTTTAATAAAGACAAGTCACCAAGAATCAGACTTAGAAAACGATAAGATAAATGAAAAATATGAAAAACTAAAAAGCCCCAATAATATTAAAGTGATAAATCTGAAGAGAGATTAAAAGGAAAACCAAAAACACCAAAAAACAAAAAATTAAGAAACCATGAAAACAAACACGTAAAATCACATAAGTAAAACTTGAAGATAGAAAAGGGCAATAAAAGTTATAGGCTCACTTTCAATATAATCTTTACCATAGCAGCTGTCTTTTCTCCCATTGGCTAAACTTCTCACGTTTAAAGGAACCTCTACCAACAACCGCCCCCCCCCCCCCTCCACCACCCCCCACAAATCCCTGTCACCAGGATAAGAGAATATCTTGTGTTAGATCTGAATTGATGTAGATGGGCTATGTGGGCTGGTGCTGGGACCGGAAAGATCAGTCAGTATTGTATATTTCGTCCAGTCTTTCAGTCATTTTAAATGATTATATTCGATAGTATAACAATTCTCTCTCTCTCTCTCTCTCTCTCTCTCTCTCTCTCTCTCTCTCTCTCTCTCTCTCTCTCTCTCTCTCTCTCTCTCTCAAAGTAATATTGTCAAAGTATGTTGAGCATGATTGCAATTCCACTGAAGCAATGCTGTTTTAGGATCTTAAGTAAGATTGCAAGTCCAATGTAGTAATACTGCTAAAGCATGTTGAGTATGATTGTGATTCCAATGAATCAATACTGTCATATTATGTTGAACATGATTGTGATTCCTATGTAGGGATACTGCCAAAGTATGGTGAGTATGATTGTAATTCCACTGTAGTAATAATGTCAATGTATGTTGAGTATGATTATGATCCACTGTAGTAATACTGTCAAAGTATGTCGAGTATGACTGCTATTCCACTGAAGTAATAATGTCAAAATATGTTAAGTATGACTACAATTCCACTCAAGCAATACGGTCAAAGTATGTTGAGTAGGAGTGTGATTCCACTCTAGTAATACTATCAATGTATGTTGAGTATGTTTGGGATTCCACTGAAGTAATACTGTCAAAGTATGTTGAGTAAGATTGCGATTCCACTAAAGTAATTATGACAAAATATGTTGAGAATGGTTGCGATTCCACTGAAGTAATACTGTCAAAGCATGTTGAGTATGATTTCGATTCCACTATACCAATATTATCAAAGTATGTTGAGTACGATTGCGATTCCACTGTACCAATACTGTCAAAGTATGTTGAGTGTGATTGATTCCACTACAGCAATACTGCCAATGTATGTTGAGTATGA
>NC_090757.1:53498900-53506400 GCF_036898095.1 Palaemon carinicauda | reverse complement strand
TTTGACCAAAATCTAATAGCGTTTCGAATTGCACAGCGAATAAGCCCTCAAGTTTCTCATTATTTTTCATTTATTTAAAAAGAGCCCAAATGAAATCAAGACACTTAGAGAGAGAGAGAGAGAGAGAGAGAGAGAGAGAGAGAGAGAGAGAGAGAGAGAGAGAGAGAGAGAGAGAGAGAGAGAGAGATAACGTAATTAAAAGAAACTTTTTCTCATTAAGAATAATATGAATACTAAATTAGATTCCATTAGATCATCACACCTATTCAACTCACTAGTCACTGGAAATACAAAAGCAGAAATTAGGTTCCGGAGTCAACAACGGCGGACTAAGGGATTGGCCAGGAAGCTTAAGGACGCCAAGGAGTATTCGAGATATTGTATATTAAAAGAACATTCATTGGTTGATCTGGAGTTTTCTGGCACCCTGGCATCGAAGGTCACTGGTGCCGATGTCGATCGTTATAAATAAAGCATAAAAAGAAATACAATTTAAAACCATAAACGCAATGTCTTATTAAAAGCTAAAGAGCTTTCAGAAGACCAGCTTCTAAAATGGATCTGAGAAATACCCCTAGCATTGTACAACACACCCTTCCCAAGAATCTTAGTAAAAATAGAAATTTCCTATGATCAAAGATTGAAATACAAAATCAACGCTAAATTAAAAAAGCATTCTGGAAACACCCAAGATGGAAGTAATTTCCAGAGTAGAGAAAGGCAAGTTGGACCTTTTCTTTTCTAAACCAGTAATTGAAATCGGAATTGAATCAGAGGCAAATGATAAAAATCAGCGGAAGTTACAATCTCGAGTACTCACTCAGTAAGTTCAATTCCTCATTGTAGTAAACGTCTCCTCTGACAGATTGTTCAAAGGCTGTTACTCATCGTGAACAGATTTCTAAGACGATTCTGAAAATGGAAATAGCCATTATCCTCTCGTTTATTTATACTAGTGTACACAACCCATCAAAAATGACTATAAAAAATTAGAGAGATATGCAAACGTATGCACAATTACACAGATTCAACCCTTCCAATCCCCTCCCCCTTTCCTGACTACAACCCCTATCACCAAGGTATGTCTACTCCCTCTCCCCACACAGCTCAGGATTCTCTCTCTCTCTCTCTCTCTTCTCTCTCTCTCTCTCTCTCTCTCTCTCTCTCTCTCTCTCTCTCTCTCTCTCTCTCTCTCTCTCCATCTTTTATCTAGTGTGAAAATTTAATAAACTTTTAATGGGTGGTCATCATAGTTCAAACACCAGAATTTCAAAGATAATATACTTAATAATTAAGCTTCTAATAGAATTTCATGACAGTTTAACTAATTTCAATTCAATACCAATTAACACAAAATTCCTATAAAGAAATTGAAACTAATCTCTTAAACAATATCCATTTAGGCAAACCGCACTTTTTGGGTTAACCTAAATCTCTCTCAGTGAAGATTCGAAATCTTCAGTGTGCCAAACATGACATTTGATATCAACAAATTGCAAAGAACGAAGAGAAAACAGCGACCGTTTAAACTCCCGGTCTTTAACTTTCTTTGAAACCCCCTTTGATCCAAAGGATTCTTCGGATCCTTAGGGAGTTGTATGAAGGGGGACGGTGTTGTTGTTGAAATAACTGACTTCATTTTGTTGACAACTCTCTGGATGAGTCTGTCCATTTACCAAACAAACAATTTCTCTTTCTCGGAAGAAGTTGACAATACACAGAATCTCTCTCAGATGAGGCTAAAGTTTGTCCTATAAAGGCAAGCTAAATAGCTCTCTCTCTCTCCCTCTCTCTCCCTCTCTCTCTCTCTCTCTCTCTCTCTCTCTCTCTCTCTCTCTCTCTCTCTTGTGAGGGCTGGGGGAGGGCATGCCTAAAGCTTGATCGGTCGTGTAGGTGTAAAACGAAGATTGGTAAAAGGCCTCTCGCTCGGTTCCAGAATCCTGTTCTATCTGCAGAGATCAAAAGACCCTGAAATATCAAAACCAGATGATAGTCACTTTCCACCCGAGGCTGGAAGAAAGTCCATTCATAACCCAGTTAATGAAAGACGGGTCGGCTTTATTCAAGCAATTTTTATGCTGCGATATACCATGTGTACATAAAAGAAGTCACATACTGTATGGAAAACACGTCTTTTACTCTCCTGATATTTGTAGCTACTGAATGGTTCGCTCTAATGAGCATCTACAGTTTAAGATAGTGTAAATAATAAACATGATAATAAACATGGCCTAAATATATTCTCCTAGAACTACATCTGGACTCATTAAATAATATATGTATATATATATATATATATATATATATATATATATATATATATATATATATATATATATATATATATATATGTGTGTGTGTGTGTGTGTGTGTGTGTGTGTGAGTGTGTATATACATGAATGTATATATATAAATATATATACATTTATATATATATATATATACATATATATATGTGTGTATATATATATATTTATACTCTTTATATTATATATATATATACTGTTTATATATGCATATATATGTATATATATTTATTTACATATATATATATATATTTATATATATATATATATATATATATATATATATATATACTGTTTATATATGCATATATATGCATATATATATATATATATATATATATATATATATATATATATATATATATATGCTGTTTATATATCCATACATATGTGTATATATATACTGTAAACATATATATATATATATATATATATATATATATATATATATATATATATAAATATATAAATATTTATATACATATATATATATATAAATTTTATATATATATATATATATATATATATATATATATATATATATATATATATATATATATATACTGTTTATATATAGCAGTATCATGTTAAGGTTTGATATTTTCAAAATAAATTACAAATGATCATGATAATAATAATAATAGTAATAATAATAATAATAATAATAATAATAATAATAATAATAATAATAAAAATATTATTATTATTATTATTATTATTATTATTAATAATAATCATAATAATAATTATAATAAATTACCATATTATTATTATTATCATTATTATTATTATTATTAATACTATCATTATTATCATTATTATTATTATTATCATTATTATTATCAGATGAATGACAAAAGGACAGCAACAACAATAATGATGTTGATACAAGAAAAATATGGGGGAATTTATAAACATTTCAGCAAGTGAAATATATAGAAAACAGTTGCCTCTGGTTATTTTGTTCTCTGCAGCCTTTCCTTGAACAAAGATACTTTAGAATGACTAAATACGAAAAACAATCTCTTAAACAATAAAAAACAATAACAACGATAATGGTGACTATACAAAATTTACATCACCCTGAGAGTAACAGATGTATAACGAAGAGACAAAATCCTTTCGAATCGGTAAAGTAAGAAATTAAGAAGGACCAATTCCAGAAGATATCAAAACCTATATTCCCCATAAATCAGAAGAAAGGTCCATCTAATAAGGGCTTAAGATAACGGCGCTCTTCTGTGGGAACTCTTTAAGAGCTCGAGATGTATGGTGGCCATTAGAGGGAGACTATAGGGGAGACTATGGGTATTTTTGAGAAGGAAAAGCTCCTTACTAACGAAGGGATGAGTTGCTACTCCCGAATTCCGATGGAGAAAGAATAGAGAGGAGGAGGAGAAGGGGTCGATGTATAAGTGTGCTACTTTTATAAGCACACATTGAGTATGTGTTGTTTAAGATGTGTAAAGCTGGATAACGAAGTACATCTTATTAGCTTTAAAAAGTATTTATTGTTTAAAAACAACAGAGTTAAACATCTCCATCATAGGAGGGAGCTGGTTTGGTCAGATGACCAATTCTGGTGAAGTATAGATATGAACTGATTAAATTATCGATATCACAGATATCGTATGCTTAGTTGATGTAGCAATTTTATCACAATCTCGGAAGACACCTGCATCCGGTGACGTCACAAACTTTCACACACTGATGCATTGGTGTTGACGTTTAAGAAAAATGTTACATTGTTGAGGCTGCATTGTGCATCCTGTTTATGATTTGAGTGACTACAGCAAATCCCACGGCTAGCATCTTCATCCAAAATGACATATTACGTCATGTGTTTTAAACATGCAATAATAATTATTTCACTTATTACAGATGGAGAGGGAGGAAGATGAGGATAATCATGAGGTTTTTGGAGGAACCTCCTTTCTTTCATTCTGTCTCTTGTTATTACCATTACTGTTAGGTAAGCAAACGAGCATGAACGTGTTTTAATTACACCAAAATATTTCAAATTTAAATATATTTATATATATGTATATACATATATATGTGTATATATATATATATATATATATATATATATATATATATGTATATACATATATATGTATATATATATATATATATATATGTATATACATATATATGTATATATATATATATATATATGTGTGTGTATATATATATATATATATATATATATATATATATATATATATATATATATATATATATATATATATATATATATATATATATATATATATATATACATATATATATATATATATATGTGTGTGTGTGTGTGTGAGTATGTGTGTGTGTGGGGGGGTCCGTTTTCATAACCACGCTGCACACTACAGATTAGTGTGAACGCTTACACCAAACCAACCTAGTATGAGTGGCCGTGACTAATACAGCTTCGCTAATCATGGCAATACGTAAACCCTTTCACCACGTTAAAGTATCCCCACGTAATCTGAGGAGTTCTCTCTCAAAGTGCAGGTCAAAGCCATCCAATAAAATTCCTTATAATAAATCAGTTTATGAAAATCGTGAAGGACGTCATTAATTCTCTTTGTTTTTATAAAGGGGGAATATTACAATGCATCACTGTTTCAGTTCAATTATCAAAAGTTCAATCTTGCAGCAAATTTTTCTATTTTGAACAGGCTGACTTCAGTCTCCTTTTATAGTCTATAAATGAATGTTCAGTGTTAATGTTGTTACTGTTCTTAAAATATCTTATTTTAACTGTTCATAAATTCTAATATAATTCACTGATTTCATTTCCTCACTGAGCTAATTTTCCTGTTGGGACCCTTGGGCTTAAGGCATCCTACTTTTCTAAATAGGGTTGTAGGATAGCTAATAATAATAATAATAATAATAATAATAATAATAATAATAATAATAATAATAATGATGATAATGATGATAAGAATATGTGAAAATAATTGCTAGATTACTCTTTTTAGGATTGAGTTTAAATGCAGCCCAAAGTTAACCATCGATTGACATATTGTCATGTAATAAATTTCCCTGTGAGTCACATGTACAAGTAGCAAGACTTCATTACAGTGGTGGAACAAACTCAACAAAGATATACACGCCTGTATTTAGATTAGCAAGTGGGGGCATAAAAACAATTAGAATAGCGCCAACGTTATCCCTGCGTGTCGTAAGAGGCGACTAAAAGGGACGGGACGAGGAGGCTGGGAACCCCTTCTCCTGTATAAAAATCCTACGAGGCATCAACAAAGAGATGGAGCTGGGGGGAGAGTGACTGCTCACCGCACTCTAGTTTTGGGGTGTCTGAATGTGCGTGGATGTATTACGATAGAGAGTAAAAGATGTGAGATTGGAAGTATGTTTAGAAGTAGAAGGATGGATGTATTGGCCTTGTGTGAGACAAAGATGAAAGGAAAGGGTGAAGTGATGTTTGGTGAAATGTCTGGTAGAGTGTCTGGGATTGAAAGGGGAAGAGCGAGAGAGGGTGTGACTTTATTGTTGAGTGAATGGATGACAGATAAAGTAGTGGAATGGAAGGAGATATCATCTAGGTTAATGTGGGTAAGGGTTAGGTTGGGTAGGGAATGTTGGGCGTTTGTCAGTGCGTATGGGCCAGGTAGTGAGAAAAGTGAAGAAGAGCGGAATGAGTTCTGGAATGAATTAACTAGGTGTGTAGAAGGACTGGGTAGAAGGAATTATGTAGTTGTCATGGGTGACTTAAATGCTAGAGTGGGCGCTGCAGAGGTAGAAGGTGTCATTGGGAAATATGGCGTACCAGGTGGAAATGAGAGTGGTGAGAGACTGGTAGATATGTGTGTTGAACAAGAGATGGTAATAAGTGCTAGCTTTTTTAAAAAGAAAGATAAAAATAAGTATACATGGGTAGGAGTGGCAAATGGAAGAGTAGTAGAAAGGGCATTAAAAAGTAAATATCAGGAAAGGTTGAAAATGGCATATGACGAGGTGAGAGTAAGAGAAACTGGTAATTTAGAGGAGGAGTGGAAGTTAGTGAAAGAAAATTTTGTTGGGATTGCAAGTGATGTATGTGGCAAGAAGGTTGTTGGAGGCAGCATGAGGAAGGGCATTGAATGGTGGAATGGAGTGAAGGTAAAAGTGGAAGAGAAAAAGAGGGCTTTTGAAGAATGGCTGCAGAGTAATAGTATAGAGAAGTATGAAAAATATAAAGAGAAAAATGTGGAAGTAAAGCGCAAGGTATGTGAGGCAAAGAGGGCAGCTGACCTGAGGTGGGGTCAGGGATTGGGTCATTCATATGAAGAGAATAAGAAGTTTTGGAAAGAAGTGAAGAGAGTAAGGAAGGCTGGCTCAAGAATTGAAGAGACAGTGAAAGATGGAAATGGAAGGTTGTTAAAAGGAGAGGAGGCAAGGAAAAGATGGGCGGAATATTTTGAAAGTTTACTGAATGTTGAGGATAATAGGGAGGCAGATATAATTGCTGTTCTAGGTGTTGAGGTGCCAGTGATGGGAGATGAGAATGAGAGAGAGATTACAATAAATGAAGTGAGGAGAGCACTAGATGAAACGAGAGTAGGAAAAGCATCTGGTATGGATGGTGTGAGAGCCGAGATGTTGAAGGAGGGGGGTGTAACTGTACTTGAATGGTTGGTGAGACTGTTTAATATGTGTTTTGTGTTGTCAATGGTACCAGTAGATTGGGTTTGTGCATGTATTGTACCACTATATAAGGGTAAGGGAGATGTGCATGAGTGTTGTAATTCAAGAAGTATTAGTTTGTTAAGTGTAGTTGGAAAAGTGTATGGTAGAGTAATGATTAATAGGATCAAGGATAAAACAGAGAGTGCAATCTTAGAAATACAGGGTGGTTTTAGAAGAGGTAGTGGTTGTATGAATCAGATTTTTACAGTTAGGCAGATATGCGAGAAATATTTAGCAAAAGGTAAGGAGGTGTATGTTGCGTTTATGGATCTGGAGAAAGCGTATGATAGAGTTGATAGGGAAGCAATGTGGAATGTGATGAGGTTATATGGAGTTGGTGGAAGGTTGTTGCAAGCAGTGAAAAGTTTCTACAAAGGTAGTAAAGCATGTGTTAGGATAGGAAATGAAGTGAGTGATTGGTTTCCGGTGAGAGTGGGGCTGAGACAGGGATGTGTGATGTCGCTGTGGTTGTTTAACTTGTATGTTGATGGAGTGGTGA
>NC_090757.1:53488900-53493900 GCF_036898095.1 Palaemon carinicauda | reverse complement strand
CCGCCTCGTGTACATCTGCCTTATTCTCAGGATGGATGGCGAGATTTGGTATCACTGAACATATTACTAACGACATGGGTACCACTTTCATCCCTCAATAGTGAATATCATTAGAGCATTTCCTGGGTATCACCCTTCATCAAACAACCACATACAACCCTGCAGCCAATGGTATGGTTGAACTTCTTTACGGTACCCTCAAAGCAGCTTTGATGTCCCGCTGCAAGGACTCCAACTGATTTACCCAGCTTCCCTGGGTCCTCGTTGAACTAAAGACCACTCCAAGACACCCATGATGTTTCACCAGCTTATATGGTGTATGGTGAACCGTTGCTCGTCCTTGCCGAATTCTTTTTTGTCTCAAACCTCCTCCAACAATTGACAGTGCCTATGTCAAGCTATGGGAAAATTTACTCCATGCCACCAGACTTACAAGTCCTCAGCTAAGTAACACACACCAACAGATCAGCACTCGCCAATGCATATTTACCTGAGCAATGACACTAGCAAGGCACAGTTAACGCCCCTTAAAAAAGCCCTTTTCTCGTTATCTAACATTCGCCAAAAGCATTTCTTCATAATATGCATGGCAAAGAAGACTGGGTCTCTATTGCTAGCCTAAAACCTGCATATCTCCTGCCAAATGACCCACCTACAGTATACCTTTCAAGACCAAAGCGCCATATTTCATATGTCTGTCATTTTTAAGGGGGGAACCATGTACTGCATGTGTATTTTTGTTTTTTGTATATTGTCATTATCGCTCTCCTCTCGCACTGATAACTTGTTTCTGTCAGTATGCGCTTGTAGCAATCTGTTTGAATTTCTTTCTCTGAAACTGTTGTTATCAAAGCTCAATGTCTGTTGAAATAAAGTTAGATGTAATTACGCTGTCTCCGAGTTTCCACATAACTCGTGCATAAGCTCAACATACATAGATACGAGTATATACTATGTATGTGTTATATATAGATATATCTTGTTTTATCAACATGAACCGCTCTCTCTCTCTCTCGCTCTCTCTCTTTACATTAGTTATGAATACGTAAGTCTTTCCTTTTTCAAACACACACGTAACTCGGTGCTGGGATCTGAAGGCCATTCAGCAAGCTCTAAATGACAGATACCCTTCTCTTCTGTAGCACTATGAAGCAAAACATGAATGAGGTTGGGCAAAGAAAGTAATTCTGCAGAGAGACTCTCTCTCTCTCTCTCTCTCTCTCTCTCTCTCTCTCTCTCTCTCTCTCTCTCTCTCTCTCTCTCTCTCGTGCGAAAGGCATTACATCCTAATGGACTCATTAAAACTTTGACCGTTTAAATCAAAGCTTCTTATCTTAAATCTTCCTAATGGTTTCGCTTGCAAATATTCTGATTTAGTCTGTTCTAATTAGATTATTATTTCTCTCGACACTGGTTTAATTTTCTATATTCATCGTGTCTTCCCTCTTTGCTTCGTCTTGACAGATCGCGAATCGAACAATGAATTTCTGATTATCGTGGAACACAAAATACAAAGTTTGACCTCGTCCTTGTGATCTGTTTATATACTTACAGATTGCAGCCCTTTGGGAGGTCATTCAGCGCCATTGTGCAACTGGGGGAATATCATGCTTTTTCACTATGACGGAAAAGTTGTGAAGAATTTGGAAAGCGGGGAATGGGGTAGTACAGCAGATAACATCAATTTCAGACACTTACTGCTCTGAGGGATAATCGGGCCACCTTAGAAAAAGGTCACCATCTTGAAAAATGACCCCATCATGGATATCTATTGGCCAATCGGCCAAATTTGATTACTACTACTTGGAGATCAAGTGTACCAAATTAGATGTTCGAAGGTGTGGGGTTACTGCAACTTCCGTACTTTAACTTGACACATTTGTTCTCTAAGTGATCGTTATCAAATTTGGTGGATTGGCTAATAGAAATCCATGATGGGGGCCATTTTTAAAGATGGTGGCCATTATCTAAGGTGGCCACCAAATTACCCGCCCGAAGTATCACTTAGAGCAGAGTGTCTAAAATTGATGTTATCTGCTGTATTACGCCCTTTCTTGCTCCCCAAATTCTTCTCGGAGGTAAAAATTGTCCATTAGACGCATTATGCAAATACCGGAAAGGTATCATATATATATACACACATATATATATATATATATATATATATATATATATATATATATATATATATATATATATATATATATATATATATATATATATATATACAGTATATATATATGTTATGTATGTATATAAAAGTGCATGTGCTAGTCTTCATACACCTATATAGTGGTACCTCAGTTTATAAGTTTAATCTGTCCTAGGAACGAGCTCACAAATCAAAATACTTTTAAACTAAAACAAGGTTTCTGTAATAAATAAAGGAAATTCACTTGATGCATTCCACACATCCATAAATAGACATATAACTACTCAGAGGGAGAATCTCCTTCCATGAGAACCTTATCGCGAGTTCTCTCTCTTAGACGGTGTTCACTATCACTAACTGCATCCTTGCTTTCTGGAGACTTGGTTGTCTTTTTTACACACTTGGGTTAGTTTTTGACAAGGAACCTATCTAGAATCAACTGCTTTGTCTTTTTCTTCAAAATGACATGGACATGCAACATCAAATAGCAGGCATTGGAGATTTACTACTCGCCCTCACAAGGCCGCAACTTTCATAAAATTTTGCAGGTTTTCCCACATTCTTAACATCCCCTCAGTTGAAAGCTTACCTTCATTTTCTTGATAGGGCCCTATATTCAGTTCCAATACCCATGCTTTTATAATAATTAGAGTTTTCAGTAATCGTATATCCTTCAAACTGCTTTTCATCTATTCAAATTGACTTATAAAACATGTTACCATTGATCCGCCAATGACAGCCCCGGTTCCACATCATCTACTGCGTGATATCCTCTTTATTGCTCAGAATTGCCTTCATGCTGAACAATAGTGAATAGGAACTCGACAAAAAAAAAATAGAAAAAAAAATAAATAAAATCACATGGTGAAAATTGCATAAAAAACTTCCAAAGGCACACTTGAGAGAGGATTCTTTTACAAGTGATGCTGAGAGAATGAAAGTGTTAGGCTATGAGAGAGGGAGGGTTGCGAACTAAAACACAAAAATAAATGGCATAAAACGCCTGTTAACACTGCATGGGTAGCGTATGGGTACTTAAGCGAATCTCATTACTACCTGTCCATCTAAAACGTTCATACACAGGAAAATATTTGTACATAGATTGATAAAAGGCTTAACCATTTATGAATTTGCTTCATCGTAAACAGATTTGCACGTATTTAGTAGGGCAATGTTACTGTCCCTTGCCTCTGCCATTCATGAACAGCCTTTAAACTTTTAAGCCTTTAGGTACAGTTGTACACAGGAATTCCTGGCACACTGTGCTCTGAAGAAGTGCGCCCTATCACACTCTTACTGCACAGTGGGTAACCAAACCGATAGTGCAACCCAGGGAGAGATGGTTGCACACGGCAACTCTGCTCAGTACTGGTGTGACAGGGTGCACTTCCTCTGAGTGAGGAGTACCAGGAATTCCCGTGTCCAGCTGTAACTAATACCAGAGCTCAGGGCAACATGAGTAATACAGGTCTTCACAGAGCGCATCCAATTTTTTTTTCTTTTTTTTTTTTTTTGGAGGGAATAGGGCACAGCTATCCTAACCTGTGAAATTCCTGTAGATATAAAACCTAATACATACATACAAATAATAATTCTGGTTTTATTCTCTCTCGTAAATAAAATTCTACACAAATAATACCCGAGTTATTATGGAGTTCATCTTAGATATGTAAATTTGATTAAATCTATCCATGAGCATAATAAGTGCAAAGTTAATGTTAGTGGAGTCCTATCAAATGGATTTCCATTGAACAGTGTAGTACTCCAAGGGAATGTGTTTTCACCTATGTTGTTCATTCTATTCATGGATTTTGTGACGCATAGAACAGTTGTGGATATTGGAAAAGGATTCAACTGGATTGGTAACAGGAAATTAGTTGACTCAGAGTATGCTGATGCCGCTCTCATTAATAGAACACCAAAGGATTTGCAAGGCTTGCTAAACGATTGCATGAAATGTCAAGATATATAGAAGAAAAACAGAGAGGATGAGAACGAAATATGCAATAGAAGATGAAATATGATTGGAAATACAAAGGATCAATGAGGTAGAATCATTTAAATATTTAGTAACTCTGCTCTCGAATTCCGGGTCTTTAGAATAAAAGTTTAATGAAAAGATTGATA
Source organism: Palaemon carinicauda (assembly GCF_036898095.1). Classification (NCBI taxonomy): domain Eukaryota; kingdom Metazoa; phylum Arthropoda; class Malacostraca; order Decapoda; family Palaemonidae; genus Palaemon; species Palaemon carinicauda. Next base: position 53,489,621 of record NC_090757.1, on the reverse strand, counting down.
AAAAAGCAAATCAGGTAAAGGCTAGGTTAAGTAAAAACTGTAAATCAAAATGCCTGAAATTATCTCTGAAAATCAGGCTATATATTAATTTAGCGAGATCAGTGTTAGAGTATTGACCTGAGGCATGGTATTCAACAAAACAATATCCAACAACCTTTTTAGATTTGATATCAAAGCTCTCAGAAGAACATTGGGAGGTAAATGGCACGACACGATTAGAAATGAAACTTAAAGAGAGATTACTTGAGTGTCATATGTGGATGAGATTATGATGAGGGGTATATGGAGATGGTTTGAGCATCGATTTCTCACACCTCAAGAAAGATTAGTTCACCAAACGTTTCGCTGGGCTCCATTAGGCACTAAAAGAGTTGGATAACCCAGACCCAGATGGCTGAGGGCTATGAAACGGGAAGTAGGAGATGATGAATGGGGAAGTATTGATTTGAAAGCTCAAGATAGAGACAACTGGCGAAATATAACCGAGGCCCTCTGCATCAATGGCCGTAGGAGATAATGCATAATTTTAACAATAATAATAATGATCATAATAATAATAATAATAATAATAATAATAATAATAATAATAATAATAATGATTTTAATCATTTTGATAATGGTAAGAATTTTAATAAATGTAGAATCCAAGGAGGAAAAGGAAGCAGAAGGAGAGATAAAATACCTAAACAACAACACAGATGGAAAAGAGTTCCTCCATATG
>NC_090757.1:53481400-53483900 GCF_036898095.1 Palaemon carinicauda | reverse complement strand
CTATCCAAAAGAAAAGTATTTGCTGAAAGTTTCAACTTCTGAAGTTCCACCAATTCAAATTTTTGACCCTCGTGGTTTTGAGTTTGGCCTCATTTTTATTCATGTTAAATTAAATAGATATTATTCAATAGTTGTTTAGTCAGTCAAAGAAGTTCCTTTCCCCTAAATGCTAAACCTTGGACAAAATTTTCTGCTACATCTGTGTCTTATATTTTCTATAATATTCCTTTTTATAAGCAGCAGACGAACCACATATCCCTATTTGCTTCATATGAGTAAAGGCTTAACATTTTTCTTTCATTAAATATAACTTAGGCAATACATGGGTTGTGAGTTATTCTTTCTGTGGAGACCTATAAATCTCCCAATTATATGCGTTTAATGTTTGAAAAAAAAAAAAAGTTATTTTCCTGGTATTTTTATATATTGAACCTAAATATAATGTAACAGATTTGGAATAAAGTATTACACTAAATATTTATATTCATATACGAAGACGGAACCATGCTTTAGGGTGTTAATTCGAAGAGCAATATAATGAATGTGAAATTTTTTTAAAAGATTCAAACCAACATATTGGCTAACAACAACATACATCTTATTAAAAATAAATCTTTTATAAGGTTTTTAGATGACTTATATTTCCTATAGTAAAGAAAATAACTGACATTCATTTTCATCCACTTCGTAAAACTCAGAAGAGAGAACACACACTGTGTTTTCCATTCCCGATAATTGGCCATTAGAGTCAGAGCTTTGGCAGGAATTCAGATTGGTTCGTTCAGTGAGAAAATATAAAATATGGATCGTTCAGCAAGAGAATCTAAAAACTAAACTTGTGAAACTACAGAAAACTGAACAATGGCTCACGCTGCAAGATTTTATTTTTCGGCATCGTCAAAATAATTGTTTGGAAGAACCATAGAATATTCAAAAATATTTGACAAGTAATTTTCAACAATTAATCTCTTTGTAAAGAATAACTACCTTGCAAACCTAAATCTCGTCTTTCCATGCATTGTTTTATTTTTGGTACAGTCAGTTCTGGTGATTTTATTAAGCCAGGAACATGAAAAAGGAAAAATAAGATACAAATACTTTTGTGGCTAAACAACGACAAAATGATAGACTGGTGTTTTATAGGATTAAAGATTGTAACCTAATGAAACATATGAATATATATATATATATATATATATATATATATATATATATATATATATATATATATATATATATATATATATATATATGTGTGTGTGTGTGTGTGTGTGTGTGTGTGTGTGTATACGTATGTAACTGGATATTGAATATGCACATATTTGTGTAATTAAAAATGTATTTGAATTCATATGAATACAAACATATGTATATATATATATATATATATATATATATATATATATATATATATATATATATATATATATATATATATATATATATAGATAGATAGATAGATAGATAGATAGATATAGATATATATATATAAAGAGAGAGAGAGAGAGAGAGAGAGAGAGAGAGAGAGAGAGAGAGAGAGAGAGGCGGGGGAAGGTTTGTTTAGTGGAAGGTATTAGCTAAGAAAATCCAAATTCAAAGAAAAGAATTATGAATAACTTTACAATGAAAGAATTGGGAATGGCCCCAAAGATATAAATTAAGATTACGTATAATGAATTTAATACCATTTAAAATTTCGTCTAGAAATGCAAGATAAAAGTTGCTTTTGGATGATTTATAAGAGAACAGATCAGCGTGATCGTTTTTCTGCTCTCTCTCTCTCTCTCTCTCTCTCTCTCTCTCTCTCTCTCTCTCTCTCTCTCTCTCTCTCTCAGGGGAGGAGTACCGCATTATCTAGCGCTTGCCAAAGATTCGAAAGTTCTCAAACAAAAGGCAAGAAGAGAAGAAATTCCGACCGAAGCTTCCCTTGTTGTCTTTGAGTTTGGTAAACACAAAGGTATTAAATAAAAATCTTCTTTGGAGAGACCGCAAGAGTTGGCAAGACAAAGAAAGAAGTCCGACTTTTTCCTAACTTTTTGAGGAGGGGACCAAACAATGACTGTGAAAATAAAATCGGTTTGTTTGCCTCTGCGCATGTGCGAGTGGTCAGGTGTTTTTGAGTGTAGGTGCTTGTGTTTACCTTCTTCAAAGGGAAAAAATATTTGTGTGCCAATGATGAGGGAAGTCTGATGATCAGGTCTTTTTGTTTTTCTAAACGTTGACCTTGAAACTTGATTAAACACTTTCTCCTTATACTTCGAAGTCTTTTCATTCTCTTTGATGATGTCATTAATGACATCAATCTGTTTTCAAGAGATGTTTATCGTAAGAAGGGATGTTTTTTACATAATTATCGATAGGATTAGCAACCTTGCGTTCTCAATTAGCCTAGCTCGACGTAAAGGGTAGAAAATATGATATTGAGCGGTAGTACTATTAGCTTTTATCCTATATTTTCAATTCTATCTTGCTGTCCAACCTCTTGCAACAATCCCTTTAT
>NC_090757.1:53473900-53476400 GCF_036898095.1 Palaemon carinicauda | reverse complement strand
TCAGATTTCCAGATATTATATATAAAAATCAGGCTATATATCAGTTTAGTGAGATCGGTGTTACAGTATTGACATGAGTTGTGATATGACAATGAGATAATATCCAACAGCTTTTGTAGATTTGATAACATAGCCCTCAGAAGAATATTGGGAGTTGAATAGCAGGACAGGATTAGAAATGAAAACTACAAGAGAGATTACTCAAGTGCTATGTGTGGAAGAGATCATTTTCAGGGGTAGATGGAGAGGGTTTGGGCATGATCTTCTCACTCCCCACGAGAGATTAATTCACCAAACTTTCAATTGGCCTTCACATGACACTAGCGGAGTTGAAAGACTCAGGCCTACATGGCTGAGGACTATGAAGCATGAAGGAGATGATGATGAATGGAGAAGTAATGATTTGAAAGCTAAAGATAGAGAAGACTGTCGAAATCTAACCGAGGCCCTTTGCATTAATAGGCGTAGGAGATGATGAATATTTTAATAACAATAAGGATTTTAATAATTTTAATAATAATATTATCAACAATTTTAATGAAAACAATAATTTCAATCATTTTGATAATATTAATTACAATAAATGAAGAACTAAAGGAGGAATAGGAAGCAGAAGAAGAGATAAAATAACCAAACAACAACACAGATGGCGAAGAGTTTCTCCATATGATCATCGTGAAGAGCCTAAAGATTTTAAATACAGGGATTTCCTAAATTGCCATATGGCCAAAAATCCATACATCCCATCCCAATGCCCCTACACAGGACGTTTGTTTCAGAAATAATTACAAAACGATGTCAGACATTTATATATGTTAGAAAGATGGGGTGAAACTGTGGCCCCTCGCGCGCTTTTCTCTCCTCTCTGGATATACAGATATTTTCAGGACCGTCAGAAGTTGGTTATTTAATGTTGTTGTTTTCTGATGTCGTAAATCTGGGCAACCATAACTCCTCCTCCTCTTTTTTGCTCTCAAAGGAATCCCAGACTAGCTTTGACTTACAGATTTTAGAACGAACCTTGAAAAGAAAAATAACACTAAGATTTATAGATGTTCGATTTTCAAAACTTCAGGAGAAAATGAAATATAGGAAGGTATGGATAGTCTTGTAATATTCGAGCTTTTGTAATGAATCTTGAAGGAAAAATAGAATATCGTTAATTACAGTCTTTAAAGAATATTTAATTCTATAGAAATTGAATGAAAGTGTTTACCATATACTGAAAGGCCATCTATATTGTTAAAGAAAACTTTCTTTCATAATTATTACTATATAAAAAGATTATGCTTTATAATCTCGCTATGTAACAAAAAAGTGTCTGGTCACGCTCAGAGTAGCCATACCCTGTTGAGAGGGTGGTGCGTGTGTGTGCATATCGATCTAAATATTTAGCCTTCCTTTTTGACGGGTCATGTACACTAGTGTGGAATAAAACAATACCAAGAACATTCTGAAAATAATCGCAATTCCAGGAATAATTCGATATGAAGTGCCTATTGGAATTGACCTCACACGACACACTGTAGGCATTGCTGAAAGATCTTCGCAACGGCCCTTGGTGTTATCCTCTTTTTAGCCTTCTCCTTCACCTCCTTCCCTCTTCCTTCCACCACAATGCTGTCCAACCTCTTTTGCCAATGGGGTTTTGGCAGTGAATAACCACCCAGGGACTCAGGCATGGTCATATGGCGTAGTAAGAAGATTTAGCAGAAGTGGAGGAGAAAATGGGAACACAGGTAAAGTAGAAGGATAAAAAAGAGGATATAATTAGAGGCCGAAGGATGCTGTAAAGATGCTTACATTGTACCACGTGAGGTAATCTGTCAGACTAGTGTACGCGACCCGTCAAAAATGACGGCTAAATATTTAGATAGATATCACTCAAGCGAACACACGCACAAACTCCAACCTTCCCACCCTCTCCCCCTTTCCTACCTACAACCCAAATGTTCGGTAATTTGTGGGACATTATGGTTTCCGGCGTAGGACCACTCACCTGAGTATGACCACTTCCTCAACCCCTTCAAATGGATGGGAAGAGATCGATTGGTCATGTGTTTGGTAATGCCTATTAACGTGTTAGGAAAGAAATATATTTATTATTATTATTACTATTATTTTTATTATTATTATTATTATTATTATTATTATTATTATTATATAAATATACATATATACACACATATATATATATATATATATATATATATATATATATATATATATATATATATTTATATATATATTATATTATATATAATATATTATATTATATATATATATATATATATATATATATATATATATATATATATATATATATTATATATATATATACATATTTATATATATATATATATATATATATATATATATATACACTTGACACTTTTAAACCATCAAACGAAACCTTTGAACAATCTATAGAAGAGTGATTATCGATGCAGAAATATCAGGATGCCAGATATCAATCAATCAATCAATCGATGCGGAAATA
>NC_090757.1:53456400-53466400 GCF_036898095.1 Palaemon carinicauda | reverse complement strand
ATATGTGAAAATCTTGATTTTTATTAATAATATAAGTACAAAAAACTAGTTTTTGGCTACGGACGTTTTAAGTTCGGAAATGCTTGTAACATACTTTATTCATTTCTTGAAACTTAATTACCAGGCATAAAATTATTCAACAGATAATGATACTGCGGCCAGCTAATCAATTATTTTGAAAAATATTAACAAATTATGGGTTCCAACTTACCATGAGGTTACTTCTAGGCACCACTGTAATTTTCGTCTTGATTTAATTTTTGCACCTTTGCCGGAAAATTGCTTTACTGCCGAGGTGTCCTCAAAGCATCAAATCATTGGAGACGGTTTTTTTTTTTTTTTTTTTTTTATCCAGTAGTGGGTGTCTTCCCTTTCCTCAATGGCACTCCTCACCAAAAAACAAATGACACTATGGAAGTGGTGTCATTCCGGGACCGAGGTCTCTCCCTCTTTAGCAATAGTACGTTCTTTTTCCAGGCCTTTCCATATTTTTCTTGTTTTTGCCTATTCTTTATTGCTTCCTTTTCTTATAGCATTACAAATTCTTTTTTTATCTAGTTTTTCCGCAACTTTTCTAGCTTCCTTGCAGAACTTCCCTGTGGCTGTCTGAACTTGCCGGTTTCCATGGTTAATTTTTACCACTCCACCGTATATACCAAAAAGAAACAAAATAATGGCCAAAGAAAGCGTAAATAACATATCACTTCAGGAACAAAACTACAACAACCGTTCTTCGAGGGAATCGAGATGCTACTAATTTCCTTGGCTGTAATGGGTTATTGTATGGTGGACTTTGGTCAATTGGTGGTTGTACTAAAAGAAAAAAAAAATTGTCAGAAACCACCAGATATGTTAGACACAATGACATCACCAACAATTGTAGAAAAAAAAACCAATACAATCTTTATTACCGAATTGTACACATTCGAAAGCGTCACGCCCACTCTTTAAAGGATTACAACTGTCTCTTTAAACACCTCTACAAGCTATTATAAGCGCTCAAATACATTTTCCATACTATTTTTTATTGTTAAAAGATTGTAAATATTGAGTTTTTCATATAAAGCTTTTTTCACGTTTCAGTAACAATTAAATATAGAAAATTATTGTCTTTCGTTCTTATGTATAGGAATTGTTGTGCTTTCATGAAATATGAAATACAACAATATCTTTTCAAGTAGCTGAAACGGAAGAGGATATATGTGCACAAGCCATAAAGCGAGGACTCAAAACGACAGCCCAGAAAATGTTATGTGAAATGAAGAATTTCACTGGGTTTCTTTCAATGTTGGGGGCTCACTTTGGCATTTAACATTATGCATTGACAATTAGAATTATAGCTTCGTTAATAATAATAATAATAATAATAATAATAATAATAATAATAATAATAATAATAATTTTATAACTATTCAAACAATCACTAAAATTTAATCACTAATAAAAACTTTTGAGCTGTGCGCGTACCTTTAATAGTAATATTTGACGGAATTTCTCAAAAATTCTGTTACAGTTGCATTTAAAGGTTTCAGGAATTTACAACAAAAAATAGTAAATTGATGTAGATTTTCTCTTTTTTCTTTGCTTCCTTAAAAAATGGTATTTTATACGGCACTTTTATTCCTTCCGGCATTTCTTAGAATTAATAGTTGCTCTTATACAAAATATAACAAAAATCTGATTTGTTTTACTAAAACATGAAACGCGACGAAGCATTTTATTATTTTCTGTTTTCCAAAATATTCTATCAAAAGTAAAAATGAAACTGCGAATTTGTGTCGAAAAAATTGGTAGCATCCTTCGATATTTTAGTGTAGAGTAACGAATGTATTTCAAAAGTAGTGTAACCAAAAGCTCTCTCTCTCTCTCTCTCTCTCTCTCTCTCTCTCTCTCTCTCTCTCTCTCTCTCGTTTTTGTGTGTGTCTGCATTATTACATAGATGAGTAAAACAAACAAAACATTCATTAACACACCGACGAAAGCAGAGAAATAAAATACAACTAGGTTAAGTTAAAATAAAATATCCAACTAAGATTACAGAAAATATAAAATTTATTATTATTATTATCATTATCATTATTATTATTATTATTATTATTATTATTATTATTATTATTATCATTATTATAACTACTATTATTATTATAATCATTATCATCATTATCATTATTATTAATATTATTATTATTATTATTATTATTATTATTATTATTATTATTATTATTATTATTATGAAATTATATTTACCATCATTGTCAATTATTATTAATATTCATCATAGAAAAACGCCTAAATATTTGACCAAAATTTAATAAAGTTTCGAATTGCACAATGAATAGACACTCAAGTTTTTCATTATTTTTCATTTATATAAAGACCCCGAGTGAAATCAAGATACTTAGAGAGAGAGAGAGAGAGAGAGAGAGAAAGAGAGAGAGAGAGAGAGAGAGAGAGAGAGAGAGAGAACGTAAATAAAGGCAACGTTTTTTCATTAAGAATAATGTGAATACTAAATTAGATTCCATTAGATCATCACACCTATTCAACTCACTAGTCACTGGGAATACAAAAGCAGAAATTAGGTTCCGGAGTCAACAACGGCGGAATAAGCGATTGGCCAGGAAGCTTAAGGACGCCAAGGAGTATTCGAGATATTGTATATTAAAAGAACATTCATTGATTGATCTGGAGTTTTCTGGCACCCTGACATCGAAGGTCACTGGCACCGACATCGATCGTTATAAATAAAGCATAAAAAGAAATACAATTTAAAACCATAAACACAATGTCCTATTAAAAGCTAAAGAGCTTTCAGAAGACCAGCTTCTAAAATGGATCTAAAAAATACCCCTAGCATAGTACAACACACCCTTCCCAAGAATCTTGGTAAAAATAGAAATTTCCTATGATCAAAGATTGGAATACAAAATCAACGCTAAATTCAAAAAGCTTTCTGGAAACACACAAGATGGAAGTAATTTCCAGAGTAGAGAAAGGCAAGTTGGACCCTTTCTTTTCTAAACCAGTAAGCGAAATCGGACTTGAATCAGAGGCAAATGATAAAAATCAATGGAAGTTACAATCTTGAGTACTCACTCAGTAAGTTCATTTCGTCTTTGTAGTAAACGTCTCCTCTTTGACAGATTGTTCAAAGGCTGTTACTGATCGTGGACAGATTTCGAAGACGATTCTGAAAAGGAAAATAGCCATTATCCTCTCGTTTATTCTATATTAGTGTACACGACCCGTAAAAAAATTACTATTAATAATTAAAGAGATATGCAAACATATGCACAATTACACAGATTCAACCCTTCCAATCGCCTCCCCCTTTCCTAACTACAACCCCTATCACCAAGGTATGTCTACTCCCTCTCCCCATAGAGCTCATGACTTCTCTCTCTCTCTCTCTCTCTCTCTCTCTCTCTCTCTCTCTCTCTCTCTCTCTCTCTCTCTTATCTGGTGTGAAAAATTAATAAGCTTTTATTGGGTAGTCATCATAGTTTAAACACCAGAATTTCAAAAATATAATAAACTTAATGATTAAGCCTTTAATAGAATTTCCTGACATTTTAACTGCTTCCAATTCAATACCAATTAACACAAAATTCCTATAAAGAAATTGAAACTACTCTCTTAAATACTATCCATTTAGCCAAAACGCACTCATTGGTTAACCTAAATCTCTCTCAGTGAAGATTCGAAATCTTCAATGTGCCAAACCCAACTTTGATATCAACAAACTGCAAAGAACGAAGAGCAAACAGCGACCGTTTAAACTCCCGGTCTTTAACTTTCTTTGAAACCTCCTTTGATCCAAAGGATTCTTCGGATCCTTAGGGAGTTGTATGAAGGGGGGCGGTGTTGTTGTTGAAATAACTGACTTCATCGTGTTGACAACTCTCTGGATGAGTCTGTTCATTTGCCAACCAAACAATTTCTCTTTCTCTGAAGAAGTTGACAATACACCGAATCTCTCTCAGATGAGGCTGAAGTTTGTCCTATAAAGGCAAGCCGAGTCTCTCTCTCTCTCTCTCTCTCTCTCTCTCTCTATCACATGTGTAAGCAAGGGGAGGTATGTCTAAAGCTTGCACGTTCGTGTAGGTGTAAAAGGAAGATTGGTAAAAGGCCTCTCGCTCGGTTCCAGAATCCTGTTCTATCTGCAGAGAGATCAAAAGACCCTGAAATATCGAAACCAGATGATAGTCACTTTCCACCTGAGGCTGCAAGAAAGTCCGTTCATATTCCAGTTAATGGAAGACAGGTCAGCCTTATTCCAGAAATTTTTATGCTGCGATATACCTTGTGTAAATTAAAGGGATCACATACGGCAAGCAAAACACGTCTTTTACTCTCTTGATAATTGTAGCTACTGAATGGTTTTCTCCAATTAGTATCTACAGTTTTAGATAGTCTAAAAAATCATATGACAAATTTATCCTTCTAAAAATGCATCCGGACTCATTATGTAATATATGTTTACACACACACACACACACACACACACACACATATATATATATATATATATATATATATATATATATATATATATATATATATATATATATATATATATATATATATATTGTTTATATGTATATATGTGTGTATATATACGTGAGCAGACAGAATGCCTAATGACAAAATGACTAAGGACAAAATGCCTATGGACAAAATGCCTAATTCATCAACATGGACAAAACCCCTAACAGACATAATGCCTATTGGACAAAATGCCTAACATGCAAATAAGATATGATATATCCAAGGGACTCAAGGATAGAATAAAACTTGTAACAAAAGTGCTTTTATTTTGCAATTACTATTAAAAACATAATACAGACTAAATCAAATTAGTTATCTTTAAAAGCATAAAACAAAATGAATATGAATCTAATAAAATTCACAACTTATGTGCCATTGCCCTTAGATATGATAAACCTTCATCTTTATTGTACGTTGCATGAATCTTTTTTATCCTTTCATTTACTCGAATGTATTTCTTATTAACTTTTTCAACATTTGCACCTAAGGCGGCCTGTTCTAGAATAAATTCGGTACTTGCTTGTTCAGTTTTGAGTTTTTTTTACAAGCTTAGAGAGAGTTGGGTGAGTAATTACTTTTACTTTTACTTACTTTTAGAGGTTTATTTCTCGCCCTCCATCAAACACTAAAGGTCTGTTCAGGCGGGCCTTGGTGTATGAAAAAAATAATTCCTTTCCAGTTAATATTTTGCTCTGTATCGTTATCAGTTATTTCGCTAGCATTTGTATTCAGGCTTAATAGTTTTCAGGTCACTATTATAACACTTTCTAAAAAGATAAGTCTTCAGGTTTTTCTTGAAGGCAGCCACATTTGTGCTATTCTTGACATCGAGTGGAAGGTCGTTAAAGAGTCTCGGTGCAGCATAACTGAACGTTCTTCCTCCTATTGCATGATTCACACTAATTTCGAATAGTCTATGTGGGTCATCTGCATGTCTAACTCTTACAGTGGCGCTGGTAGCTTCAGGGTAGGGGACCAAGCAATCACGAAGATATTTAGGTTTATCACCTGTAAGTGCTTTGTGAGTCAACAAGCAAATTTTAAATTCAATCCTAGCCTTAACAGGTAACCAATGTAGATCGATCAGTGCACGAGTTATTCTCTCCCGAAATTTAATGCCTTTTATCAGTCTAGCCGCCCGGTTTTGCACATTTTGAAGCTTCCTTGGTAGTGTATTGGGCAATTTGTAGTACAGAGAATTGCAATAATCAAGCCTTGATATTACATGACTCATCACTAAAATTTTTGTACTGTCCTCTGTTAAATATTTTCTAATAAATGCTATGTTTCTCAGGTGATAGTTACACACTTTCACTGTGTTCACAATTTGGTCCTTCATTGACAAATTACAGTCTATCAGTACACCCAAATTTTTCACAACAGGCATAATCCCAACATCAGCATCACCAATTTTTATACTTTGAATTAACTGGTAATTCTTCAAAGCCACCCTTGTGCCAAAGAACATACATTCTGTTTTATCATCATTTAATTTGAGCTTTTTCCTCTGCATCCATGTTTTTATTTCAGTCATTATCTCATCAATTTTCTTCCCTGTATCTTGTGTTGTTGAAATTGAGAGGTAAAACTGAGTATCATCTGCATATAGTTTAAAACCCACTTTTTGTTTTTTCAAGATGTGTGATAACTCGATAGTATATATGTTAAACCAGATAGGGCCCAGGACACTACCCTGTGGTACACCCTTCATAAGTATTCTCTCATTGGATCGGTTTCCAGAAACTTCTACAATAGTCTTCCTGTTCACTAAGTAACTTCGCAAAAATTTCAGTGCTTCCTGAGTCACTCCAATAGACTTTAAGTCGTCAAGTAAGTATTCGTGCACAAGTGTCAAAAGCAGCACTAAGATCTAACATAATTAAAATTCCACACTTTCCCCCATCAAGAAGACCTATCATATCATTCATTATTGAGCACAAAGTAGTTTCTGTAGAATGATTAGCTCTGTAGGCCGATTGATTTTCCGGGAATACCTCTAACTCGTCAATATGCGCCCATAATTGCTCGCTTATGACTTTTTCAATAAGCTTTGACATGTAGGACAAATTTGAAATGGGCCTATATGAATTTAGCTCGTTTACATCACCTTTCCCTTTGTAAATTGGTTTGATCAACGCAGTTTTTTCACAGCTAGGAAAACAGGATTGCGATATACTTAGGTTAATTATGTTCAGGTAAATATTATATACGACTTGTTTGTTTGGAGCTTCACTTATTGAACTGTTTGGGAAAGGGTCGTTTCCACAATATGTATTCTTCATCTCTCTCATAACCTTTAACAAGTCGCACATATTTAGCTCCCTAAATTTTATTAGCTTCTTTCCCTCCTTCACTGGCATAGCTGACTGTCCTTCCAAATGATTTTGGGGGAAGCCTCTATAGATTTTATCAATTTTTTCACTAAAGAATATGGCAAAACTCTCTGCACAAACATTGTCAGGCAAGACATATTTTTTCTTTAATCCCATCAAATCATCAAGGTTTTTGTGAAAGTCCTTCATGTTATTAGTTTTTTTACATTTGCCGTTGTAGAATTTTCTTTTTGTTTTTTCTAACAGGATGTTATAGTCATTTCTGGCCTTATTATATAGATTTCTGGCTTGTAAGGATTTGGCTCTTTTCCATCTACCTTCCATCTTACGTCTGTGTCTTTTTGCCTTTAATAGCTCACTATTATACCATCTAACATTTTCGCGTACCACTATTTGTTTGTTCTTTATGGGACACATGGTATCATACATTTTTCCAAAATTGTCGTTGTATTTCTTGGTATAACACCCAACACATTCTATGTCTACCATATGTTCACATTGTGTGTTCACACAAGACATTTGCGCTACACTAGCTTCAATGAAATTCTCAGCATCAAAATTTTCCCGTTCCCTATATGTGATCCATTTTTTTCAATACTCTGGTGCAATTTATATTAACATTAAAGGTGATGAGTTTATGTGTTTTTGAGATCGCAAAGTCTGGTTCCACTTCAAGGTTTTTTATTAGGTCTGAGTCTTTTCCACATATGACCAAGTCGAGTGTATGACCACCTACTGACGTTGATACCAAAACACTGTTTATTAAATTAAACATCTCAAATACTTCCTTGAGTTCTTTAGCCTTATTATCATTTTCATCATCTACCCAACAGTTGAAGTCTCCACCAATTAATGTATTTTTAATATCGTCCACCACACCCACAAGAATACTAAATTCTTCAATGAATTTAGTCATATTACTCGCTGGTGGTCTATATAATGATATTATATTCAATACCTTATTGTTTCTTGTCAGTTTTAAACAGATATATTCAAACGTTTCAAATACCATTTCATTCATGATAGAAACCCTAGAGAAAGTTTTCGACACAAAGACACCCACTCCTCCTCCAGTTTTGTCCTTTCTTGGTACGTGATAGAAATCATGAGTACACGGCGTCATCTCCTGAATCTTTGAGTTATCACTAATATTTCCCTGCAACCAAGTTTCCGTTAATAAGCATAAATCTAATTCCATTTCGTTTATAAGATTTCTAATCTTTAAGGTTTTATTCCCCACCGATTGAATATTTATCAGACCACACTTAACCAATGGGCTAGACTCCATGATCGGTTCTATTTTTTTATCCTGGTAAGCTCCTCCTTGTATACTTTACAGTTATCATCATATGTCTTATGATTCGTATCATTGTAATTCCTCACTGTGCAGTTATGACACTAACGTATTTACAGTACAATCCGTGGTTCGATGATCCTGGCTACACTTGGCACACACCTGAGTCTTGCTACAATTTTCAGCAGTATGACCAAATTCTTGGCATTTATAACACTGAAATACATTGTAGGAATCATAGATTTTACAGCATCCTCCAAGCGTGGTATATACTCTATCATCTCTTTTACGGAAGACTTTCCTGATAGTTGGACTACACTTTATAATGACGTGTAATTTACCGCTTTGTCTTGATTTAAACTTCCTGATCAATTTAAAGTCTTCTTCATTTTCACATATATCATTCAACCATTCATTCTTCTCCATTATACTGGCAATTATATCATCTTCATTTTCATCAATATTGCAGACCTTGATCTTCGGTTTAAGTAGATCCTTTTTATCTACTTCTACCTTAATGTCATTCTTGACCTCTTCTAAGTCATTTTTAGCCTTTTCTAACCCAGTTTTATCCGCAAAATTAACTACCAAGTGGCCTTGTTTAGAGGCTTTGACCTGTTCGACATTCGTGGTTATCTTCTTCATGATAGTTTTCTTGATATCTGAAGCCTTCTTATTTTCCTCCGTAGATTTTATAACCAAAGTGTTTCTTGATTTCAACTTACTTGCATATGTAGTCTTGGTCACATTCTCTTTTTCGTATTCCATAAGTTTCTCTCTCAGCTCGACAATTTCTTGACGCATATCCATGTATTGAGCAGTTATCATATCCATAAAACCAGACATCTGTTGTTGTACATTTACCTTCATCTCTTCTATGATGATGCTTAGTCTCGTCATGTCATCAACACATGCAGACTCAACACATTTTGGACATTCATAAATGATGTTCCTGCTTTTTAAAAGAGTACTTGTACCATCCCTTAAATTAGAGCAAGCTACTTCATCATGGTACCATCTTCGGCATTGATCGCATTGCATCCCATCACCGACATAGGACTCACAGTGCCCACACATGCCATGATTGCCTCCGTCATCACATTCTTCATAAGCTGCTGCCATTATACTTTCCTCCCTCCCTGTGAGTACCGCGTCGATTTCAGTCACAAATAGATCGAGATCATTCACGGGAATACGTCTTCCTTTTCGTTTTCTAAGGAAGGACATATTGAATCATTTTTCAATGAACTTTTCAAGTAGCCCCACCCCAACGCAAAAATGCTGGGTCAGGCCTTTCACTACAGACCTCACATACAAGGAAACCACTGATTTTTAGCACTATATTTCACTAATATCAACACTAGCAAACACCCACAAAGAGATTTTTCATAGTATAAACAACGAGATGCACAATGATTCCGTTTAAAGCCAGATTCGATACAGAGCACTGAAACACACGTCCACACCCGCGGACAATTGAAACTCTCTTGTTAAAAGCTTGGTGCCATCCTTCCAGAGAGTTCGCAGTTCTTGGCAAATTAGATTCAATTCTATGGTACACATTCCACATGTGAACATCGAAGGTTGGTCGTCTTCGTCTACCTCTCTGAACTATTCCGAGCCATGTAATTTCAAAATATTCAAAGAATTCACTTTAAATTTCGTCAGTTTCGTTGTCAATTGAACTCAAAAAGTTTGTAAAAAGATAAGCCACATCCTCTGGAGGAACAAAATCTAAGGCTTGTATTTGCTTGATAATGAAAGCATTGTCATTATTCGTGTACCAGCGTTGCAGACCAAAATATTGTATTTTGCGCCAGACATT
>NC_090757.1:53433900-53441400 GCF_036898095.1 Palaemon carinicauda | reverse complement strand
ATGCGAATGGCCAGCGGTGCATTTGGCTGTCCGTCACTTTTACCGCTTTTTAGAAGATACACTCTTTGTCATTTGCATGGACTATGTGCATCTGGTGCATGCCTTCACTTGACACTTCGATGCCTAGTCAGCCCGTCAACGCAGACATATCTTCACCATGGCTGAATACAACTGCACCCTTTAACAAGTCCTTGGGAAAATGAATACCATTGCCGATGCCCTTTCAAGAAACACATTGGCCGCCATTCAGCTGGGTTTGGATTACAATAACTTGACTGAAGCCCAACGAAAAGATCCAGATCACTGAGCATGTAGGACATCCTGCACATCCCTCCTTTGGGAAGATGTTGCCCTCGATGACTCCAATGCCACCTTCATCTTTGGCGTTATTACTGTTAGACAATGACCATGGATACCTGCCCCCATCTGCTGACAGGCATTTCATTTCATCCTTGACATCTCATATTCCTATTGCCTAACTACTGCACAGCTACTGTATATCTTCCTTACTCCCAGCGTGCAAAGTGAGATTTCATAACCCTGAACATATTACTTCTAACAGGGGCGCTTTTTTTATCTTTTAATTGTGGACATCATTAAAGAATCTTCTGGGCATCAGACAACAGCCTACAACCCTGCAGCCAACGGAATGATTGAAAGTTTTCATCGTACCCTCAATACAGATCTGATATCCTGCTGTAATATCTCAAACTGGTTTACTCAGCTTCCCTGGGCTCTCTTAAGATTAAGGACCACTACTAATGAGGACCTGGATTTCTCAGTAGGTGAAATGGCGACCGATTGGTCGTCCCTACTGAATGTGTTGAGTCTCCAGCCTCCTCCAACTACTTTCATGCTGCCAAACTTATAAGACCCCAGTTAAGCAACACGAACTGAAAGATCTACTCTCTGCAACCCACGCATTCCTGCGCAAAAACACTTGCAAGCCACAGCTGACACCCCCTCACATGGGCCCTTGCCAAAGGCTTTCTTAGTTAACATTCGTTGCAAAGAATACTAGGTCTCCATTAATCACCTAAAACCTGCATATCTCCTGCAAGATGACCTGCTTACAGTTTGCCTTTCTAAAGCAGGTAGACCTATTTTACAAATATATTTTTTTTAATGCAAGGGGTCATGTACCCCCCGTGTTTCATACAGACTCATACAGTGTAATGATATTGCTTTTTTATCTCTAGATCTCTCCCACACTGATAATAAAATAACCAGTATAAGCTTGCTATCACATGTTTCAAGATAGTTTTATTTTTTGTGACATACTTCCTCTCAACTGTTAGAATACAAGTTCGTAATCTGTTGAATAAACTTTACTTGCATTCCCCTCGCTTCCTCATTAGCACTTAACAACCACCTCACATAAAGGCTTCACATGTCCTTATTCATGTCTGGGGTCTGACCAGTGTTCATCACAAAGCTATTCACCTTGCTTCCTTGTTGACACCTAACAACCACCTCACACAAATGCTTCACATGTCCTTATTCATGTCTGGGGTCTGGCCAGTTTTTATTACAAAGGTCGCCACTGCAGATTGGTGATAGTGGGAGACTTTTGTCTGACCGATCACAGTAAACTAACCTGGTATGTGTGAACTTGACTAGTACAGCTTTGTTGACCATGATAATACACATACCATTTCACAACATTAAGTTACCCCCACTTAGGAAAGGATTATATATTGTAACACGCGTATCTCACGCTCATATGCTGTAACGGTATTTCTGTTTTCCTTTATTTTGTCGTTATTGCTCTCCCCTCGCACTGATAACTTGTTTCTGCCTGTATGTGCTTGTATCAGTCTGTTTGCGATTTTGTGACCTCCTTTCCATAAACTGTTGTTAAAAAAACTTGTTGTGTGTTGAAATAAAGTTAGCTCTAATTACGCCGTCCCTGTTACAAGCTAATTGGTGCATACTCGACAATGGTGACCACTACTCCAGCTTTCCCCTGCACTACAGTGTCTTAATGTTTGATGATTCTGCCTTTAGACATTGACTCTACTATCAACATCACACCTCTGAAACTACCGCCATTCTCCAACAGAGAAACGCTCGCCTGGTTCCAGCGTGCTGAAGTCCAGTTTTGAATCAAGGGTCTGACTCTGTGAAGTACCAAAGCAGATTACGTTTTTGTGGCGATCCCCGAGGGCACTCTCCCGGAATTCTCCAATTGGCTGTGCGAGTAAGGAGACACGCCAATAACGTAGGATGCCCTCAAATCATACCTCCTGGAGCAGTGCTCATCATCGCCAGCTGCCCACATAGCAAAACATGCAGCTAAAACCGAATCACTACCCCCTCCCAAACATCACCAACGTGACCTCCTACTTTCGCAAACTAAAGGTATTCTCCATGCTCGACCTCCTGCAACCAGAAGACATCCCCAAGACAGCCATCACCACCCCCTTCGGTAAATACACCTTCAATTAATCCTGCTTTGGACTTCGTAATGTTGGGGCCGCTTTTTCAACGTCTCATGGATAACATCTTAAGGGACCTCCTCTTCTGTGAATGTTACTTGGACGACATAGTTGTTTTCTTTTCCTCCAAAAAAGAACACCTCCATCTTCTACGCATCGTGCTCGACCGCCTACAACAGAATGGTCTTGCAGTCCAGTACAACAAATGTACTTTTGGCGCCAACAAAGTATCGTTTTTAGGCCATCGCATCACTCCTGAAAGAGTCCAACCCCCTCCCTGAGAAGACAGCAGCCATTCAGAACTTCCCCACGCCCTCAACTGTCAAAGCACTGCAAGAATTCTTGGGCATGGTCAACTATTATCACAGTTTCCTGCCAGCAATCGCTGTCACACTTGGCTTTCTCTATGCCTACCTCAAGGGAAGCCAAAAGAAGTAGGGTTCCCTTAAAGTAGCGGCATTCTGCACCACAAAGAATGCCCTATCTACTGCTGCTGCTCTCACTTTCCCATGCCATATGCACCTCTCCTTCTCTCCATCAATGGCACCAACGTTGCAATTGGGGTAGTTATCGAGCAGGTGATCAATGGCTCACCCCACCCATTGACCTTCTTCAGTAGCAAATTGTTCCAGGCAGAATCCAGCTGGTAATGATTTCAATTGGCTGTCCATCACTTTCGCCACTTCTTGGAAGGTACATCCTTCTATTTGGACGGACCACATGCCTGTTGTGTTCGCCTTCACTTGACAATCCAAAACCTGGTCCAGCTGTTAACTCCGACATCTCTTTGCTGTGGCTAAATACTAGTGTACTCTTCAGCACTTCCCTGGTAAAATGAATCCGGTTACCGATGACCTGTCAAGAAACACATGGGCCACCATTCACCTGGGATTGGAATACAACGCCTTGGCCGATGTCCAACAAAAAGATTCAGAGTACCAAGCATGTAGGACATCCAGCACATCCCTCCATTGGGAGGACGTCCCTCTTGACCAATCTAATGACGTCATTACTGGTAGACCTAGACCATGCATACCTTCTTCCATGTGTTGACAGGTGTTTGATTTCATTCATGGCCTTTCACATCTCTCGCACCATTCTACTGCACAGCAGCTTTAGATAAAGTTCATTAGGCTATGGCATTATTAAGGATGTTAAGGATTAGGTTCACACCTGTACCTCATGCCAAACCTCAAAAGTACATTGACACACGGATACAGGAGTGGGCACCTTTCCTCAACCTCATCACTACTTTGCCAACATTCACGTTGATGTTGTAGTTCCCCTACCCACATCAGAGGGACATAGTTACTTGTTAACCGTCATCCACCGATCCACTTGTTAACCTGAAGCCATTCCCATGGAAACTGCAACATCCCCCTCGTATACATCTGCCTTTTTCTCAGGTTGGATGGCGAGATTTGGTATCACTGAGCATATTACTTCCGACACAGGTACCACTTTCAGCTCTCAATTGTGGACTCATTAGAGTATGTCCTGGGTATCACCCTTCAACAAATAACGGCATACAACCCTGCAGCCAATGGTATGGTCGAACTTTTTACTGTACCCTCAAAGCACCTTTGATGTCCCGCTGCAAGGACTCCAACTGATTTACTCGACACGGCTGAATTTTTCTTGTCTCAAACCTCCTCCAATAATCGCCAGTGCCTATGTCAAGCTGTGGGAAAATTTACTCCATGCCACCAGACTTACAAGTCCTCAGTCCATGGCTTCGATTAAGAAAATATCATGTAATCTAATAAATATACAATCCATTGGCAATAAAAATCATATCATTAAGGAAGTCGTAAGTGATCAAGATGTGGATATTTGCTTATTAACTGAAACCTGGTTGAGTGGTAATGTGAGTGACAGATCGAAAATAAATGAAATGGCACCTAAATCTTATAACTTTTATCATGAACCAAGAGAAGACTAAAGAGGTGGTGGCATTGGAATCTTAATTAAGAAATCATTTAAAGTTACAGTAAGAAATCATCTCATAGTTAATTCATTTGAATATATGAATATTGAAATTTTATCTCGAAATGTAAATCTACAAATAGTTATACTTTATAGACTACCGAGCAAAATCAAAAGAATGTTTCTAGATGAATTTAATAACTTACTAGATACATTGAACGACAATCGAAATATAGTTATATGTGGTGATTTCAACCTACATCTTGATAACAGAGTAGACCCATATGTCAATGAATTTAGAGAATTGATTGACAACCACGACCTTGAAAACATAGTGTCTGAACCAACAGCTCAGTCTAATCATATACTAGATCTAGTTATAGTAAACAAAAATAACATCATACTAAATATGGAGATTGAACCTGACTGCTCTATATCCTCAATGCATAAGTTAATGTCTTTTGAAATAGATGTTAGAAAAAATAATACAATACAGAAGGAAATCACGTACAGAATTAAGACTAACTTTGATCCAAAAGAGTTCATTGAACAAAGCCTAGGATATAAAAGGGATAACACCAGTCTGTAACTGTGAAGAGAAGCACACCCTCGTAGAGAGACAATCCTGTATAAACTGCATTACTGATAGAAGTAAAACTATACTTGCAACTAATTATAATAATAGGTGCCTCGAAATAACAAAAATAATCACAATTAAAGAAAAATCGAATTGGTTTGATAATGAATTACATGAGAAAAAAAGAAAAAGAAAAATGGAGGATAAATGGAAAAGAAATAAAAATAATGAAAACTGGCAACATTACAAATCAGCTAGAAATCGCTACAATTACCTTATCTTAGTTAAAAAAAAGGCCTATTATAAAAAAGTGTGCAATGAAAATGACCCACGGAAAATACATAAGAACCTAAAGAAACTATTAGGTCTAAAGACAGAAATAGTATTGCCTGACATAACTTGTCGGGAATTTCGACCTGATCAATCAAAATTCCCGCCATTTGACTCCGCCTACGATTGCGTCAAATTGGAGGGAGAGGAGAGAGCTCGCAGGCGAATGAATGTCGTTCAAGACGAGAATGTTTAGAACCAAAAAGAGAAACCGCCTGGTAGGGGAGGCGTTGAGGCTAAAGAAATCGTCCACTTGTAATTTAAGATTAAGAAATATAACGTCATTCTATTGTAACATGATAAAAAAATCCAATCTAGAAATTTAGGTTCAGAAAAAATTGCGGGAAAAAGGTGACGTCGGAGGTTGCAGAGGCCCGCTCTGCCTCTTTGATCCGGCGTCCACAACCACAGTAAGTACTAATTGTTCACTCTCCCCACCCTAGTGTACCCAGGTCGGTTTCCATGTAGGTCCTGTTAGAGTTGTGTAAAATTTGTATCTGTAAATATTTCATCGATCCTTGTGCCAGGGGATCAGTGTTATTTTGTAAAATACGTAAAAAGGTCTCGGTAAGGCGTTTATCGTGATAACTTTCCTAATGTTTAATTAATTTTGCTTAAATCTTGAGTCCGATGCGGACATAGTTTTTTTTCGGTCACGCACATGTTCTTTAAGTCAAGTATCTCTTTGTATGTCAAGTAAAGGTTTATTTTTTATGTTTCTCGTATTAGATTATTATTTTTATAATAAATTTTGTTAAAAAATAGCCGTATTCTACTTATTTCCCGAATGGTTTTGAGAGGTTAGCCCTTAAGGCCTTGTGATCAGCCCAGTACATCGGGCTATTTAGTATAAACCGGTGAAATTTCGCCACATAACTAATGATCCTAAATGCCTAGCAAATGATTTTATTGATTATTTTGAAAAAAAAAATCAAATCTGCTCCAGTTTTCACAACATCGGCACAACAGAGCGAAGGAATACATCAGCAACAGGTGTAAGTAAGCTAAGGGTATTCAAAGAGTTAAGTCAGAGTGATTATATGAGAATAATAAAGAAAGTAAAAAAAAAATCTTCTGCGGAAATGACCCATTTCCAATAAACGATGTAAAAGATGCAGAAAATTTCACCAGACTACAAGAGACCTACCGAAACATGGTAAATATGAGTCTAACACAGGCAGTTTTCCCTGATTGTGAAGAAGTTGCATGTATCAAGCCTGTGTGTATCAAGCCTGTGTATAACGGAAAATGTGATGCAGACAATTTAAGTTCATATAGGCCAATATCAAATCTGTCATATTTTTCGAAAATTATTGAAACTGCTGTACACGAACAAACCTGGAAACATCTGATAAAATCTAATGCCATACCTGATGATCAATCTGCATACAGAGAAAATTACTCCACAGAAACAACAGTGTTAGCGATTAAAAATGACATAACAGAAATTATAACAAATGGCAAGTGTTGCATTCTTGTGATGCTTGATCTAAGTGCAGCATTTGATACTGTAGAACATACATATCTGATGGAAGACCTTAAAGCTGTGGGCATCGTAGAACGAGCATATGACTGGTTTGTGAGTTATCTTGAAAACCGCAAAGTTAAAGTACTAATATCAAATGTTGAATCTGAGATAAGAAAACTAACCAAAGGGGTGCCTCAAGGCAGTGTACTAGGTCCTCTCCTGTTTGAAATTTACACGATTGAACTTGCAAATATACTTGAAACTCACAGAGTTAAGTGTAAAATATACGCTTATGATACACAATTCTATTTCCCAATAGAATCAGTTGATGAAGCTAAAAGAAAGATACATGAAATAATAAACGACATTAAGGCTTGGATGTTAACAAAAAAGCTCAAGCTCAATGAAGATAAAAGTGAATGTATTATTTTTGGAAATGAAAAAGATATAAAAAGAATCGAATGCTTCCAAAGAATTGAAATAGGTCAATCGATCATTGACCTAAAGAAATGTCAAATCTTGGAGTAATCATGGATGATAGACTGACAATGAATGAACATATAAATAATATGGTAAGAAATTGTAACTATCATATTAGAAACATAGCATTTATTAGTAAATACTTAGATGAAAAATCTATGGCCATACTCATTAACCACCACATATTTTCAAGAATTGATTACTGCAACTCACTGTTCTATGGCTTACCAAATTATCAGCTGAAGAAAATTCAGAGAGTACAAAACAGAGCAGCTAGATTA
>NC_090757.1:53423900-53426400 GCF_036898095.1 Palaemon carinicauda | reverse complement strand
GTCTATATATATATATATATATATATATATATATATATATATATATATATATATATATATATATATATATATATAATATATAATAATAATAATAATAATAATAATAATAATAATGATAATAATAATAATAAATATATTTCTTTCCTGACATGTTGATAGGCATTACCAAACGCATTACCAAACGATCTCTTCCCATCCATTTGTAGGGGGTGAGGAAGTAGTCATACTCTGGTGAGTGGTATTACACCAAGAGGTGCACTCGGAAACCATAATATCCCACAAATTACCGAACCATCGGGTTGCAGTTAGGAAAGGGGGAGAGGGTGGGAAGGTTGGAGTTTGTGCGTGTGTTCGCGGGAGTGAATATCTACCTACATATTTAGCCGTCATTTTTGACGGGTCGCGTACACTAGTCTGACAGATTACCTCACTTGGTACAATTTAAGCATCTTTACAGCATCCTTCGGCCTCTGATTATATCCTGTTTTTTATCCTTCTACTTTACCTCTGTTCCCATTTTCTCCTCCACTTCTGCTAAATCTTCTTACTACGCTTGCAAGATTTTCCCTCAGTTGCATTTGGGACCTGAATGGCCACTCTGGACCCAGCACCGGCTATAATACCCAAATTCAGTAAAATATCAGTTGTGAACTTCTTATGGAATAATAGTTACCTTGGTATTTTGGTATCGTATTTCTTCTGTCCATGAAATTCGAAGAGGCCCGTTTTAAAGGTTTTAGAGGTTACTCATGAATGGCAGAGGCAAGGGACAGTGATAATGCCCTGGAGACTGACCACACACACACACACACACACACACACACACATATATATATATGTGTATATATATATATATATATATATATATATATATATATATATATATATATATATATACTGTATATGTAATCAGCACCCAAGTCCCCTTCGAGGGCCAGGCAATGACTGTTGATGACTCAGCAGGTAGACCCATAGACTCCCCCAAAAATTTCCATCCTAAGCTCACGATGAGGTTGTAGACACTACAAAAACTATCGACTCTGAGCGGAACTCGATCTCCCACCCAGAAGAACGCTAGGCAAGGACGTTTGCAATAGACCACCACATTGCTAAATTAAATATCTCCTTAATGGATTTAGAAATTGTAGCCATATGACCATGCCTGAGTCCCTGGGTGGTTATTCACTGCCAAAACCCCAGTGGCAAAAGAGGTTGGACAGCATTGTGGTGAAAGGAAGAGGGAAGGAGGTGAAGGAGAAGGCTAAAAAGAGGGTAACACCAAGGGCCGTTGCGAAGATCTTTCAGCAATGCCTACAGTGTGTCGTGTCAGGTCAATTCCACTAGGTAGTTCATATCGAATTATTCCTGGAATTGCGATTATTTTCATAATGATTTTGGTATTGTTTTATTCCACACTAGTATACACGACCCGTCAAAAATGACGGCCAAATATTTAGATCGATATGCACACACACGCACCACCCTCTCAACAGGGTATGGCTACTCTCAGCGTGACTGGACACTTTTTTGTTTCATAGGCGAGATTTTAAAGCATAATCTTTTTTATAGTTTTAATTATGAAAGAAAGTTTTCTTTAACAATATAGATGGCCTTTCAGTATATGGTAAACACTTTCATTCAATTTCTATAGAATTAAATATTCTTTAAAGACTGTAATTAACGATATTCTATTTTTCCATTAAGATTCATTACAAATGCTCGAAAATTACAAAACTATCCGTACCTTCCTATATTTCATTTTCTACTGAAGTTCTGTAAATCGAACATCTATAAATCTTAGTGTTATTTTTCCTCTCAAGGTTCGTTATAAAATCTGTAAGTCAAAGCTAGTCTGGGATTCCTTTCGGAGCAAAAAAAGAAGAGGAGGAGGAGTTATGGTTGCCCAGATTTACGACATCAGAAAACAATAACATTAAATAACCAACTTCTGACTTCCTGAAAATATCTGTATATCCAGAGAGGAGAGAAAAGCGCGCGAGGGGCCACAGTTTCACCCCATCTTTCTTCTATATATAAATGTCTGATATCGTTTTGTAATTATTGCTGAGATGGAAGTTCTGTGTAGAAGTATTGGGATGGGATTTAGGGATTTTTGGCCATAAGGCAACTCAGAAAATCACCGTAATAGAATTTTGGTTGAGGTTCTTCACGACGATCATATGGAGGAACTCTTTGCCATCTGTGTTGTTGTTTAGGTATTTTATCTCTCCTTCTGCTTCCTTTTCCTCCCTAGATTCTACATTTATTAAACTTCTTATCATTATCAAAATTATTAAAATCATTATTATTATTATTATTATTATTATTATTATTATTAATATCCTTATTGTTATTAAAATTGTGCATCATCCCCTACGGCCATTGATGCAAAGGGCCTCGGTTATATTTCGCCAGTTGTCTCTATCTTGAGCTTTCAAATCAATACTTCCCCATTCATCATCTTTTACTTTCCGTTTCATAGCCCTCAGCCATGTGGGTC
>NC_090757.1:53388900-53406400 GCF_036898095.1 Palaemon carinicauda | reverse complement strand
TGGTCCCGGTGGGGAAACCTCAGCTTAAACGGGTCCAGTGGAGGGACCTCAGGTCAAACGGGCCCGGTGGGGCAAACCTCAGCTTAAATGGGTCTAGTGGATGGACCTCAGGTCGAAAGGGCCTAGTGGAGGGACCTCAGGTCAAATGGGCCCGGTTAAGGGACTTCAGGTGAAATAAGTTGCATGGAGGGACCTCAAATTGAACAGGCCGGTGGGGAATCTTCAGGTTAAATGGGGCCAGTGGAGGGACCTTAGGTCAAATGGGCCCCCTGGGGAAACCTCAGGTTAAACGGGGTCATTGGAGGGACTTCAGGTCAAATGGGCCCGGTGGGAAAACTTCAGTTTAAACAGGTCCAGTGGAGGGACCTCAGGTCAAATGGGCCCGGTTGAGGGACCTCAGGTGAAATGGGCTGGATGGAGGGATCTCAGGTGAAACAAGCTGGATCGAGGGACCTCATGTCGAACGGGCCCGGTTGGGAAACCTCGGGTTAAACGAGGCCAGTAGAGGGACTTCAGCTCAAATGGGCTCCGTGGGGTAACCTCATGCTAAACGGGGCCAGTGGAGGAACCTCCAGTCGAACGGGCCCAGTGAGGAAACCTCAGCTTATACGGGTTCAGTGGAGAGACCTCAGGTCTAATGAGCCTAGTGGGGAACCCTCAGCTTAAACTGGCCCAGTGGAGGGACCTCGGATCAAACGGGCCCGTTGTGGGGGACCTCAAGTCAAACACAAGTTACTTAATAATTCTTTTGTTAAGTTGCGTTCTCGCTGATTTTATCAAATGAAATCATATTTATCACAATAATGCGTCTTCTGGACCGGTGCTAGGGTCAGAAAGGCCAATCTGTAATGACGTTTATAAAAGTTATAGGATGTAGGACGGAGGTAAAGTAGAACGCTAAGCAGTAGGTGCAAAGACCCTACAGTAATGCCTACAGTACACCGAGTGAAGTGCATAGATGTTAGCACACCTTAAAGGCATCTTAGTAATTGTAATAATAGTATCCTAAATTCGAGTTGATGAATTAATTAATAATTTAACTCTCAAATAGAGAAATATAAAGTTTGATTCTTATCTAAATAGTTAGATATGGGGCATAAAAGCCAAATTCTTTATTTGATGGCTAACCTTTAATAATCCACATCAAACAATGCGACTTAAACCTGGATAATTTTGTGTTACAGACAGTCATACGATTAATTAAGCCTGATGATAAAATTCACCAATAGAAAAAGAGGACTCGTAGTTTTAGTTTAGAAGAAAATGTAATTCAATGGAATTCCTACCATTACCTTTCTAATCATTAAAATCATTTTGGGATAATCATAACCAAATCTTCCATTGCACCTTATCAAAATACAAATATACCAATGTAAGTCACGGTACAGTTATGCAGTTATGGCTTATCCATATGATGGATTGAATTCTTTGATTGACATTCGTAAATAAAAAAAAAATTAGATAAATAAGAACATTCAAATTGTAACTGCATAATAATAATAATAATAATAATAATAATAATAATAATAATAATAATAATAATAATAATAATAATAATAATAATAATAATAATAATAATAATAATAATAAACTTCTTACTGTTTATAGTTACTACCTTGGCATTAATATCATCATCATCAGCCGTTATTAGTGCACTGCAGAACAAATGCCTCGTACATATCCTTTTACTAACGTCTGTTAATGGTCTGTCTATGCCAGTCCACACCCGACAACTTTCTTTTTTCGTCAATCTATCGTCCTCTCTTCCGTACTAAAGCCTTAGAAGGTTAGCTACTCACAACTCAAAGATCAATGGAAAGAATAATAATGAGGATAGCACTAAGACACAGAAATACAGCAACATGGATACGAGAGCAAACTAAAAGTAGAGGATATTCTAACAACATGTAAGAAAGAGAAGTGGACATGGGCAGGACACATAATGAGAACGACAGATAATAGATGGACATTAAGAATAACAAAATGAGTCTCGAGAGATTAATTTCATATAGAACTTAATATAAAATTAACACAACTGAAGCAGCAATCCTATACAATAAGACGTGAATTAAGCATGGTATTTTACTAAAATAGATAAATAAATGATGAAGATAATAATAATAATAATAATAATAATAATAATAATAATAATAATAATAATAATAATAATAATAATAAGAGAGATTAGTTTTGCCACAGTCAAATGATTCTCGCTTCTCTGCTTCTCACGAGTGACATTTATAAAGGTTCATAGAGAGAGTGAATTATTTCATAAAAACAAATAACAACATTGAACACACTTCTACCTTAGGAGAATTGTAATCCCATGTATAACCATTTTTCTATCTGCATTATTTTTTGAATGTTCGTAAGACCATACAACCTTTGACAGCAGATTGTGTTTTATAATCTTTAAATGGATTCCATTTGGTTTCTGGAAATAATGGAATTACTTCTGTATTTCATGTCCTGTATCTTAGACCCGCTCTCCCTGCCAAATACACCTTAAGTCGTTTGAAAGGTTTTATGATGAAAAGAAGCATAACTTTTTGTATTTATGTGTACATACATGACTACATATATAACATATAGATATACATACATAAGCACATACATAAACAAACACAAACTTAAGTATATATGAATATATACACACGCACATATATAAATATATATATATATATATATATATATATATATATATATATATATATATATATATATATATATATATATATATATATATAAACATACATACATAACA
Organism: Palaemon carinicauda; assembly: GCF_036898095.1. Classification (NCBI taxonomy): domain Eukaryota; kingdom Metazoa; phylum Arthropoda; class Malacostraca; order Decapoda; family Palaemonidae; genus Palaemon; species Palaemon carinicauda. The sequence goes on along the minus strand of NC_090757.1, from coordinate 53,403,636 downwards.
GGGAACCAACAGATGTTTACTTTAAACTAGATTTACTTTAAAAGGATGAAAATAGAAATAACATCAACAATACAGATGGAGTGATGAAAATTCCAGAAGATTTCTATACAATGCTATACACTATTGATATAAGAAATAATGAAACATTGAGCCGGTACTAAAGGTAACAATGGCAAAAATAAAGAAAGAATCAAAAGGCAGGAAATCATAGCGGTAAAACTGGGTGAACTTTTCACAAATTGTCTGCAAGAATGCTCTATACCTACAGCTTGGAAACACTTTATCGTTGTACTATTTCACAAAATGGGAGGCACAAAAGACCCGAAAAAGTACCACAAATAACCTTACTCTGCAATATAAAAAATATTTACAAAGGTCATATTAGATGGAACGGAAAGACAGACTTTAATCAACCAAGAGAGTACGCATGATTTAGAAGTGGGTATTCAACAACTGACCATATACATATAATTAACCAGCTAATGAAAAAACCAACAGAGTATGACAAACCACTATGTATGGCATTTATAGACTATGAGAATCTCATGAGTCTGTCAAAACTTCAGCAGTAAAGACATACCCTCAATGAAAAACAATAGAAAAATCCTATGTTAAAACTTGAAGATATTTATACAGGAAGACAGCAATCCTAAAACTACATGAAGATAAAATAGTTGGAATATTCCGATTGAAAAAGAAGTTAGATGAGGATTACCTTAACTTGAAATTTGCAGATGACATAGTTGTGTTTAGTGAATCATGGGTAGAATTTCATCAGATGAAAGAACATTTGAATAGAGAAAGTAGAAATGTAGGACTAAAAATGAATATGATTAAAACGAATATAATGTTCAATGAAAATGCAGAAAGACAAAATAAGAGTTATGGACAAGACTTTAGAGATTGGTAATAAATATCTCTACATAGGACAGACAGTAAGTGTTTCCCCAGGACACGAGGCTGAAATTAAAAGAAGGATACGCATGGGATAGAGAGCTTTTCGTAAAAAAAAAAAAAAAAGAGATTATGAAAATTAAAATGCCACTTTTTCAAGAAAGAAAAGTATTTAATTAGATGGTCTTATCAGTATTAACTTATACATCGGAAACTTGGAGACTCACAAAAGCCTTAAAACATAAGCTAGTTATAACTCAAAGGGCTATAAAAAGAAGAATGATGGGAATAAAATTAAGAGACAGAAAAAGAAAAACATGAATACGAGAACAAACTACAGGATATTCTAACAACATGTAAGAAAAAGAAATGGACATGGAAATAACCGATAATAGATGGGCATTAAGAATAATAAGATGGGTCCTAGATATTGCAAAAGAATCAGTTTGCGGGTGTGGACTGGCATAGAAAAACCATAAACGGATACAAGCTAAAGAACGCGTCTGAGACCTTTGTTTTGCAGTGGACTAGTAATGGCTGATGAGTATAAATAAATGTATATATATATATATATATATATATATATATATATATATATATATATATATATATATATATATATATGTACATATACATATATATATACACATATATATGTACATATACATATATATACATATACATATATATATACATATATATATACATATACATATATATATACATATATATATACATATACATATATATATACATATACATATATATATATACATATATATATACATATATATATACATATACATATATATATATATACATATATATATATATATATATATATATATATATATATATATGTACATATACATATATATATACATATATATGTACATATACATATATATATATATATATATATACACATGTATTTATATTCATATATATATATATATATATATATATATATATATATACTTATATACGTATATATATTATATATTTATATACATATATATATATATATATATATATATATATATATATATATATATATATATATATATATATGTGTGTGTATATATAATGTACAGTAATCCTCGCCATTTTGCGGCTCAAGTTTTGCGGTCTCAGTGCATCGCGAATTTTCAAAAATATACATAAAAAATTAGAAAAAATGGTGCAAGAGTTACGTGGGCACTAACAGAAGGTAGAGTAAAGTAGAACATCGGGTATCAACACGGAGATGGCGCGCAACTCAAAATCCACCTCTCTGATTAGCTGGTCATCTAAGTTCCAGAATCTCGCAAGCTGATTGGCTGAGCCGCCAAGACGCTTTACCCAGCATCTCTCACTGCCATGCGACCCGCGAAGGGAGACCGCATTCATTGTCCTCTCTCGCTTTGCTTGTGTTGCTTAGTCTTGCCGTGTGGAACTTTTAGCTGTTTTCTTGTGCTTTTTGGTGTAAAATAGTGCTTGTGACGCCCTTGAAAATGGCTCCTAAACGTCCTCTACCCTCTACATCCTCTAGTGAACCCAAGAAGAAGAGAAAAATGATGACGGTGAACGAGAAAGTGAAATTATTGGACGTGCTTAAGGCAGGCAGTAGCCATGCATCTGTTGCCTGCATTTACGGAGTGAATGAATCAACGGTTCGCTACATAAAAAAAAAGATGAAATGAAAATATGTAAAACTGCCTCAATAACGTTCTCCAAGGACACTAACCGCGTTGAGACTCCTCGTAATAAGACGATTGTGCAAATGGAGAATGCATGATCAATGTGGATATCGGACTATCGGGAAAAGAAGGTTAGTCTCGATACCAACATGATTCTAACCAAAGCCAAAACCCTGTATGATAGCCTAGTTCCTGAAGGAAAATCGAACGAAGACGACGAAGGTGATGATGACGACGAAGATGATGATCCTGCCCCACGAGAAAAACGTGGTTTTGTTGCCAGCAAGGGCTGGTTTGAGAAATTCAAGGGGAGGTTTGACCTTCGCAGCGTTACTTTGTATGGGGAGGCCGCCTCGCCAGACCAAGAGGCAGTTCTTCGTTATGTTGAGGACGAGTTCCCGAAATTAATTAAAGAAGGTGGCTATTTCCCGGAGCAGGTGTTCAATATGGATGAGACTAGCCTCTTCTAGAAGAGGATGCCGTCCACGACGTTCCTTTACAAGGACGAAGTGAAAAAGTTAGGGATCAAGGCCCACAAAGATCGCGTCACTCTCCTCATGTGCGGGAATGCTGCGGGCTTCATGCTCAAGCCCGGTATAATTTACAAGTCCATGAATCCTTGAGCTTTGAAAAACAAAAACAAAGTCTTGCTGCCTGTCTACTGGAGGAATAATAAAAAGGCATGGAGAACCAAAGCCCTCACATTCGACTGGTTCGTGAACTGATTTATCCCACAGGTGAAGCTATACCTCGTGGAGAATGGGCTGCCCTTTAAGGTCCTCCTCTTGATGGACTGTGCAGGCGGACATGCAACGGATCTACATTATGACGAGGTCCAAGTAGAGCTCCTGGCCCCCAACACCACTTCACTCATACAACCAATGGATCAGGGAGTCATTCGGGCCTTCAAGGCCCTCTACACGAGGTCCACAATGGAGGGCCTCATCTCCTCCATCGACGAAGGCGACGAGGACTTTAGCCTCCAGAGATATTGGTGGGAATACAACATTACAACGTGCCTGGCCAACATTCAGAAAGTTCTTAATGAGATGAAACAGCAAACACTGAATGCAAGTTGGAGAAAATTGTGGCCAGACGTTGTTCATGACTAAGGGATTTACGCCAGACAAAGTTAACCACTCCGCCTTAGATAAGGCTGTGAGGCTGGCACAGTTAGTAGCCAACGAAGGTTTCTCTGACATGACAACGGATGACGTCAACTCACTGATCGAGTTCCATTCGGAGCCCCTAACCGACGAGGACCTTGTCAAAATGACAAGATCAGCGAGTGAGGAAGAACAAGAGGCAGCCGAAACTGAAGAACGTGGCCTTGCGTTGGACAATCTGCAAGAGCTCTGCAAAAGGGTCCATAAAATATCATTTAAATCCATAATTTATTTTTGAAACGTTTCGAGCACTACCATGTTCATCTTCAATCTGTAAAAATTACAAATGTAAAATTTTTAAAATCTACACAATAATTTTCAAAACAAAGTGAAAGAACATTAAAATGGTTTAAACATCATTGAATTTAAAAAATAATATAGCAAAAAAAAATACAAGAGATTCAGTGCTCACCAAACCATCTAAGAGAGAAGGAGAAGAACGAATGACAAAAAGAATTAAACCCACCTAAGACTTCAGTTATGCTAAAGAGGAGAAGCGGAGGCGTTGTTGTTTAAAAACGGAATAAGTCGTTTGATATATAATGACTTATGGGTAGTGCCTGCAACAACTTGCGGCATGATCCAACATAAATACCGGGACATCCAAGGAACTTGAATTATAAATAATGTTGGATCACATGAAGGTCTGCAGTTTGCCCTTGTAGCCAAAAAACATGCCAATCTTGGTGGATTATAGGAATTAATTGGATATTCAACCGAACTCTTTTTCTATTATTTGTTTAAGATTGGTGGAAAACTTTTTGTCTGAGATGTATGGAAATGTAAAAAAAATAAATTTTTCTTTTTTACATTATAAAATGGTATCGGAGTAGAGAAATATCGCGAGAAGAGCTTATTGCTGACTTTTTAAACCATGCTCTCAGGGTAGGAGTCATGCGAGAAAAAGTTTACTAAAAACAAAATCTCGTTCTGAAAGATCGACCAACTCGAGGAATAACGCAAAGCCCTATAAACCAATGTTTATATGGCGTTTAGTTTAAAATTCATAAAGCAGAAACTATAAAAATGATTGGCAAGTCTAGTGTATGTTTTTTTTCCCGATACACAGATGTATATTCACCATTGTCTCTGCTTACATTGATACGTAAAAAAGGTAGAGAGTTGTTGCTTTCCTTTTCCATAGTGAATTTTATATTTTGGTATTGATTATTAATATCATTTAAAAACATTTCGCTATGTCATGGTTGTTTAAATAACACAAATGTGTCATCAACACATCGTCTTAATACACTGGCTTATATGAGTCTGGACAACTATTTAAAAAAAAATTCTCCTTGAAAAAATTTAAAAGAAATTTCTTTAAATAGTTGTCCAGACTCATGTAAGTCAGTGTATTATAGACGATATGTTGATAACACATTTGTGTCATTCAAATAGCCATGGCATAGCGGAATGTATATACATATACATATACATATACATATACATATATATATATATATGTATGGCTTTGACCACCACACAAAACACTACACTTATCAAATAGTATTCACCATCATAACATACTAAGTCCACTAAAGGTGGAATAGTATCCAAACATCAATATGAGTGCAAAGTCAACTCAAGGGGACAAAGAAAATACCACAAAAATCTCCTTAATTTTAATACATAATATTTAGACAGAAATAACACCTGAACCACAATAATACAATAATAAATGATACAATCACTCTTAAACTCCCTGCAAAAGAAAACAATTACAAAATTAAAGAAAGGTCATCAACACAAACATACTAAAAGGAGAGAGGGTCCAGAAAGGAGAAGGCCAACGAAAAGTGAGAACATCCTAACAAATACAAACTAAATATCCCTATCTAGTGGACGATGGCTGGTTTGATTGTAAGGCTTTCACAAGCTCCAGTAATGACGTCAGCTGACGGGTCGTGATCACTATACTTAAATAGGTATAAATATTATTACCTTGGGACAGAGAGGTCCCCTTGGCTTTTACTGAACCAAGGGCAGTGCACAGAATGTATGATGAGACGTCCTTGCTGCAGAGAAAGGATATCCAAAACAAGCTCAATAGCTTCACAATGTGGCTCTGCAAAGGCGTGGAATAATATAGATCCAATCACAAATGTCGTGCCCTACAAGGTTGGAGGCTCAGAAACACACTAAGGAACCATCCTCAAAAAAAGCCCCTCCAACACTCCGTTCACGCAGGAGCGCAGCCACGTAACCAACACCACTTGAAAATATAAAACAGCCGTTAGTCCATTATAACCACTAACATAACCACCAGTGAAAAGACAAACAATTAAAGCAAGAAAACAATAATTCTACAGTATATTTAACCTTATACATCTATAAAAACTTAAATAATTTAGAAATATCAAAGCAATAATGTTACACCTCCTCACCCAACCAAAAAAAAAAAAATTCCCAAAACTTTTTTTTTTCTAAAGTGATTTGAATTACAACATACAGGTTATCACATAATGAAATATTAAACCAACACTCAAAAATATTAAATATTAAACCAACACTCAAAAATAATTATTAAACAAACTGCAAAAACATGACAAACAAAAGGAAAGAGGGGGGGGGGGCAAGTACCAAGGTTTGCAGCTCACAAGGATAGCAATATATAACCAATACTAAAAAAAATCTTAAACCTAAATTAATCACAAGTAAACTTTCCAAAACCAGAAAACCAAAACATCACCATCTGATAAATAGGTACCCATCCTAAAAATTTCACATCACTCATATCGTTAATAAACTTAATTAAGAGTCATTGCACTAACAACCGGATTCTGTATATATAGTCCAAAAGCTATAACCTTTTCCACACTCGATACACTGTTCATTTTCAGGGATACACATCACTCACTATCAATAAATGTTGATCACAAAAACCACTGTCTATTTCAGTGTTATATATCACACTTATCACCATAGTGTCCAATACATACACACACACCGAACGACACAGAGAAGACCACCACAAGACTCCCCTGCGCAAACAAACAAAATCGATGAAGCGTAATTATTAGCCTGAAAATACAGAATACCAGATTAGTGCCTATCTCTTTTCTTAGCTTATTATAAACCTTATCGTACCTGACACCTCTAAACCTTAGTGGATTAACCTTAACTCAGTCTAGGGTACCACTCATACACCAGCCTGTAGCGCCTAAAAAACGGCTGTGTTGTGCTACAGACCCGTGAGCCCATGACCCTTCTAATTAATCAATCATTAGAAAGTACCAGTGATCACCCTCACCTTTTAACCTTACAGATCCCATATACTATACACAAAACATTATAGTCTTCTGTAAACAAACCATGATTAATAAATCTTAAATATACATTTGCTTCTACTCACTACGTGCCCACTTCAACAGCACACACACCATAATTAGAACGATACAGATACTACCTTTAATAACTGCATAGCCCTCTGTCAATCAACTAATATTCAACGCTGCGAGAGAGAAAATCGGCAACAATGTTATCTTTTCCTGGGATGTGGGAAAATTCTAAATTCCACTCTTGCAGCATGAGACTCCACCTCATCAATCTTTGATTTTTATTCTTGTATCTGCTGATGAAGGTCAGGGGATTATGATCCGTCAAGACCTTAATAGGTGTATCTGAGGAGGAGAGATAAACCTGAAAATGGTTAATAGCAAATACTAAAGCAAGAGTCTCTTTCTCCACAGTGGAATACCTACGTTGGGCGGAGGACAATTTTTTTGAAAAGAATGCGACAGGATGAGAAACTCCCTGCTCGTCATTCTGCAACAACACCGCTCCTACACCAACGTCACTTGCATCCGTGGCAAAAGAAAAAGGAAGGTCAAAATCAGGAGCTCTTAAGACAGGGAAATTAATTAATACTCTTTTTAAATTATCAAAAGCCCTTTGTGTTTCATCAGTCCAGACAAAAGCTACCTTCTTTCTTAAGAGATTAGTCAAAGGATCGGCGATGTCAGAAAAATTTCTAACAAACCTTCGGTAGTACCCACCCAACCCAAGGAATCTTCTGACATCCCTCCTGCACTTAGGGATTACCATTTTTTTCAATACATTCGATATTTGCTTGCTTAGGAGCAACTTTACCATTACCAACTTCATGACCCAAATATACGACCCTCGCCTTTGCGAAATCGCTTTTCTTTAAATTAATTACCAAATTTGCCTTTTTCAATACCTCAAATAGTGCCCTAATACGTTTTAAATGGGTTTCCCAATCATCGCTATAAATAACAATATCATCAATATACACAACACATCCTTCTAAACCATGGACTAAAGTATTCATTAACCTCTGAAAGGTGGCAGCCGCGTTCTTCATACCAAACGGCATAACTTTACATTGAAACAATCCCTGTGGTGTTACAAAAGCAGACAGGGCCCTTGCCCGCTTTGAAAGAGGAACTTGCCAATAACCTTTCAACAAATCGAATTTGCTAATGTATTTGGCCTTCCCCATTCGATCAATACAATCCTCAATTCGAGGTAATGGATAACAATCAGATTTAGATAACTCATTCAACTTACGGTAATCAAAACATAACCTGAAATCACCGTCGGATTTCTTGACCAATACAACAGGTGATGACCAAGGACTTTGACTAGGTTCAATTAGGTCATGTTTTAGCATATAATCCACTTCCTTTGCTACAACCTCATTTTTGAAGGGATTCAACCTGTAAGGAGATTGTTTCACAGGAGTGGCGCTACCTACCTCTACATCATGTTCAAGGACCGAAGTCCTACCCGGTACATCCGAAAATAATTCTTTATAATTAGATACTAAATTTTTCAAAGACCTTTGTTCTTCCTTACCTAAATGTGAAATTACTCCCGAAAATTTTTCCAAAGACTTTCTATTATCCGACCGCCATTCACATCCATTAAAACAATTATCATCAATACCCTCCCCCTCTGAAAAAGAAAAATGGTTATTGTTCTCAGAATCTACCGTGTTCCCAATAGTTGCCACAGGAATGACTTTTTCCCGTTCCATATAAGCTTTCAACATATTTACATGACACAGTTGAAAAGGTTTCCTTCTTTGAGGTGTCTCCACTAAATAGTTAACTTCACTTATTTTTTCAAAATTTTCCAAGGACCTGAAAAAGAGGCTTTCAATGGATTCCCTGGGAAGGGTAACAAAACCAATACTTTATCGCCTACCGCAAAGTCGCGTGCCTTGGACCTTCTATCAAAGAAAAACTTCATTCTTTTTTGGCTACATAATAAGTTTTCACCCGCAAATTTCCAAGCCTTGGTTAATTTATCGCCTAGATTAGACACATAATCCAATAAATTAACCTCAGGGACGTCTCCCTCCCAAGACTCACGAACCACATCAAGAGGACCTCGAACACAATGGCCAAACACAAGGCTGAAAGGCGAAAGACCTAAAGACTGACTTGGGACAGAACGAAAAGCGAACAACAAATAAGGTAATTCCTTATCCCATTCAGAACCATTAATCAAACAATATTTCTTTACCATGGATTTCAGGGTCTGATGAAATCTCTCCAGAGCTCCCTGGCTTTCCGGATGATATGGAGAAGAGGTCACATGTTTTATATTTAACTCTGCCATTTTATCTCTGAAATACCTGCTAACAAAATTAGAACCACAATCCGATTCAATAATCTTAGGCATCCCAAACCTGGTAAAAAAGTCAATTAGTACATCTACAATTTTAACACTTTTTATTGTACGTAGTGGTATTGCCTCGGGATATCGAGACATCCTATCCATGATTGTCAAAATATACTCATTACCACTACGCGTCTTCGGTAATGGTCCAACCACATCAATAATGACTTCCTTAAAAGGTTCGGAAACTACAGGAATAGGACATAGAGGCGATTTTGGAATCCGCTGATTGGGTTTACCGACCCTCTGGCACACATCACAACTATTGACAAACTTCTTTACATCTGCCTTCATCTTCGGCCAATGATAATTCCCTAACAATTTGCAAGAAGTTTTATGAATTCCAAAATGGCCGGCCAAACCACTTTCGTGCGCCAATGACATTAACTCCTTCCTGTAACCAAAAGGAACCATTATCTGTTTCACAATTTCATAATCAACATTATCCACCCCCATAGGCCTACTCAACCTATATAAAATATTAATTATCTTAAATTTGGGACCAGTCATATCAGACACCTCCCCTGACTCGATAGGGAGTTCCCGAAACTCCTTTTTCTGGGCTTTGATTAGCTCTTCAGTAGTCCAATTTAACTTGTCCGTTAACATTCCAAGATCTACAGCTAGGCTATCACTACGATCTAAACTACTTAAATCTACATCAATTGTTGACTCTGCAGCGTCAACAATTCTAGCACTAGAACGAGTAACTGCTGCTACTTCACTATCAGGGTTTATCAATATCGGACAATTATTATTCTTCATAGCCATATCATTCCCTAACACAACATCAACCTCCTTAACCGGGAATTTATCAACTATGGCCAATTTCAAATTCCCTGCAAAGGAAGGACAGATTAAATTAAAATTTTCAATAGCATACGACTTTACGGAATCAGGAAAACCAGCCAATAACACAAATTCCCCACTTTTGGGTACAAAATTACAAGTTAATGCCTCCCTTAGTATCAAAGACTGAGCTGCACCGGTATCACGCAAAATACGCACTCGTCTTTTCTCGGTCGAATTGGCGAAGGAGACACTACCGAAGGACAAATATCTGTCAAAACAACCAGGTAGTCATTGATCAGCGGATGTTGTTGGGGTAGGTTCTCTCTCTCTCTCTCTCTCTCTCTTCCACGCCCATTACTGGCCTAACATTAGCATTTTGGGATTTTCTAAACGCATAACACATGCTCTTTACATGCCCCTTCTTATTGCAAAAGAAGCACGTCAATGTTTTCAATTTCTCTGGATTGTATATATTTGGCCTATTGCCTCTGTTAGGAGAAAAATTATTATTAGCATTACCCTGATTATTATTACTTCCCTGATTATTTCTACTAAACACCTTAGCATTATTATTAGGATTAGCATTATTATTCCTACCCATCTTAACCCAACCAGAATTCACCTTTGTCGTTACTCCCCCTAACTCACTCTTATGAGACAAGCAATATTCGTCACTAGCGATGGCTACCTCCTGAACAGTCTCGAGTTTTAACTCTTCGAGGTGGACCTTCAGCTTATCCGGGACACACCTCTTAAACTCCTCCACCAACATTAACTCCTTCAATTTCTCAAAATCTCCCACCTCCTTGGACTTGAACCAATCGCTAGCATACTGTTCCTTCGCCCTGGCAAATTCAACAAAAGTTTGTTCCCTACATTTTTCTAAGTTCCGGAAGCGTTGCCTATAAGCTTCAGGGACTAACTCATAGGCCTTCAAGACAATAGCCTTTACACTCATAATCTGCTGATAGATCCTCCTCCAGCGTTACATATACCCTCTGAGCTCTTCCAACCAATTTACTTTGTATAAGAGTGGTCCAATACTCTTGGGGCCACTCCAACCTTGCAGCAATCCTCTCAAACGATACAAAAAACTCTGCTACATTATTTTCTTCAAATTTAGGTACAAATTTGAGAGCCTGCGATAAATTGATAGCAGGAGTTACTAACCTATTTGGGGAATGGGCGGGGGAAAAAGAACCTGGGTTTCTCATGGCAATCTCATGCTGCCTCTCTTTTTCTCTTTCCCCTGCCTTAAACTTTTCCATTTCAAATTCCATTTGTCTCAGGACAATCTGCTTATCCAAAATTTCTATAGACACTACTTCATCCGGTTTCACCTCTTGTTCCCCACCTGTCTTTACAGTTTTAACATAATCATAAATGAGCAATAGCAATACACCCTTTCTTATGGACACATCATATTCCAATTCAAAATGCTCTGCTACAACTTCCAAGTCTTCCCTATTTAACTCTGCCAACCTCTCTTGCCATCCCTCTCCTCCAAGGAGTTCTAGTACGTTAACAACCATGATTACTTATTCAAACAAAATACTAAATTTGCACAAAACAACACCGAGGAGGTGAAAATACACTGCCTGAAAAATTACCCCAAGAATTAACTTTGCACAAACACTGGTGAATACTCAGGAACTGAATATCCAGTGACGGTCGCCACTTGTGATGGCTGGCTTTGACCACCACACAAAACACTACACTTATCAAATAGTATTCACCATCATAACATACTAAGTCCACTAAAGGTGGAATAGTATCCAAACATCAATACGAGTGCAAAGTCAACTCAAGGGGACAAAGAAAATACCACAAAAATCTCCTTAATTTTAATACATAATATTTAGACAGAAATAACACCTGAACCACAATAATACAATAATAAATGATACACACTCACTCTTAAACTCCCTGCAAAAGAAAACAATTACACAATTAAAGGAAGGTCATCAACACAAACATACTAAAAGGAGAGAGGGTCCAGAAAGGAGAAGGCCAACGAAAAGTGAGAACATCCTAACAAATACAAACTAAATATCCCTATCTAGTGGACGATGGCTGGTTTGATTGAAAGGCTTTCACAAGCTCCAGTAATGACGTCAGCTGACAGGTCGTGATCACGATACTTAAATAGGTATAAATATTATTACCTTGGGACAGAGAGGTCCCCTTGGCTTTTACTGAACCAAGGGCAGTGCACAGAATGTATGATGAGACGTCCTTGCTGCAGAGAAAGGATATCCAAAACAAGCTCAATAGCTTCACAATGTGGCTCTGCAAAGGCGTGGAATAATATAGATCCAATCACAAATATCGTGCCCTACAAGGTTGGAGGCTCAGAAACACACTAAGGAACCATCCTCAAAAAAAGCCCCTCCAAAACTCCGTTCACGCAGGAGCGCAGCCACGTAACCAACACCACTTGAAAATATAAAACAGCCGTTAGTCCATTATAACCACTAACATAACCACCAGTGAAAAGACAAACAATTAAAGCAAGAAAACAATAATTCTACAGTATATTTAACCTTATACATCTATAAAAACTTAAATAATTTAGAAATATTAAAGCAATAATGTTACAATATATATATGTATATATACATATATATATATATATATATATATATATATATGAATATATATACATATATATGAATATATGTATATATATATATATATATATATATATATATATATATATATATATATATATATATATATATATATATATATATATATATGTATATATATATATATTATATATATATATATATATATATATATATATATAAACATATTTATATATGTTTATATATGTGTGTATATATATATATATATATATATATATATATATATATATATATATTTATATTTATATTTATAAATAGATATATATATATATATATATATATATATATATATATATATATATATATATATATATATATATATATATATATATATCCTTTCTCAGCAAAACTGTACTAGTCAGGGCCACCCATACTAGGTTGGTTTGCTGTGAGCGATCAGACTAAAACCTCCCATAATCACCAGACAGCATTGGCCAGTATAAATATGAAAACTGACCAAAACTAGACATGACTTGACATGTTTGAGTCATTTGTCCTCAAGTGAAATTGAGACCGCTACATTTGTTGTTTTTGCGTATATATTTTATATACGTATATATATATATAAATATATATATATATATATATATATATATATATATATATATATATATATATATATACTATATGTGAATGTGTGTGTGCGTCTGTATGTATTACCTAAATGTTAGAATGCCAAGCTATCCTTCATTTAATCGACCATCTTTTAACAAAATCTCGACCAAGTGAGAAGAGATGTCTCTAACCATCGAACATCTGGTGTAGAACATTCAAACTTAAAGGAGACCTGAGCACAAGAAGGAATGATGCTTTGAGAGTAGGTTGTGGGGGAGGGAAGTCGTTGATAAAGGAATTTAATCCTTTAACCAGGATCGTATGTTAGGCGGTGGAAAAGACTTCCCTCCGGGAGGTTGCTGCAAATTGTCGATTTTTTTTTTTCCTTTTTTTTGGGGGGGGGGGGCAGATTTTGAATAATTCTGACATTGTCGAAAAGTTTTTGACAGTTTTCAATAAGGCTGCGAATTAAGGAAATACATTTTGACAGGTTTTGAATTGTGCTGACAATTGACGAAATGCTTTTTTGACAGGTTTTGTTTAGTGCTGACAATTAAGATATGCTTTTTTGACAGGTTTTGTATACTACTGACAATGGAAAAAATACATTTTGACAGATTTTGAATAATTCTGACATTCTCGAAAGGCTTTTTTGACAGGTTTTAATAATGTTGCAAATTAAAGAATTACTCTTTGACAGGTTTTGAATCGTGCTAACAATTGAAGATATGCTTTTTTGACAGGTTTTGTATACTGCTGACAATGGAAAAAAATACATTTTGACAGATTTTGAATAATTCTGACATTCTCGAAAGGCTTTTTTTTACAGGTTTTAATAATGTTGCAAATTAAAGAATTACTCTTTGACAGGTTTTGAGTCGTGCTAACAATTGACGAAATGTTTTTTTGACAGGTGGTGTATGGTGCCAAAAATTGAAAGAATTCTTTTTAGACAGGTTTTGAAAAGTGCAGACAATTGACGAAATGCTTTTTGACAGGTTTTAATTAGTACAGTACTATCACTAGACAAAATTATTTTTTGACATGTATTACATAGTGCTGACAATTGACAAAATGCATTTTTGGAAGGTTTTGAATAATGCTGACAATTGACGAAAAGCTTTTTTGACAGGTTTTGAATAATACTGACAACTGTCAAAATTGTTTTTGACAAATGTTAAATAACGCTGACAGTTGAAATGCTTTTTCGACAAATTTTGGATAATGCAGACAATTTCCGAAATGACTTTTGACAGGTTTTGAATAATGCTGACGATCGACAAAATGATTCTTGACTGGTTTAGAATAATGTTGACAATTGTCGAAAAGCTTTCATTACAGATTTTGAATAATGCT
>NC_090757.1:53371400-53383900 GCF_036898095.1 Palaemon carinicauda | reverse complement strand
GAGAGAAAACATTATGCACGTTTGGAGGAAAAGCTATTCACGTTTGAGAGGAAATACGTAGTGGCCGGATAGATGCTGGTGAGAGAACTGACTGATGCTGGCTTTTTCAGGTCAAGCTGGATCTCTCTCTTTCCTATGCAATAGCACACCCTTATATGCATCCTAATTCATTCTAGAAACTTTCACTTCATTCCAGCAATGCATTCTTGTAGAGAGGGGGCAGGTCTGGACGGGCCCTCACGACATCAATGTTGCCAACTTAGCAGTTGTAAGTGTTTTATCATAGCCTCACGAGGCACCCCTCTCAGCTAACGCCGACCACCTCCATCTAACTACATTAAAAAAAAGAGTAAGTTTTATTTGAGAACCTTCATGCTACTTCCAACCACATGGAAACATGATGCAATCCCTAGAGTGTGTTGTAAAACATACATTTTAACAAGATACATAAGACTTCGTAACATAATACGTGAAATAAAAATTCAATTCTTTAAAATAACGTATATTTACATATAAGGAACTGAATGGAAATACAACTAAATAAATGACGACAGTCTTATGTAATTTACATAAATTTACTAAATCCTACATGAGTGAAACTCACCTATACATCTCTTAAATACACGTGAATTACGTGAATAAAACAATCTACTCCCATGTTAGACCACCTTCGTAAGAACACACACACATATATACATACAAATAAACATAAGCATATACAAAGATATATCTACATATTCACATGTTTACATACATATGTTTAAACACAAAATACCCCTAAAAACTTTTTTATCTATGTATCTATATACATTTATATATATTTATTTATATTTACACACATATATATATGTATATATGTGTGTGCGCGCGCACGCGCGTGTGCTTGTGTGTGTGTGTGTGTGTACATTGTTTTATAGATATAATATATTTTCCTCTCTTCTCATCAATATCTGATGTTACCATTGTATGTGTTTGTCTTTCCCTTCTCAAAAGGATTAGAAGTTATAGTTCTATACCAAGTCCAGCCCTGGGGTCTAACGTGTAATTATGCTCATCACTGCTGGTAGTCCTGATTGTGTTACAAGTTATAAACAATAACTGAATCTTTTGGGATGAGATCGCTAGCACCACCGTTTTCCTGCCTCGCAGTGGCCCGTTAGCAAATTCCTAATTCCCTGTTTACGACAACAGATGTACAGTGGATTTATAGGAACTGGCCTAAAGGATTTCAGTTTTCATTGGGTGTTAATCACAGGTCTTTTGATGATTAGACGAATGTCCTATCTACTGGCCCACAAGTTGTCTGAGTTTGTGTTTGAGTTTGTATGTTTGTTATTTTGCTCATTTTAATTAATTTTCTATTTTTGATCTGTACAATCATAATTGTGTTAAGAACATCAACATCAAAAACAATAACAACAACAATAATAATGATGATAAGAACTAGAGCAATAAAAGAATAGAACGCTATATGAATCCATGCATTTCATTTTTTTCTGTGTGTAACAACGAAAGTCGTGGGTTAAAAGCCCCACATTTAAACTCTACGTCGTTAACTCCGGGCAGCCCCTCAACTTGGTACAATCCCATATATATGAAGGTATATTTGGACACAGGAATCCCTGATAGGCCTCACTTTGAGCAACCAAACAGATAGTGTAAGAAAAGTTGGCAAAGGTAGTTGGTGGGGCTAAACACAGTAATGGTAAGACAGGGTGCACTCACTCAGCGCACGGTGTACAATCAATTCCTGTATCCAACTGTACATTGCTACCACTATCAGGGCGGTATGTACTATTCCTAAGATCTAGCATTATCCTCCTGACGCTCTCTTATATTACCGTCATTTTAGACGGCATCGATGAATAAAAAAAAATTATATATATGTTATTTACTGAATTCTATGAAATCCCAAATACTCTCGAAGAGGACGCCTGCTATATTGGAATATCAACGAGGGAATACATAAAAAAAAATTTGGCCGACCGGGAAAACTGTAAAGCGTAATTGATGTTTATAACTTTCGACCAGACAATGTTTATTTGGGAATATTGGTTATTTTTGCCAATTATAACTGAAGTTTTGGGTAAACAATTATTTGAGGAAATACAAATGACACCTATTCATTACTCACTGATAAAACTGCGGAGGAAATAGAGCAGATTTTATGTTTTTTTTTTTTTTATCAATGTATAAATGCGGTAGGAAAGCTTTTTTATTTGAACTGATAAAATGTTTATTTATTAATCAAGTATAAAATATTTACAGTATTAATTATTCATTACAATGGCGCTTGAATAATATTACATTCTTTTATTCACCAAATATTGCTTTTCGAAAATTGTTATTATTGATTAATAAAGATAATTTCCTTAATCAATATTAATACGATAAAATTTTCCATCATTTAGAAACAAATTCCATTATTCATTATGTGATTATTAGATTACTTCTTAACAAATAAGGTATTTTTATTTGCAAATGTATTTATGAAATCTAAAGTCAGCATTATACTTTTCCAGTATTTATACGTGTATATACACACATATACGGTATATACATATATATGATGCATATATAGATATATATGTAATATATATACATATAGATATATAAATATATATACATACATGTGTGTCTGTATATACATAATGCATATATATAATATGATATACATATTATATATATATATGTATATATATATAATATATAATATATATTATATATATATATAATTTATAATATATATATAATATATATATATATATATATATATATATATATATATATATATATATATATATATATATATATACAGTATATACATATATATATAGTGTGTGTGTGGATATATAGATAGATAGACAGATAGAAAGGGAATGGAAAGATGAAAAAATATATGAAAAAAGGATAGGGTTAATAAACGGAGGAGAAAGGAGCGGATGCAAAGTCTACGCAATTCCATGATATAGTCATGGAGGAGGGGGTTCTTGCCTGCAAAAGTGGGCACGAAGATGGAATAAAGATAGTAAATAGTAGGATGAGGAGATAAAAGTCTTATTCAAAGGAGAGGGGAGGATATTTCAGGTGTATTTCAGAATTAGGGATGTAGGTATATAAGAGAATGAATAGGGTAAGCAAGATAATGTGAAAAAGATGGAAGGGGAAATTTGAATACATATTTGTTATCATTGGTATTATTATTAGCTAAGTTGGGAAAGCAGGATGCTATCAGCCCAAGGGCTCCAATAAGGAAAAATAGCTCAGTGGAAAAAGGAAACATGGAAATAAATAAACTAAAAGAGAAGTAATGAATAATCAAAATATTCTAAGAACAGTAGCAACATTAAAATAAATCTTTCATATATAAACTATAAAAACATAAAATAAGATAGGAATAAAACTTTTTTTGCATAAAAGTAAGTGCAGATAGAATGTTTAATAAACAAACATTTTCTAGAATAAAAGTTACTTTCGGACATAAATGTAATCCGAAAGGTTTACGGAAGGAACATTTGGAAAATCGGTTGAATAAAAAATCTGGACTGACTGAAGCAAAACTTGAAAAGGTTATTGGAAGGCTGAGAATGTTTATGATCAAAGGTTAAAAAAAGAAAAGACAGCAAGAGTTGATGGCAATATGAGTAAGATGCTACAGAATGATGGTGATAATTTGATAGAAAGGCTGACCAGGGTCTATAAGGTATATTTATCTAGGGGAGTACTACTAATGGAATAGGTGATAGGAGTAATTGTTCCATTGTATAAAGGTAGAGGATAACATTACTGAGTCTACCAGGTAAGACGTGTGGAGGTAACTGATAAGCCAACAGAGAGAGAGAGAGAGAGAGAGAGAGAGAGAGAGAGAGAGAGAGAGAGAGAGAGAGAGAGACACTATAGGGTTAGAGAAGGATGAGCTTGCATAGATCAACTGTTTGTCATGAAACAGTTGTGTGTGAAGTTTGAAAGGTTAAGGAAATATTACAATAGAATATATGGATATATAGAATATACACACACACATATATATATATACATATATATATATATATATATATATATATATATATATATATATATATATATAAATTACATATATATATATATATATATATATATATATATATATATATATATATATATATATATTAGAGAATTAAAACAAGCCAAACGTGTGGCTTCATGCAGAGAGATGAATACACGATCCTCAATCGACTAACTGAACTGGACAATGTTAAAAAGACTGCAAAGGGATTATTATCGTCTTCTTAAAATTAAAATAACAGTGGAAAGCACAACGGGAAAAATGGCACGTGCCTAATTCGTTACATCTGTGCCAAAGATTTATTTGAAACCCTTCCAGATATTCATATAGCAAATGGACAAACTGGGAGACACATTCTATACAATAAAGCAAATTAAAAATTTACAAACAAAAATTTATCAAATACAACTTTTAGAATAACACACAATGATAAAAAAGTGCAAAAATAAAAAGACATTAGTTAAGTATTTATAAAGAAAATGCGAACAGAAGGTTGACGGTAGTAAATAGTTAAAGATGATGTCAAGTAAAACGACCATGGTTTCCGCATACCATAACCTTTCGGCAATATAATGGATAGGTCCAGTTAGCTTCAATAATCGCAGTACACTATCACCCCATTTGCTTCCTATGTACTGTACCAGAATTATTGAAGCCAACTGTAAAAGTCAATAATTTTAAGAATTAACAAATTTACTGGAATTTTTCATTTATTTTGAAGAATAACCGTTATTTTGCATAATAAATAAGATTTTAGGAAATATGCATATTTACGGGATTTTTTCGGTGACTATGCATATTAAGTGAAGCATCGGTTAGAATACAAATTTATTAGGAATTTTGCATAATAACGGATTTCGCATTTTTTTTTTTTTTTTGGTATACACAGCTTTCAACTGAGCTCCTCAAGGCACTAGAAGAGTTGGATGACCCAAGCCTACATGGCTGAGGACTGTGAAGCATGGGGGGAGGGAGGGAAGATGAGTGGAGGAGTATTGATTTAAAAGCTCAAGATAGAGACGACTGTCTAAATCTAACCGAGTCTCTTTGCGTCAATATGTGTAGGAGGAGGAGGAGGAGGAGGAGATGATGTTGATAATGATGATGATATATAATAAATAAATATATATATATATATATATATATATATATATATATATATATATATATATATACACACATATATATATACATATATATATATATATATATATATATATATATATATATATGTATGTATATATATGTATATAACCAGACACTTGTTCCTTAATATATAAAGGAGATAGGTGTAATGGTAGGATGAGGAAAGAAGTTGGAATGAAATGGGAATTGGCTGATGTTTGCTGATGATGCTATGATAATTAAGGACAGGGAAGAAAATAAGAGAAGCTGGAGAGAGCTGCAAGGGGAGGAAGAAGTAAAAAGAAAAAACGAGCAAGCGTAAAGTAGAGACAATGATTTGAAACCATAAAAGTAGAGTATTGAATAATACTATGTATGGTGGAAGAATGGAAGAGGTTTATTCCTATTAGCACCTGTGAGTAGTAGACATACATAGGATGGGGGTAGGACGAGAGATGAGGAAGGTCATAGAAGATATGAGAAAGGCTGAAGGAAGAGTGCAGAAAATTGAAGATTTGGTAGAAGTATGAAGCGACTGTTGAACCAACTCATCTTTATGGTAATAAAGTATTGCTGTTATCTACTACGTTTAAATATATAGATAAGAAGAGGAATGTAGAGTTGTATGGAGGTCTTACAAAGGTTATAATTGGCCAAAGAATGGATCAAAGCATTTTAAGATCATGTGGTCATAGGGCAAGAATGACATAAAAATAAGGAGGCAGAAGTAGACAGGCAAGATAAAAGTACATGGTACAGCGTTCATACATTGAACTAATGAGGCTTAGATGTAGATATATGAAATATCTAATGTTTTGAAAGCTTTATTACCCAACGAGTTCATCCATGATCCACCAGTTAAAGAAGGAATGTAACAATCGTTTATACAAGGGGCATTCATTAAGATTACCCCTGACCCACTTAGAATTATTATGTCTAACTGCACTTTTACCTGTATATTGGTATATTACCGGACAGGTCAGATGATAATTTGCAGCACTGAACTCACATTGTTTCCTTTTTTACAGGTGTTAGATTGACGTAAGGTGTGACTATGGATCCAGTCGAGTACCAAGCAGTGGTCACGGTTCAATATTTGAAAGGTTGCACGCGAAACAGACCTTCGATGAAATGAAACAAACTCGGGGAGATACTGCCCCCATCATATGATGTTGTCAAACACTGGCATCGCCCGTTGCCATTGATGAGACCATCCATCAAGTAGAGGCTGCCATTTCGAGGACCACCGTATAACTTATCGTCAGTTGGCCCAAATTGTGAAGATTCCCAGGCTAATTTCTCCTTTTCAGGAACGAGTGAATTGCTCAAAGGCTCTTTTGGATATGTGTCAATAAACCCAGGAAACCTTTATTTGACAGACTTATCACACAGGATGAAACAAGGGGCCATCACTATGATCCTGAGACTTAAGTCCAGTCTATGCTGTGGAAAGACTTTGACTCGCAGCCCAAGAAGGCAAGAGTGCAACCCTCAGCAGGAAAGATCATGCTTACCATCTTTTGGGACTAGCATGAAGAAGTGATGACGGATTTCCTGGCCAAGGGTACCACAATTACTGGGACTTACTATACTTCACTACTGCGTAAATGGCGAGAATCCATCAAACGCAAAAGGTGCTGCATGCTGACCAGAGGAGGCCAACTCTTGCAAGACAGTGCTCCAGTCCACAACTCGCATATCACCCAGACGGAAGCACACGCTTGTGACTATGAAATTCTTCCGCAACCTCCTTATTCTCCTGACTTGGAGTCATGGTTTGAGGCTCAACCCACCTATTTTTATAAACAAAACCTCCAAAATTAAAAAAAAAAAAAAAAAAAAAAAAAATTGGATAAATGCATAACCCTGGGTGTTGCCTATGTAGAGAAAGGCTTATAACTATTTGATTTTGACTGTCTATGTCTGTTGGAAAGGGGTCAGGAGAAATATCCAATGAAAGCCCCTCGTACTGTTTTTTCTTGTAGCTATTATTTGTCAAGAGAACAACTTAATGTCAAAAGAAAAATAAAATAATACATACAAACATCGAAATATATATATATATATATATATATATATATGTGTGTGTGTGTGTATGTGTGTGTATATATATATATGTGTGTGTATCTGTGTATGTGTGTGTCAGTGCGTGTGTTTTATAAATGTGTATTTAACGCAATATCCGGATGATTGTATTTCCAAATAGTATCCAAACTAATTCCAATGACACTGGGATAGTAATTCCTATCAAGAGCTTTAATTATTTTATGCATGAATATCCTTAATTAGACTTTTTTCAGGCTTTGGCTGTGATATCACGAAATTAGAAAAAAAAAAAAAATATCATACGCTGAAGTGTTGCGAATTTACAAATATAAACCTGTCTTTATTGAAGCTTTTGTTTGTTGATCTTTCAAAAGTAATTACTCGCTCTAGATAATTGATTGATTATGATTTTCTGATTTAATATAGTCATGATGTGTCAGAAAAAAGATACTTTTTTGTTTATTTATAGCTATTAAAAGTCATTTTCATTGAAAAACAGGCAAAGGGGTAATTTGCAATAATGCAAACCTATTTTTAATTCTTTTCTCCTGCTTACTTTGTTGCATATCAACACAATTGGCTGAAACTATTACGCAGCTTAATAGTAAATGTTTAAAGGTCGCTCATGAAAGACACAGGCAAGGGATAGTGACAATGCCCTAGCTAGCAGGACAATGCCCTAGAGACTGTCCGTGGATACATATGATCAGCGCCCTAGCCCCAATCTCCACCCAAGTTACGACTAGGGAGGGCCAGACAATGGCTGCTGATGACTCAGCAGGTAGACCTAAAGGCTCCCCTAAACCCCCACATCCTTAGCTCACAAAGATGGTGAGATTACAGACATTACGAGAAACTATCGAGCTTGAGCGGGTCTTGAACCCCAGTCCAGCAGTACACTAGGCAGGGATGTTTTCAATAGCCCAACAAAGCCATAAAGATACAAATTCCTTCAAAGGCAAATTCTTTGTTGATATCAATATTCCAAATGCAAATAAAAATCATAATAAAAATATCTAATCTATAAATACAAAATGAACTATGAGCTTTCTGTATTACTGGAACATAAGTGAATACCTATGATCAAAAGAAATTCTCAATAAGAAGAATAAAAGCAAATCATAAGAGAAAAACTTCACAAAATGAATACAAAACCATAACATTTAAGAAAATTGAAAAATTGAGAATTGTTTTTTAATCTTGACTGCCAGTAATGTATCGTTAATTTATATAATCTACTCACTTCTTTTACTATTCATATTTATTTATCTATTAACTTATCCATCCATTAACTTTTCATAAGGTAGTTTGGGGATATCTCAACGTGGTGAAAGGATTAGTGTATTGCCATGAACAGCAAAGCTGTACTAGTCAGGGACCCCTTACTAGGTTAGGTTTGCTTTTGACGATCAGACTACAGTTTCCCACCATCACCGATCCATAGTGGCCTGCATGTGGATGAAAACTGGCCAAACACTAGACATGATTAAAGACATGTATGAGGCTTTTCTCCATCCGTGGACTAGAAACGGCTGCATAAGTTGTTGTTGGGGAGACTAAGTTATCTACCACTGACTGTGACGAAAAGGCAAATCACAATAGAGATAATGTTTACATTAGTTTGAAAACATTCTGAAGCAAGGTAAGCAAATGTGAAGTATTATGATAGAGAACTGCTCCTTCCTTCTTTGTCACGCTAGCGTGGCAGGGGTAAGGGACAGGACCATATACAGGGCAAAGTCCAAGTTACCGACCATATATACATGTGATCAGCGCCCAAGCCTCTCTACACCCAAGCTAGGACCAGGGTGGGTCAGCAGGTAGACCTATAGGCTTCCCCAAACTAGTCATCCGTAGCTCACAAGGACGGTGAGTTTGCAGTCACTCATCATCATCATCATCTCCTACTAAGCCTATTGACGTTAGATTTCGCCAGCCGTCTCTATCTTGAACTTTTTATTCAATACTTCTCCATTCATGCCATCAAAAGAGGATTTCTATATTCTACGCATTGTTGTACAAAGTCTCAAAATGAAAATTTGGTCAGTGCAACTTCTACCTTTTCTAAATCATGCTTTTCATCAATCTTCCTCTTCAATTTCTTTAGAATAAGCATACTATATACTTTATTAACAACTGATGTAAGTGTTATGCCTCTACAATTATTGCAATCAGTCAGGTCTCCTTTTTTTTTGTTATTTTCACCAACACTTCTAACTCCCATTCATCAGGTTTGGCTCTTCATGCCACATTCTACAAAATAATCTTGTAAGTAGTTTGGGAGTCACTTCATTTTCGGCCGGTATCATCTTGGCAGTTATTCCATCGAATCTAAGAGCTCTCCATCTCTTGAGTTTTTTAATGATAACTTGAACTTCCAAAACACGGAATTCAATCATGGGCACATCAAGATCTTCATCAGCTTCAGGTATATCAATCAAATTATTCCCTTCATATCTCCTATTCATAACCTCACTAAAGTGTTCCATCCTACGTTGTCTTTCTTCATCTTCTATTGCTATAACAGAGCCATCTCTCTTTTTGATGAGTATATGCTTCTTCTTTGCCCCCCTAGAGATTTCATTAATAATTCTATGAACAATTCTTACACCATAGCCACTTCCTGGATTCATAGCTTTGTCAGCCTCATCTGCTTTACTATTTAATATTCTCTCCAGTCAGTCCTAGCTTTTCTTTTGACCTCACTATCAATGCTGGAATACTTTGTATGCTCTACCTTGTAATTTTCTTCACTTCGTCGAAAACTTTCAACAATTAATTTCTGTCTTTATCTCCTTTTTATAGTATCCAAAGTATCATTTGATAACCATGGTTTTCTCCTTGTAACTGCGTGTCCCAAGACTCCACTACCAACCGACTGATATATGTTCCTGATATCACACCATTCTTCATTAATTGTCTGTTCGTCTCTTCAAGTGTGTCAGACTGCAAATCGATTCCTACATTCGATTGCAAATGTTTCACAGTTCTCTTCTAAAAGCTTAGTTGTATCAAACCTAGGTATTCTATCTTTCATTCTGTTAAGTGTTTTCTGTTCTAATTTCAGTGTGGCACTGAGAAGCTGGTGATCGCTACCAATATCTGCATCTCTATAGCTACTTACATTTCTCAGAGTCCTTCTTCTCTCTTCATTAGTGGCAATGTAATTCTCTATCCCTTCATTATTTCTTCCAACTTTAGCATTGAAATCACAAATCACAATTTTCATATCTCTCTCTGGTATCTCATCTATTACACTCTACAGTTCTTCATAGTATTCATCTTTCCTTTATGAGAGGAATCAATTGCTGGGGCATAGCAAACTATAATACTCATATTGCACTGCTTCGATTTGAACTTTTCTGGAAACAATCTACTATTTACTGCTCTCCACTCGGTTAATGACTTTTCTGTCATGGGTGTCATCATCATTCCTACCCCTTCTCTTCCAACTCCATCTGATCTTCCCGATTAGATTTACATATTGCCTTGGTCTAAAGTTTCCTTACCAATCCCTTTACAACGTGTTTCACTTAGGGCCGAGATAACCAGGCTATATTTCATAAATTCACTCTCCACTAGCTGTAACTTCCCAACCTGATTCATGGTTCTAACATTCCAATTATCTATTTTCCATTTACCTTTAGTATTTATAAACCGGGAGATTCTTAGTACCCCGCTACGACTGAGACTGGGGGCCATTCTGTCATCTTCTCTTTCCATGACTGACTAAATCCATAAAGGATTCATTGGCTAAATACATCAATGGATAACCAGTTCCTTGTGATGCGCGGGGCCTATCTAACTATGGCAAGTGACCCCTGTTAGTCCATACTAATTCTAGTAAGATCAATCACCAGGCCTCAGGAGTAAAAGCCGAAGAGACAGTTTGTCCATCGCCTTAAACCTAATCCGTCACCCTGCTGCCAGTGACTTTATCGAGATTTAGGGAGCATTTCCTCCACACCCAAAGCTCTCATTACTCCTCTAAGTTGCTCATCCACTTATAATGAGGATAACAGTTGGCAAACATGGATTGCTAAGATATACCTCCTAGCACGGTATTGCAGACACTACTAGATACCATTAAGCTTGAGTGGTGGCCGAACTCACGTCTAAGAGATTGCAAGACCAGGACGTTTCCAATAGACTACCACAATAGATGGAAGAATTATGATACAAAACTACTGGACTGACCTAACTGAGCCTCTAATTTAAAGTTCCAAATCTTAACTTTATCTACCAAAGTGAGCCAAACATAACTCTATATTACCCCTTAATTATTGTCTTTATTTATTATTATTACTGTTTTACCGTGCTTCTTGACTAGGTTTTTTATTCAATAGTGCCTTCATCTCCGTGCAACTTCTTAGAAAAATTAGTATAGTAATTATTCCATAGCCAAATGAAGCAGCTAGTGATATCCAATAAGACAGGCAAGCTGGAAATCAAATTAATAATAAAGTATGTCACCAGCAATACCTATTAGTGATTATAGGGATTTTAGCGAGGGGGTCTCTTGGAGAAAATAAGCTACTACTCATTTTACATGGACAGGAAAAGCGCCCACCCTCTCTCGCTAATAAAATATTCCCCGGAAGACATCACCGGAGCGAGTGATTTCACAAAGAGGAGTCACTGGTGCGTGTCGAAATATTTCCCCAGTTTTAATGCCTAAATGGCAACGTTGCGCGTCGAGGTAAACAACGTCTGAGTGATTTCTTCTTCTTCTTCGCCTGATGGGTAAAAGACGAGTTGCTATCAATTAGAGGGCAGTTTTTTTTTCTTGTCAGTTTGATCTATCACATCTGTCTACTTTTTCTTATTTTTCTCTGTCAATCTCATGTCATCCTTCGTCTATCAACTTTCCTTTGAAGCACTATTACAGTCGTGTTAAGTTTTAATTGGGCAAAATAAAACAAATATCAATTTGGCACAAACGTTTGACTGTAAACATATCTCTCTCTCTCTCTCTCTCTCTCTCTCTCTCTCTCTCTCTCTCTCTCTCTCTCTCTCTCTCTCTCTCTATATATATATATATATATATATATATATATATAATATATATATATATAAATAAATAAATAAATAAAGAATAAAATTAAATAATCAGAAATTAATAAACAAATATTATCATACACACAATTAGTCATGATCGTTTTGCTGAAGAAAATAGTCTGGATATAAAACTATTCAAATATTACCGAAACAGTAATTAAAACACGAAGTCATCTAACGAAAGTCATCGAATAATATACGTTCTACTTTCCTTTGAACACTTTTG
>NC_090757.1:53361400-53366400 GCF_036898095.1 Palaemon carinicauda | reverse complement strand
TCTTCAGGACTACATTTAGTGATGGAATTACACTTTAATATCAAAGTATTGGTGGGGAAAATGTCGATACAAAAATATATGGAAACTTCGAAGCTAATTAACAAAATTTGATAAATGAAAACTTTAGAAATATAAAGATGAAAAATTTAGGATTGATTTTCAATACTTAATTGATTTTTCACATTGTATCACAAAATATCATAAAGCTTACAACTCCATTCTTTTTTTTTTTTTTTTTTTTTTTTTTTTGGCAGCCAGATTGACGTCAGTGCTTTGGGAATGTCATCCCTTGCTCAAAGCAGGCTAATTTGTGAACCTTACACGCTCCCTCAGAAACTAGGTTTGTATCTGTATTGGTAACGAACTTGATTCCATTTGGAACGGTGGCTTTCTTTATGAAAAATTGCGGTCTCGATGCTCCTACATTTTCTCTGCAATGAAATAGTTTCTGCGCTCCAATCCATGCCGTTTTTCTTATTTTTTTTCCGATGCAGCTCAAACTTCCAAGGTTGTAAAGGGGTTGATACAGAGATTTTAAAACTGGCCTCGATTGTGCAACGCAGATTAGGACACGAAGCTTACTCGCTCCCTCAGAAGTTCCATTTTTGAAGACTGCGTTGGTCCCCGATTCCAGTTCATCTGGAACTGTACCACGATCCACAACAGTATGAAGTCTCATGACTTCAGCATTCTCTCGTCGGTGAAGTATCTTCTGCACTCCCATGCAGGTTATCCATGTCTTGCCACTTCACAATGCGGTTTAGAGCTAGTTGGTTAGTTCATGAAAGTATATCTTCCTAACTATGTACTTAGGATGATTTTTATAAATTTTATTAATTTTACATATGATTATTGCAGATAGGCTGAGGATGACATAAGTTATGTCGAAAGCTCCCGAATAAAGAAGATGATAGCAGCATTGACTACTTATATATATATATATATATATATATATATATATATATATATATATATATATATATATATACATATATATATATATATATATATATATATATATATATATATAAATAACTGCATAGTGAATATGCATATATGTGTAAATAGAAATGTATGTAAATACATATAATTACAAACATGTATATATACATATATATATATATATATATAATATATATATAAGTATATATATATATATATATATATATATATATATATATATGCATACAGATATATACAGTATATACATACATATATATACATTATATATATATATATATACATATATATATATATATATATATATATATATATATATATATATATATATGTATATATATATATATATATATATATACTTTATATATATATATATATATATATATATATATATATATATATATATATATATATATACATATCTTTTAGATAATTAGACATGTGTAAAAACGTTCGTAAATATATAGATACATGACTAGTTGAATTTATATAAATTTATGTATATATTACCTAGTATTTTCACCCCTAAAATTAAGAAAAGATTAAGAGATCTTACTACTTTGCCAAGATTGATTGATTGATTGATTAAAAGTTTTCAGGCATCCTGACATCTAAGGTCATTGACGCCGATATCATTTATTTTATGTAATAGAATATTTAATTAAAACCATAAAAGTTCAATGTAATTATAGAGGTTAATTAGTTTTCAGAAGACCTGCTTCTGAAATATATCTAAAAATGCCGCTCGCATAGTAGGACACATGTCCATGAATGTTGGCAAGGAACCTGCCATCCTCACCTCGAGCCTCAAGCAGATATCTATTTCTTAAGTTATTATAATTAGGGCATTCGGTCAACAAATGTCTTGCTGTTAAAGGAACTAAACAGCCGTCGTAATACGGTTGGTGTTGGCCCTTCAGCAGAAACTTGTGTGTCAACCGAGTGTGACCAATACGGAGACGACAAAGAAAAAAACATACAGTAGACACGATCAGAAGAACAGAATATTTTATTGCATCCTATAAGTGTAACTTAGGAAGTCCTATCTGCTCAGAGTACACCCCCAGAGGAGAGGCCAGGAAGCACAGCTCCATCCTACAGCTAATCAAAGGGAGCAGGTGGAACCGGCGCCTCTGGAACTCTTGATGGATTTCCAGCTAACTTTTGAAACCATGTTCCTCTTCGAGTGGGAATTCAGTCTCCGGAGCTGTCAAGGCACATACTCTTCCAGGGATTCTCTCTCTTTTGCTGTATTTCCATCTCACACCACAGCCTCAGCTTACTCTCTTATTTTCTACTTTTTTATTATTATTATTTTCGGTGATTTGGTAATTCCTGCCATTTTTGTTTTACGTTTTATGGTTATTAGATGAAGATTATTATTTGTTGGAGTCTTCTTAAAAATTATCCATTATTTTGGGGACAGAGGCTATTTATAAATCGGTTAATTGATTTATGAAATATTTTATATATATATATATATATATATATATATATATATATATATATATATATATATATATATATATATATATATATATACAATCTCTTTCACGCATGTACACACATATATATTCAAATAAGTCATATATTTGAATACTTTAATGTCTGGAATCTCTCTGATACCTTAGAATCAGAAACTCTTTAGGGAACCACTCAAAGACTATAGCTTCTAGCCGGCCAGGGAATCGAACCCTGGTTCAGACACTGACATGGCAGTTACATACCATTTAGCCACGAAGAGAGATCTTTACAGACATCAAGGAATTAAAACAGATGTTTTAATTGAATATGAAAATACATATCTAAATGTGATATATTTATCACACACATACACACAATTACAAACACACGCACACACACACACATATATATTTATTTGCGTGTATGTCAATGTACATACACATATATCCTTCTGAATATATGCAACATCAACTGCAATGGCTTATAGTCCAATGTAGGACAAAGGCCTCAAACATGTCGTTTTTCCTTTTTGTGGTTTGGGCAGTTTTCATCACCACGCTGGCCATTGCGGATTGGTGAGGATGGTCGATAACCAACCTAGTATGGTGGCCCTGACTAGTACAGCTTTGTAGATCATGGCAATATACAAACCTTACCACCACGTTAAGGTATCCCCAATAAGAAAGAGTGCATGCGTGTGTGTGCATATATATATATATATATATATATATATATATATATATATATATATATACACATATATATATACACATATATATATACAGGTATATATATACATATATACACACATATATATATATATATATATATATATATATACATATATAAACAGGTATATATATACATATATATACAGGTATATATATACATACATATATACAGGTATATATATATATATATATATATATATATATATATATATATATATATATATATATATATATACATATATAAATATATATATATAAATATATATATATATATATATATATATATGTATATATGCATATATATACATATATATATACCTGTATATATATATATACATACAGGTATATATATATATATATCTATATATATATATATATATATATATATATATATATATATATATATATATATATATATATATATATAATCAGCGACCAAACCTCCAAATCCCTCATCCTTACCTGACCATGAAGTTGCAGACACATCTAGAACTATATAGTTTGATCGGGTCTCGAACTTCCGTCGGACTGGGAAGCGGTTAAGTTTCCAATACGTTATCACAATTGATTTGAAATGGCACATTGCGGCATCTGGATGCTGCTATAGTTTTACAATTTCATCAAGTATTTTTTCATTATTGTTTTCTAAAGGCTTCAGATAATTCTGAATGGCTTTCAACCCCCCACCCCCCAACCACAGCCACACTTCAACGATTAAATTATCTTAAATTGTCACCATTAAATATTGAGATAATGATGAGGCAATGGCAGATAATGATTATTCTTGTGGTTATTATAGTGACTTAAATGGAAGGTCACTATAATAACTTTTCAGGACATTCGTGGAGTCATTATATCAACTTTAATAGAAATGTATATACTAATCATAGTGACCGCAAAGAAATTCACGAACTCATAATAGTGATGTTTCTAGCGTGAATAAATTCGCAGATAATAACGGTTATTTTTCTATTGATATTTTGAGGTGGTGAAGGTGAATTTTTGTAAACACAAAAATGTTAATTTTGTAACTTTGCAAAATACCTTCAATCTAATAGGTTAAACGTGTTTTCAAACAACAAGATATTTGTTGTGCTGGATGAAATAAAAAGTCCTACAGCTACTGAAAAAGAAAATTAAGTCCCACCGTTGTTTTGGTAGTTTGAGTAATAAAAATAATGAATTGAAATATAACTGGGAAACAAAAATATACTGTTTAAATTTTGCTGTAGAAAATGGTAATGATCTAAAATTAAATGTAGTCGCATTTACCATGTTAAAAATGGATATATTGACGTTAAGGAGTGATATTGCGGTTACCAACCAGTAAAGGATATTAACAAAGGGTAAAAATTAAGGTCTCCTATATATCACTGAAATATGCCTGTGAACAATATATTTCAAACGGAGAATTTCCTATTAAAATTACGCTTTATTTAACAGAGTAGGCAATACAGATGTTCAGGTAATTCAAAAAGTTCATCCATTCTTTATAGAAAAAATTTCAAGTTTTAAAGACCAGAATAAAATGCATTTAAAACACCAAGGCCCCTAAGCAGAGCTGTTATTTACGAGGCGAGAACGTTCACATCCATTAAGGAAATGATGGAGTTGGAGCATCAAATAACTTTGATCTGTTAAATGAAATGAAAACGCAACGCTTCATGTAATTTCATATAAAACATGTATACTTTCATGTTTGTGACAAAACACGCCCTCACATAAACAAACACACATTCATATATATATATATATATATATATATATATATATATATATATATATATATACCCATACAGTATGTATTTATGTGTATATATATACATATATGTGTGTGTATATATA
>NC_090757.1:53353900-53358900 GCF_036898095.1 Palaemon carinicauda | reverse complement strand
CTGCAACAAATCATTGTTAGAAACATTATCAGAAATATCCTCCCCCGGGGGAGGAGGAGGAGCTGTCTCGCTATGGGAGGCAACTCCCTCTCCCGAACCCCGAGGTTGGTGAACGTAAGTACGGCCTACGCTACCACTCGACGGCCTCTCGGGAGAGACCGATCGAGTGGGAGCTTCGGAGGAGGTTCGGGCTACGGAAGAAGAGTCCTTGGGATTTTCTCTCTTCAAGGAAACCCTTGGAGGAGAAATATCCCGTTAGGACTTCTTCCGGCGCCGAGAAAACCTCTCCCACTGGGAGGTAGACCACTCCCTACACTCACCACATACTTTATTTCTTTCACACCGTTGGGCCCTGCAATAAGGACATAAGGTGTGAGGGTCTGTGTCCACCGCCGACATAAACGTTCCGCAAGGGCGGTCAGGTAAGCTGGGACACTTCCGCATGGTAGAGGCCAACTTCCAAACACACTGAAAAGAAAAAGCAAAAAACAAAGATCAAAGGCTGTCATATAAGCGAGGGTGGGAGCAGACAGGTCTGATCGTCACCTGAGAGAAAAGCAAAGTGGGCTAATCACAGGTGTGTGAGGGGGGGAGGGGTAGCAAGCTACCCCTCCCTACCCCCTCGCTAACTAGCGAGGGGGTAGTAAACCCTCGTTAAAATTCTAATGGCTCATCATTTCAGCTACGCCGAAAGTAATACCCATATTAAATAGCGTGGTTTGTATTTCAGTTAGGGAACAAATATATATATATATATATATATATATATATATATATATATATATATATATATATATATATATATATATATATATATATATATATATATATCTATATATATATATATATATATACATATATATACATATATATATGCATACATATATATATTTATATATATATATATATGTATATATATATATATATATATATATATATATATATATATATATATATATATATATATAAATTTATGTAAATATTAAAATATATTGTCATAAGGATAAAGCTGCCTATCTCTCGACCTTAAATTAACCAAAGCCTTGTAATTCATCTGTATAATGTTTTACATATACAACATCTATATCAAGAAATTATTATTAATTCCATTGTTTACTGAATGATCAAGGTCTTTGTGGTGGCCGATGTGGTAACGTCCTTGACTGGTGATTGCCAAATTGGGGTTCAAGTTCCCCTCAAAATCGTTAGTTCCTTTGGTCGCTGCAACTTCACCGTTTTTATGAGCTAAGGATGAGAGGTTAGGGGGAGTCTATAGGTCTATCTCCTGAGTCACCAGCAGCCATTGCCTTCCCTCCTTCGTACTAGCCTGGGTGAGGAGGAGCCTTGGGCCCTGATCATATGTAATATGGTCATTTTATAGGGCATTGTCCTGCTTGCTAGAGGCAATGTTACTGTCCCTTGCATCTGCCATTTATGAGTTGCCTTTAAACCTTTAAACCGTTAGGTACAGTTGTACACAGGAGGTCCTGGCACACTGTGCTCTGAGGAAGTGCACCCTATCACACCCGAACTGCACAGTGAGTAACCTAACAGATAAGTGTAAGCCAAGGAGAGATGGCTGCACACGAGAAAACTGCTCAGTACTGGTGTGACAGGGTGCACTTCCTTAGAGAGAGGTGTACCAGGAATTCCTGTGTCCAGCTGTAACTAATATCAGAGCTCAGGCCAAGCCAACGCGAGTAAAGCGGCTCTTCACTGAACCCTTCTAAATTTTCTTTTTCGGCTGGGAATAGAGCATAGCTATACTAACCTGTGAAATCCATGTACACATAAAACATAATACATACATACAAATAATAATTCTGTTTTATTCTCTCACGTAAACAGAATTCTACAAAAACAATTCTTGCATTAATATGGGGTTCATCTCAGATATGTAAATTTGATTAAGTCCGATCATGAGCATAGTAAGTGCAAAGTTAATGTTAGTGGAGGCCTATGAAATAATATCCTACAGCTTTTGTAGATTTGATAACAAAGCCCTCAGAAGAACATTGGGAGTTGAATAGCAGGACAGGATTAGAAATGAAACTATAAGAGAGATTACTCAAGTGCTATATGTGGAAGAGATCATGGTCAGGGGTAGATGGAGAGGGTTTGGGCATGATCTTCTCACTCCCCAAGAGAGATTAATTCACCAAACTTTCAATTGGCCTTCACATGACACTAGCAGAGTTGAAAGACTCAGGCCTACATGGCTGAGGACTATGAAGCATGAAGGAGATGATGATGAATGGAGAAGTAATAATTTGAAAGCTCAAGATAGAGAAGACTGTCGAAATCTTACCGAGGCCCTTTGCATCAATAGGCGTAGGAGATGATGAATATTTTAATAACAATAAGGATTTTAGTCATTTTAATAATAATAATATCAATAATTGTAATGAAAAAAATAATTTTCAATCATTTTGATAATATTAATTACAATAAATGAAGAATTAAAGGAGGAATAGGAAGCAGAAGAGGAGATAAAATACCCAAACAACAACACAGATGGCGAAGAGTTTCTCCATATGATCGTCGTAAAAATCCTAAAGATTTTAAATACGGGGATTTCCTAAGTTGCCATATGGCCAAAAATCCATACATCCCATCCCAATGCTCCCACACAGAACGTTCGTTTCAGAAATAATCACAGAACGATGTCAGACATTTATATATAGAAGAAAGATGGGGTGAAACTGTGGCCCCTCGCACGCTTTTCTCTCCTCTCTGGATATACAGATATTTTCAGGACCGTCAGAAGTTGGTTATTTAATGTTATTGTTTTCTGATGTCGTAAATCTGGGCAACCATAACTCCTCTTCTTCCTGTTCTCTTTTGCTCAGAAAGGAATCCCAGACTAGCTTTGACTTACAGATTTTTGAACGAAACTTGAAAGGAAAAATAACGACTAAGATTTATAGATGTTCGATTTACAAAACTTCAGGACAAAATGAAATATAGGAAGGTATGGATAGTCTTGTAATTTTCGAGCTTTTGTAATGAATCTTCATGGAAAAATAGAATATCGTTAATTACAGACTTTAAAGAATATTTAATTCTATAGAAATTGAATGAAAGTGTTTACCAAATACTGAAAGGCCATCTATATTGTTAGAGAAAGCTTTCTTTCATAATTATAACTATAAAAAAGATTATGCTTTATAATCTCGCCTATGTAACAAAAAAGTGTCCGGTCACGCTCAGTGTAGCCATACCCTGTTGAGAGGGTGGTGCGTGTGTGTGCATATCGATCTAAATATTTAGCCGTAATTTTTGACGGGTGGTGTACACTAGTGTGGAATAAAACAATACCAAGAACATTCTGCAAATAATCTCAATTCCAGGAATAATTCGATATGAAGTTCCTATTGGAATTGACCTCACACGACAAACTGTAGGCATTGCTGAAAGATTTTCGCAACCGCCCTTGGTGTTACCCTCTTTTTAGCCTTCTCCTTCACCTCCTTCCCTCTTCCTTCCACCACAATGCTGTCTAACCTCTTTTGCCACTGGGGTTTTGGCAGTGAATAACCACCCAGGGACTCAGGCAGGGTCATATGGCGTAGTAAGAAGATTTAGCGGAAGTGGAGGAGAAAATGGGAACAAAGGTAAAGTAGAAGGATAAAAAAGAGGATATAATTAGAGGCCGAAGGATGCTGTAAAGATGCTTACATTGTACCAAGTGAGGTAATCTGTCAGACTAGTGTACGCGACCCGTCAAAAATGACGGCTAAATATTTAGATAGATATTCACTCACGCGAACACACGCACAAACTCCAACCTTCCCGCCCTCTCCCCCTTTCCTAACTGCAACCCGATGGTTCGGTAATTTGTGGGATATTATGGTTTCCGAGTGTACCTCTTGGTGTAGTCATACCAGAGTATGACTACTTCCTCACCCCCTACAAATGGATGGGGAGAGATCGATTGGTCATGCGTTTGGTAATGCCTATCAACGTGTCAGGAAAGAATTATTATTATTATTATTATTATTATTATTATTATTATTATTTTAATTATTATTATTATTATCATTATTGTTATTATTACACACACACACACACACACACACACACACATATATATATATATATATATATATATATATATATATATATATATATATATATATATATATATATATAGACTTCACACTTTTAAACCATCAAACGAAACCTTTGAACGATCTATAAGAAGAGTGATTATCGATGCAGAAATATCAGGATGCCAGATATCAATCAATCAATCAATCAATCGATGGGGAGATAACTACCGAACGATTAACAATTGATTGATGTGTTAATTGTTGTTATTTCCTGAGCCATTTTTCTTTGCCAAGAAAATATGACAAAAACACCAGAGTAAACTACGGAAAACACGGATGATAGTAGAGGAATTTTAAGAAATATGAACGAAAATAAAATATACTAACCAACACTAAATTACTTAACTGTAATTTGTATATAAATAAAAATATATCAAACTGAAATTAATGGATGCAAGGAATTAACATACATTTTTAAATAAGATTTATCAAATAATAGGATGCTATATCATCATTGATTATTAAGGATAAACCGATCAATTTAGTTACTCAAATTTCGAACAGTAAATCATAACAAATGGAGGAAAATTATCAAAATAATAACTGGAAGTTCGTAGTCGACTGGTTGAATACTATCAAAGAAGACGAGGTTTCGAACAAACAAAACTGCTATTTTCGTGACAATAATAATTCACTTGTACGCAATAGAAAATTTAATTCGATTATTAAAATTAAGAGAGAGAGAGAGAGAGAGAGAGAGAGAGAGAGAGAGAGAGAGAGAGAGAGAGAGAGAGAGAGAGAGAGAGAGAGAGAGGGGGGGGGGGGAAAGTTTGTTCAGTGGAAGGTATTAGCTAAAAGGCTAAAAAAAAAAATTCAAAGAAAACAATTATGAATAACTTTACAACGAAAGCACAGAATTGGGAATGGCCCCAAAGATATAGATTAAGA
>NC_090757.1:53338900-53348900 GCF_036898095.1 Palaemon carinicauda | reverse complement strand
AAATTAGGCTGAGATCGAGAAGTGCTAAGTATGGGGAACTGTGCGAAAATGGAGGCATATCTTTTTTTTACACTGATTCGAAAGAAAAAAAAAGCAAGAAAGAGGGTAGCCAACTTTAAATTAAGCCGGGGAATATTGTTAAGATGGTGGCGTATTTTGTTCACACCGACATCCAAATATCGAGTTGGCTGTGTGTAATGACCAGGTTCAAGCAGGAACACATATTTGCCCCAGAATTTTGCCACCTGGTGTATACTCAAAGAGCCCCCCGCCCCCCTCCAAAAAAAAAAAAATGTTTGCACAAGTTTCCATTAAGATAAAATTTGTTCCTATCAAGATTTATCAAGAGATTATGAATACATTCTTCGCGAATCTCTTAGAGAAAATATCCCTTTGTTGTTGGTCGGGGAAGTCTTTGGAGGTTTAAAGGCCTCTCATGATTGGCAGAGGTAAAGGACATTGGCAATGCCTTAAATAGAAGGACAATGCACTAGAGACTGACCATATATAAAAAAGTTTTCAAGAAACATTTTCGGGAATAATTTTCAACGATAATTTATGAAATTACCATACAGATTTCAAATGCATTTTGATCAGGGCAACTGCGAGAATTAAATGACAAAATCGTAAACGCAAAATGTCTGCATTTCAGTTTCAAAAGGTATTAACGATAATTGAGAGTAATTATATCTGATTGGGTTTGTAACCTATGCTACCAGTTCTAATTAGATTTTTTTCTAAAATTAATTATTCAAGCTGCTTAACAGCTTCACTATTATCAACAACAACAACAACACTAATAATAATAATAATAATAATAATAATAATAATAATAATAATAATAATAATAATAACAATCAAAATAATAATCATAATAATAATAATAATAACAACAACAACAACCAATAATAATAACAATAATAATAATAATAATAATAGTAATAATAATATCAATTATTATTATTATTATTATTATTATTATTATTATTATTATTATTATTATTATTATTATTATTTTTTGTCAAAAAATATAAATGTTCTAATTTACCAGCACAATTATTAATGTAAAATTGACAAACTTTTAAACTACTTTGTTATATATATATATATATATATATTTTTGGGCTCAAGCCATGTCGTCCTGATGGCTTCCCAATCCCCCGATTCGTATGCGTGCCTGGCGCCAATCCTGGCGCCATCTGCATTCCTTTTTGCGTAGCTTAACAACTCGGTGTTTTTTCCTGTTTTTTCTCGCAAATCTTGGATTTATTCAGCTTTTCATGGCTTCTCCGTCTTCGTTGGCCTCGGATAAGTTGAGTATAGTGTCTGTTATGTATAAATGTAGGCTCTTGGTAAAATTTTGAGTGATTAATAGGATTAATCTTTGATACAAGAGCCGTAGCCTACCAGAGGTGTCCTGGACACTGTCACTCGCTAGGTATAAATTAGTTAGTCAGAGTGACATTCCTGGTTGTTTTGCTTAATAAATTTTAGCTATTTAGCGTTACATAGGATTTCCTTTCGTGCTTAGTATTATTTGGCGAAGTATTCGCCATTCTGGCCTACGCTAGGCCATGTAGCCTAGTCGTTTGGTCCTAGTACTTAATGCATGATTTTGGTTTTTCCGAGTGTAATTAAAAGTTTATTAAAGCTTTAGGCTATTTTTTATACATTTTAGACTGTGTGGAATATTTCCAAGATTGTATACGTGAGAGTTTCGGTGAATTAGGTAATCGATTCTCTTGGTGCCTAGGTTAATTGCTTATGGAGCCTTAGTATACTTTATTATTCTCCCCGGTTGCTTTCTTTTCTTCGGAGAAGGTATGCAATCCCTTTCCCTCTGTTTAAGCCTTGGGCTTATCCCTAAGTGGTTTTTTCCGAATTTATTTTCGATAAAACTATACTAGGGTGTTACTGTACCTTCCTGTTCCAGCAGAGTCTGGTTCAAAGAGGGACAGAACAACAGAGTTTTTTAGTCTGGTCCGTGTTGTCTGGCTTGGGGCAGAGTTCCCCTCGCTGACCTAACACTTTTAAAGGGAGCTTAGCTCCCTTAGGTCACTATCGAAGGTTTCTGTAGTATGATTCCTCCCTTTGTGATCGACCAGACTAAAGTCCTGTTGCTGTTCTTGGGGAGGATAAAATCTTCCCTTGGGAATAGCAACGCCTTCCTTGCTTTGGTGCTTTGGAAGCTGGCAAGTATTGCTGGCCCTTTCCCTTAGATCTCCCTTAGGCTAAGACAGAGTTCTTGGCTGCGGGTGATCTGTCACTAAAGCAAGGTTGGCAGGACCCTTTTGTCCCTTCCCCCTCTATCTCCGTAATGGCCTTGCCATTACTGTACTGTACCCTGCCGGCCGGCAGAGCTGGCCGGCAGGGGTATTACTGTACTGTACGTCATTCTACTTCTGGACCTAGTATAGGTTGGGATGTGGAATTGACTAAGGCCATTGCCGGCCGGCTGAGATGCTGGCCGGCAAGGGTCTTATGTTTTCGAGTGCTGCCCGGACCTCTCTTGGTCCCTCATCCATGCCTGCCGACAGAGCCGGACGGCATTGGTCAAGGAAGCCTGAATTA
The DNA here is from genome assembly GCF_036898095.1 of Palaemon carinicauda. NCBI lineage: Eukaryota > Metazoa > Arthropoda > Malacostraca > Decapoda > Palaemonidae > Palaemon > Palaemon carinicauda. The sequence goes on along the minus strand of NC_090757.1, from coordinate 53,346,329 downwards.
AGTTTCTCCCCTTCCTTATATGCACTCTTTCGGTTGCCGGGCTTGGGGGGTTGTGTACACTCTTATCCCGGCATCCATTCTATTTTCTTCTAGTGCTGTACCTGTCCCGGCAGCCGGCCTATGAGGCCGGCTGCCGGCCTGTGAGGCCGGCAGCCGGGCAGGGGTAGTCTTCTGGTTCTTTTGCTGCCGGCTGGCATCGGTCTTGGACCTTTGCCGGCCGGCTTATGTCAGTCCTTGTCTGCCGGCCACCAAGAGTGTGGCCGGCAGCTAGGTACTACCTTGTGTAGTTACTGGCCGGCAGTCATTGCCGGCCAACACTGGCTGTTGCTGGCCGGCAGCTACTGCCGCCGGCACAGGCATTTGAACCAGAAGGCTGCCGCCCTATAGCTGTTAAGTAGTATACTTTAAAGCTAATTGTGGTGTGTGCCGGCCGGCAAAGGCAGGCCGGCACACATCCTCCTATACTGTACTAGTATTCTTCTGTATAGCATATACAGTAAGAAGAAAACTATAGTAAAAGTTTAGGTACAGCACTGTATCTTCTAACACTATTGTGTTTTCTTGCACAGCCCTTTGCTGTTGCCCTCAGACAGGAAGCAGAGTCTTCCCCGTCTATTATCCAGGATTTTAAAATCATTGCCTAGGTGTGAGCTCCACCTGTTTCCTCTGGAAACCTTGCATTGGTTACTCTAGTAGAGATAAACCATTTTGATTTTATTATCTGGAAGGCTGCAACAATGGGTTGTGAAGGAAACACAAGTGTGTGTCTTTCATTTATGAATTGTTATGCTATACTATGCATATCCAGTGATACATAGTTCACTTGATACTCATGGAAATTTCTTTTCTTTACAGAAGGACACTCCGAAGTGGGGAAGTGCTTTCTGCAATGTCAGCAGCAAGAACCTCTGCGGACATGAGTTTTGTAGGAGACACGCAGCATACGTTTTCTCCAAGGATGATCTCCGGTATTGGGACCCTCAGGTATGTACTGTGTGCACTAACCTGATTAATGAGACATTTAAATAGCTAGGAAGAAGCTTCGTACCTGGGTAAGGGGCTTCCAAAAGTACACTTCTGGCCCTTATCTTCCAAGTGAGAAGATGAGGGCGTATCTTTTCCCTAAGGCATCAGCTGAGGCAGTGATTCCCCAGCCTCAAGAGGAGATCCCCTAAGTTCAGATCCAGGTGGATGCTGAAGTCGCGGTCGCGATGCAAGACATCCAGCTAAATGACAGGATATCTGATGTGGACGGGTGTCAGGAGGAAGACCTCCTTGCAGAAGCCCAGGATGAAGTTCAAGTCCCTCTACATCGGCCGGTCTCCCAGTAGAGCTGGGACAGGCCCTCTCTTCTATTGTTGGAATGATCCAACAAATGCAGAAGGAGAATCAGGAGAAGGCGGCTGCAATGGAACTGCGAATGCAGTGCCTTGCAGAATCACATGGGCCCCAGAAAAGCTCAATGTAAAAGACCTTCCTTTGTGCTCGGATGCTAACCCATGGAGGTATGCTGAGCACATGTCGATGACGACTGGAAAGATCGTCATCTCGGATATGCTGGGCTCAGTTCCCCTGGAGGGTGGAATTCTGGCCCAGCAAGGCACCATATCCGGACTGTTATGTCCGGCTGAGGAAGGAACCAGCTTCAAAGGAGGAGGCAGAGCCGAAGGAGGTCATAGTGATGACCATGCTAAGGCTCAAGCTCTACTTTCATCTTCGATGAAAGAGAGGGGCTTCTCTAACTCAAAGGTAGCTGCATTGAATAGGAAGCTCCCTTCCTTTGTGTCCTCGCCTACTAGAGCCTTCCCCCTTTTTACAGAAAGGGTTTCTGGCTGTACTAAAAGCAATCGAGGCCGGCAAGTCTTGCCCCTCCCTAGAGGAGTGTAAACCCTTGTCGCTGGCCCTGCCTATGGACCACAAAGATTGGAAGGACGTCCATCTTACGTTCTAAGTGGAAAGTTGGAGGTTGATATTGCCGGACGTCAGTTCGGCAAGGACCCCCCTAAGCTGTCTGACTTTCTTTTGCGAAGTGAGCTCGATACAAAAGAAAGACTGACTGCCTCAATGTCTCTTCAGACTACTCTCGAGACGATGGCAAGTGACCCCAAGGTCCATGAAATGTTCATGGTAGTGGCCAAGCCTCATCTGGCCACAGTGACGAAGGACCTTTATGGCTTCGTCAAGGCAAGGAGAGCTTGTAGGGAGTTCGTGTTTACCTCGGCTACAGTGAGGCACGAGCTAAAGAAACTAATCTCCTCCAACATTTGGGGAAAACACCTTTTTCCCTACCGACTTGGTCAAAGAAGTTTTTGATAAAGCCACCTTGGAGAATAGAAACCTTCTCCAGAAGTGGGACCTGGCTATCAAAAGAAAGTCTTCCCCGGATGAGGGTCCTCAACCAAAGAGGAAGACTATGAGGACTAGGCTACCGTCTCGGCCAGCCAAGCCTCTTAGACAGCAACAGCAACTGCAATTGCCATTGCCCCCAGTGCCCCAGATCGTGGCACAAACCCCGACCACCTTTCAGTGGGTACCCCAGGCCGTGTCGACACAGTCCACGGCATTCACCCCAGCGTTCGAAGGGCAGTCTACTTCCTTCCGAGCAAAGCCTAGAGGAGCAGCCAGAGGCTCGTCTAGACGCCCCTCAAGGGGAAGGGGATTCAGGGGTGGTCGTGGTCAGGAAGGCAAGACCTCAGGACGGCAGTCCAAGTGAGGTGATACCGGTAGGAGGGAGACTTCTGAAATTTCGGGATCGGTGGACCTTCGATCCCTGGGCCCACAGCCTACTCAAGAATGGATTGGGCGGGAGCTGGTACAGCCCTCCACCCCCGTACCTTCGGTTTTTTCCAACACTCCACCCCCGTTATGGAGGAGTACGTTCAAGAACGGTTGGAGAAAAAGGGTGAAGCCCATCAATTTCTAAGGGAGGCTGTTTTGTGTTCCCAAGAAAGACTCGGAAAAGCTCAGAGTCATTCTGGACTTGTCGCCACTTAACAAGTTCATAGTGAATTGCAAATTCAAAATGCTAACACTGCAACACATAAGGACCTTACTGCCCAAGAGGGCATATTCCGTCTCTATAGACTTGTCAGATGCCTACTGGCACATTCCAATTAGCCATCGACTCTCCCCCTACCTAGGGTTCAGGCTACAGCGAAGACTACACGCCTTCGGAGCCATGCCATTCGGGCTAAACATAGCCCCAAGGATTTTTACGAAGCTTGCGAGCGTAGCTCTCAAACAATTTCGCCTAAAGGGAATTCAGGTAGTAGCCTACCTGGACGACTGGTTGGTGTGGGCAGCATCCGAGACAGAATGCTTGCAAGCTTCCAGTCAGTGATCCAGTTCCTAGAGTACCTAGGCTTCAAGATCAACAGAAAAAGTCTCGACTTTCTCCATCTCAAAAGTTCCAGTGGCTAAGATCCACTGGGACCTTTTGTCACACCGTTTCTCCACCCCAGCGAAGAAAAGGAAGGAGATAGCGGGTTCTGTCAAGAGACTTCAAGATTCCGAAAGGATATCAAGACACGAGCAGGAGAGAGTACTGCGCTCTCTCCAGTTTGCTTCGGTGACAGACCCAGTGCTAAGAGCACAGCTAAAGGATGCAATCGGAGTTTGGAGAAGTTATGCATCAAACGCGTGAAGAGATCTGAGAAGACCAGCCGCTTCGGCTAAGTACTCTTCTCAGGCCTTGGTCCCAAGCCAGACATCTAAAGAAGTCAGGTTCTTCTTCAGCCACCTCCCCCGTCGGTGACGATTCACTCAGACGCCTCAAAGGAGGGATGGGGAGGTCACTCTCATCGGAAAAAAGTCCAGGGGACTTGGTCCAGGCTATTCAAGACCTTTCTCATAAAACTTTCTAGAAGCTAGGGCAGTGCTCCTTACCTTAAAGAAAGTCTCCCCGCGTCATTCGTTCCACAGAAAGTGGTAATAGACAGCGAGGTAGTTGTAAGATACTTGAATCGACAAGGATCGAGGTCACCACCTCTTAACCAGGTGATGTTGGCCGTCTTCCGATTGGCGGAAAAGAAGAAGTGGTACCTGTCGGCAGTTCACCTTCAAGGAGTCCGCAATGTGACAGCGGACGCTCTATCCAGGTTCACACCGATAGAGTCGGAATGGTCCTTAGACGCAGGATCATTCTCCTTCATTCTGAATCAGTCCCAGAACTGCAGATAGACCTCTTTGCGACGAAAGACAACAAGAAGTTGCCCCTGTACGTGCCCCGTACGAGGACCCCTTAGCGGAAGCAGTGGACGCGATGTCCCTCGACTGGAACAGATGGTCCAAGATTTATCTGTTCCCTCCTCACAACCTTCTGTTGAGGGTCCTCAACAAACTGAGATCCTTCAAAGGGTAGCGGCAATAGTGGCCCACAAGTGGCCGAACAGCGTGTGGTTCCTCCTGGCATTGGAACTGTAGCTGAAGTTTGTACCACTACCAGATCCAGTTCTGACCCAGCGAGTCCAGAAGTCAACTGTCTGCGCTTCATTACAGAAAACCCGGACCCTGCAGGTCATGATTTTCTCTCCCTAGCGGTGAGAAAGCGTTTCGGGATTTCGAAAGCCAGTATAGACTTCCTTGAGGAATATAAATGCAAATCTACTAGAAGGCAATATGAGTCATCTTGGAGAAAATGGGTGGCCTTTTGTCGAGGCGAAGATTCCGCAGGAGATCTTGACAGACTTCTGCTTATCTTTTTTCCCCACCTCCATGGTCAAGGGTTGGCAGCGAACACGATTTCAGCGTGTAAGTCTGCTTTGACAAGACCCATTCTATATGCCTTCCAGGTCGACCTAGGTAACGAGATCTTTAATAAAGTCCCGAAAGCCTGTGCTAGGCTCAGACCTTCAGCACCTCCAAAGCCCATTTCATGGTCTTTAGACAAGTTCTTCATTTCGCTTCTCTGTTGAGCAATGAAGAATGTGCGTTAAAGGATTTGACACAAAAAGTTATTTTCCTAATTTGCACTCGCGTCCGGGGCCAGGTTAGTGAAATTGTAGCCTCTCGAGAGAGGCAGGTCGTGTTCAGTTCCTGGATGGGGAAGAACTGAACCTGTTTCCGGATCCTACGTTTCTCGCCAAGAATGAGTTACCCACCAACAGGTGGGGTCCCTGGAGAATCTGCCCTCTGAAAGAAGATGCATCTCTATGTCCAGTAGAATGCCTAAAGGTCTATCTTCATAGAACTTCAGACTTCAAGGGTGGTCAACTATTCAGGGGAGAAACATTAGGCTCAAATTTATCTCTGAATCAACTCAGAGCAAAAATCACATATTTTATTCGCAGAGCGGATCCTGACAATACACCCGCAGGTCACGATCCGAGGAAAGGTGCCTCATTCTTAAATTTCTTTAATTGCATGGATTTTGAACATCTCCGTTCATACACTGGCTGGAAGTCTTCCAGAGTGTTCTTTCGCCACTATGCGAAGCAAGTAGAGGAACTAAAAGAGATCTGTGGTAGCAGTGGGTCGCGGTGTTAACCCTACTGTTTAACTCTGCGAGGAACAGTGGTCTTAATTGGGACGATTAATTCCAGGGTGAGTGTGTAGTTACATACTGTACTACAAACTAAGTGAGGGCACTGTGTTGCCCATCCAGACTGTTCCATTTCCGAAGGTGAACCTAGCATAAGTGCAGACATGTGTGCCGAGCGTTTCTAACGCTAATGTCATTGATTTGTAATACAGGCTTTTATGACTTTGATACCTCGGTATCTTAAAAGTGGCATCTAATGTTTTTCTTTCAGACAAACAAGCCCTGTTTACTATCATACTTATGCTTAAAGTTTTGGGTTATCCTCTTCTTATATATATATGTATAATTGTGGTTAACCTGTCTGTTTATTGTCTGTCAATAAGCTTGTTCTTGAGAACCTTGCGTCTCCTTCACCTGTGTCAATTTATTGGTATAATTGAGCATTCATTCTATGTACCTTATCTGGGATAATTCTAATAGAATTGTTCCTTTATGCAAGCTATGTTGCATTGGTTTTCCTCCTATGCGGATATAAAACCTTTGGCCAATACAAGTATTGTGCGGAAAACTGGTCGATATTTCATATTGACGCAGTGGTCCTTTACAAACTATGCTTTACTTAATATAGGGCGAGACCACTATATTAGCTTGCCTGATATTCATACATAGATATATGTACTCTTCGAGACTTTCCAGAGTCTAGTAGGACTCTTCCCTGTAGGGGGCAGGAAGCTCTAACATAGTTTATAGTTAGTTGAAAAGATGTATAACGGTAACATCTTAGGTCTCTAGGTCTAGTCGACCGGGAATAAATATCTCCGGGGAGTACGGCACGTTCTGAGAATCCACAGATACAGTAATGCTCTGGTACACTTCCATCAGGACGACATGGCTTGAGCCCAAAAAACGGATTTTGAGCGAAGCGAAAAATCTATTTTTGGGTGAGATAGCCATGTCGTCCTGATGGACCCGCCCTTGCCTTTCTAAGAAAGGGCTGTAGGACCCCTCCCTACATACAGTATCTGTAGCACCTCGTGTACGCTACAAGGAATACAGATGGCGCCAGGATTGGCGCCAGGCACGCATACGAATCGGGGGATTGGGAAGCCATCAGGACGACATGGCTATCTCACCCAAAAATAGATTTTTCGCTTCGCTCAAAATCCGTTATATATATATATGTATACACGAAAACAGAGTACACTTACAGAGGCAAACATGTTTGATTATTGCATATACATATAGAGTACAAATAATGATATATATATATATATATATATACATACATACATATATATATATATATATATATATATATATATATTTATATATATGTATATCTATATATATATAAATATATATATATATATATATATATATATATATATATTTATATATATACATATATTTATATATATATATATATATATATATATATATATATATATAGATATAGATATATTTATATATATATATATATATATATATATATATATATATATATATATATATATATATATTACCGTGCTAGACGGTATATTTTAGCAATCCATGTTTGCCAACGGTTACATAAGCGGATGAGCAACCTGGTTAGCTAACAATAACTTTGAGCGTGGAGGCAATATCCCCCTAAATCACGAAGTCACGGGCAGGGGGGGGGGTGGATTTGGTTTAAGGACACAGACAAGCTGTCTCTTCGGCTTATACCCTTGATGCCTGGCGGATGATCTTACTAGAATTAGTATGGACCGGAAGGGGTCACTTGTCTTAGTTAGATAGGGACTGCACATCCCAAGGAACGGGCTATCCTTTGATGTATCTAGCCAATGAATCCTCTATGAATTTAGTCAGTCTATGGAAAGCGAAAATGATAGAATGGCCCCAGTCCCAGGCTTATCAGGGTGCTAAAAATCTCCCGGTTTATCAATACTTAGGAAAAAGTATTTGAAT
>NC_090757.1:53331400-53333900 GCF_036898095.1 Palaemon carinicauda | reverse complement strand
TGTGAACACAACGGGGATATATTAGGCTAGAATGAAGCAACTTGAGCTGGCAACTCCCTCAACCTTCCTATCCTTAGTAATCATGAATAGGAAGATTGCGAACACTATAGGGAGCTATTAGGCACGAGCAGTGCACTTTGAGCTAGCAGCTCCCTGAACCTTCACTTACCTAGCTCACAATGATGGGAAGGTTATAAACACTACTGGGAGATATTAGGCTGGAGCAGTGCACTTCGAGTCCCCTAACCTTCCCGTCCCTAGCTCACAAGGACGGTAAGGTTTAGAACACTACTGGGAGCTATTATGGTTGAGTGGAGCCCCTTGAGCTAGCGGCTCCCTCAACATTCCCATCCCTAGCTCACAAGGACGGTAAGGTTGTGAACACTGCTGGTAGCTATTATGCTCTAGCGGAGCACCTTAAGATAGTGGCTCCCTCAAAACATTCCCCTCCCAAACTCACAAGGACGGTAAGGTTTAGAACACTACTGGGAGCTATTATGGTTGAGTGGAGCCCCTTGGGCTAGCGGCTCCCTCAACATTCCCATCCCTAGCTCACAAGGACGGTAAAGTTGTGAACACTGCTGGTAGCTATTGTGCTCTAGCGGAGCACCTTGAGATAGCGGCTCCCTCAACATTCCCATCCCAAGCTCACAAGATGGCAAGTTTGTGAACACTAATGGGAGATATTACGCTTGAGCGGAACACCTTGACCTAGTGGCTCTCTCAACCTTCTCTTCCCTAGATCTCAAGTACATCTTGAGCTAACAGCTCCCCTAACATTTCCATTCTAGCTCACAAGGACTGTAAGGTTTTAAATACTAATGGGAGCTACTAGACTTGAACAGAGCTAAAATTTCAGACCTTCAAACTGCAAATCGGAAATCTTTCCTATGCGATGTTTGATCGATAAAATCTATGAATGCTTCTTGTAATTTTTAATATTCAAGGGACAGTTGTGAAGTTTGTGATTCGAACTTAACAATCCAAGATATAATCTTTCAGCACGAGTCAATTCCTTCAAATGTTTGTATTTATCTAATAACAAATATAACATAAAAAATAGTACTGTATGTTATCCAAAAGTGATGCTTTAAATAGTCCTTATTATATGCAGCTTGCATCCCTTGTTCATTGTTATATGAATAGAATCATGTGAACTTGCCTTATTACGAAAAAAAAAAGATTTCAAACAGTTTTTTTTTTAAATCCCTTTTCGAATGGTGATATTCTCAACAAATTTACCTTCATGTAAAAACACCCTTTAAACTCCAATATATTTCCCGTACCTGTTTTGTATATTGAATGCAAAGTATTATTTAAATTGACAAGTTTAAAATCAAATAACCTTATCAGATTATTTCTAAAAACACTAAAATACTAAAAGAACAAAGGAGGTCCAGTTTTTTCTTAGGATGTTTTATGTGGTGCGAGTTATTTAGTCACAGCATTCTTTCCTGTGGCAGATTGCCTATCGGGGTCCACGTCAAATAATTTAAACGTGGGTAGCAAACACCGTAGAGTTGTTTCCATATTCAATAATGAACTCGAACTTTTGACATTTGATAGGAATTCCATTATAGATTGTGGTAGCATTACGTTTCATTCCATTTATTGTAATTCCCAGGTAAACTCCTGAGGATTGAAGGTCTAGGACTCTAGGGAATTCCATGGCATCCTTCCGGGTCTGTGTGCGTCTGTTAGTCAGTGAGAGAGAGAGAGAGAGAGAGAGAGAGAGAGAGAGAGAGAGAGAGAGAGAGAGAGAGAGAGAGAGAGAGAGAGAGTAAAACCAGGTTTATTTCTCACTCTCTTCTTTCAACTGATCATCTATTCATCGAATACTTTCTTTCCAAAGTATATTAAATAAAACGGTTGAAAATCGAAGAATTCTAAACAAAATACCTTTTTAGTTCACTTCAAAAAAGAAGGAAATCCCACCCCTTGCCAGCAACTACGCTTCAGCTTCACCAAATCAGCTTACGAGAGAATTCCTTATGGGTTTACACAATACCTTATAAGTAAAGGAATAGAAAATCCTTAATAAATACACCCACACCCACACACACACACACACACACACACATATATATATATATATATATATATATATATATATGTATATATATATATATATATATATATATATATATATATATATACATATATATATATACATATATATATACATATATATATATATATATATATATATATATATATACATATATATATATCTATCTATATATATATATATATATATATATGTATATATATACACACACACACATATATATATATATATATATATATATCTAGTTAATACGAGAAACTCTAAAAAAGCAAGAACCTAAGTGCTAACTGCAACTCTGGATTTATCACGTGTGTATATGTATATATATATATATATATATATATATATATATATATATATATATAATATATATATATGTATATATATATATATATATATATACACAAACACAAACACACAAACACATTAGAT
>NC_090757.1:53323900-53326400 GCF_036898095.1 Palaemon carinicauda | reverse complement strand
TTATCAAGAAAAAATGATGTTCTAAGAGTCTACCAAATTCGACCTTCGAGATGCCATGGACTACTGAGGCAAAGACATTTATAGTTGAGGCATATTTTCGGTTGAAGTCTATCCACGCAGCTCAACTGCAATTCAAAGAAGGGTTCAGATGTCACGAATTTCCTGTCCACTCAATGATATACAGATGGGTCAACAAGTTCAGAACCCATGGGACAGTGCATAACCTCTCTTGTAAAGACACTAACAGACAATCACACTCTGAACGGCCGAAATCATCAAGGACACCACACAACGTTGATGCAGTCAGAGACTCTCTTGTCCGCAGCCCAAGCAAGTCTGTGAGACAGAGAAGTCAGGAGCTTGGAATCAATCGGGAGTCCGTGCGGAGAATTTTGAATGCAGATCTCCACCTGTATCCTTACAGGATACAGATTAAACACAAGCTTACACCAGACGACATGAGGAACTGAGTGATCATGTGCCAGTGGTTTTGCGATAAGACTGACACTGTGCCAGACTTCCTTGACAATGTCTGGTTTTCGGACGAGGCACATTTTCTGTTGTCAGGTCACGTGAACTCGAAGAACAATATCTTCTGGAGTAGCACACCCCCTGAGCACTGTCTACAAAGGCCATTACACTCGGTGAAGTGCACTGCCTGGGTCGCCATCTCCAAACATGGCATCATTGGACCATTCTGGTTCGAGGACGACAACAAGCAGTCTGTGACAATCAACACCGAGTGATATGTCCAGGTGCTTGGCAAGTTCTGGACAGCGCTTGGTCGACGGAGAGGAGTCGTCAGGGTCCTCCAGTGGTTCCAGCAGGATGGTGCCACACCCCACACTTCAAACGAATCATTGGCATGGCTACAGCAGCGTTTCCCTGACCGAGTGATCAGCCGCAGGTGTGACCTGGAGTGGTCGCCGCATTCACCGGACCTGACCCCGAGATTTTTATCTCTGGGGATACCTTAAGAACAGGGTATATGGAAATAACCCCCAGACTATCCCTGACCTGAAGGCAGCAATAAGAGTGATCCAAAGGGAGGAATGTCGGAGGGTCATCGAGAACTTTGCCCGCCGTATCCAAATGTGCCTGCAGCGCCGGGGAGCTCATTTGGAGCACAATTTGGAGAGCCAGTGAAACAAAGTTTTTGTTGTAGAGACTTCGGAGATGTCTGCTACACAGGCTTTTCCTAATGTAGATAAAGTTTTGTGTCGATCTAAATAAAATTTTGAATTTTGGAAGTTATTCGTTTTTTGGTGATTAGCGTTTTTTTTTGTGCCACCATGTATATATATATATATATATATATATATACAGAGGATACACAAGGAGAAAAAAAGAAGGATATAGCCGATGTGAGCCCATTCTGTTAAGGTTTTATCTTTATTAACTCAAGAACCGAAATATGTTTGTAGTTGTTGGGTAACTGCAGTTGGTTATGGCTGAAATTAAGAGGAACATATGCGTTATATCTTCTTTAAATTTATTTATATACAATACTAGAAAACCACGCTGAGAGTGATGGCCTATGTAACAAGCGTGTCGTTCACAGAATATTTTAACCATTTCCAGCTCTTTGCACAACAATTTAAAATCCTTGCAAGTTTCATTACTTAACGATTAAAATTGTGGCCGTAGGGTTGATGACTGAATTTGGACCTTTTGCTTGACTTTTACCTTGGACTCGACCTTGACCTTCGACCTTAACATGTATTAATTGGCGTAGATTTTCATACACTTAAATATGAGCCAAGTTTGAACTCTCCGTGACAACGACGCCCAAACTTATGGCTTATTATGTGAATTAGACATTTTGCTTGACCGTGACCTTGACCTGTAACCTTGACCTTCTAAGATTTAATCATTCCCAGCTTTTTACAAAACAGTTAATCTCTGCAAGTTTCGTTACTCTACGATTAAAATTGTGGTCAGGAAGCTGTTCACAAACACACGCACATTGTCCTGATAATGTTGAATATATATATATATATATATATATATATATACATATATATATATATTATATATCTTTCATGGAACAACCAAAAATAAAGAATATTAATGAAGATACAAGAAACATCACCAATTCCCTAAACAAAGACACTCAATTCTATCATTCAGTCATAATGTACGGCGCCTCATACTACGATATCGTACGCCTGGCAGCTCCAAGAAACTCAATGGCCCATTTGAATGGAGCTGAAATCCCGAATATTGGCTCTACGATCAAACCGTTAAAAGGCTTTCCGGTGATAATTCAAATTCTCACATTTCAACCGGTTGTCAATAAAACGATTCAGCATTAAATATTAATGGACCATGGGGACATAACGGCAACGTAACTTGTCAAACGAGATGACACTTGAAAGACTCCGTATTTATATGATCGGGAAAGGCGAGTTCACGGTGGCTTCCAATGTTGTTTAGATTTACATTTTTTAAGGTTGCAGTGTTTTTATCAGTTTTGTGTATTGACGCACGAGGCTGTTTG
>NC_090757.1:53307526-53320026 GCF_036898095.1 Palaemon carinicauda | reverse complement strand
GTCAGTGGACAAAAAACGTGTAAGTAGGCCATCGCTCGTGGCTGTGGCCTCCCGTGTTTCTAATCTTTTCTTTTTACAGGATGCAGGAACTGGCGTGCGATTTTTGGTAGACACGGGTGCTTGTCGTTCTCTTTTGCCAAGGAAACTCTTCAAGGCACGACGTAGTCTGTCTACATCTGCCGACGTCCGCTTGGTAGCTGCAAACGGATCTGCGATACCCACCTACGGTTACGAGAACCTCACATTATCGTTCAGAAACGGTAAATTCAATTGGAAGTTTCTCGTTGCTGACGTCACATTGCCAATTCTCGGTGCGGATTTCCTCTCTCATTTCCACCTTCTGGTCGATGTCGCCCACTGACGATTGGTCAACGCAGACTCGTACATGTCGACACCTCTTCAACCCGCCCCCTCTAACCTTGCTCTCCACATCAGCGCACCCACGGATGCCTACGCCCACCTCCTCACATCGTACCCCGAAGTTTTCCGTCCAGAACTTCGCCAAACGCCCACGGTTCCTGCCAAGCACGGTATTTATCACCATATCAAGACAACGGGACCCCCAGTCTTCGCAAAATTCAGACGTCTGGCACCGGAACGATTGGCAGCCGCCAAACAGACGTTCGCCGAAATGGAGGAAATGGGCCTTTGCCAAAATGCCTCCAGTCCATGGTCGTCACCCTTACACATCGTTCTGAAGAAAGACGGCTCCCTCCGTCCGTGCGGGGATTACAGGCGCCTGAACATGCAAACAGAACCGGATCACTACCCCCCTCCCAAACATTGCCGATGTGACCTCCTACCTGCACAAAGCGAAGGTTTTCTCTACGCTTGACCTCCTGAAGGGATATTATCAGGTGCCTATGAACCCAGAAGACATCCCCAAGACCGCCATCACCACTCCGATGGTACATACACATTCAATTACTCCTTTTTTGGCCTTCGTAATGCTGGGGCCACGTTTCAACGTCTCATGGATGGCATCTTAGGGGACCTCCCTTTCTGTGCATGTTATGTGAACGACATACTTGTGTTCTCCTCCTCAAAAGAGGAACACCTCCGTCACCTGCGCATCGTGCTCGACCGCCTGCAACAAAAACGGCCTTGTAGTCCGGTACGACAAGTGTACCTTTGGCGCCAACGAAGTGTCGTTCTTAGGGCACCGCATCACTCCTGAAGGAGTCCATCCCCTCCCTGAGAAGGTAGCAGCCGTTCATAACTTCCCCACGCCCTCGACCGTCAAAGCTCTGCAGGAGTTCTTGGGCATGATCAACTATTATCACCGTTTTCTGCCAGCCATTGCCGCCACTCTTGCTCCCCTCTACGCCTCCCTCAAGGGCAAGCCAAAGGACCTGAAGTGGGGTCCCCTTCAAGAACCAGCCTTCTGCAATGCAAAGAAGGCCCTATCAACTGCTGCGGCTCTCACTTTGCCTATCCCACACGTCCCTCTCCTTCTCTCCACCGATGCCAGCGACGTCGCTATTGGTGCAGTACTCGAGCAGGTGGTCAACGGCTCGCCCCGCCCATTGGCCTTCTTCAGCAGAAAACTGTTCAAGGCAGAATCGGGTTATTCTACCTTCGATCGAGAATTGCTGGCGGTGCACTTGGCTGTCCGTCACTTTCGCCATTTCTTAGAAGGTACGCCCTTCGTCATTCGCACAGACCACATGCCTCTGGTGCACGCCTTCACTCGACAGTCTGACGCCTGGTCCGCCCGTCAACGCCGACATCTCTCCGCCGTGGCTGAATACAATTGCACCCTTCAATATGTCCCTGGGAAAATGAATCCCGTTGCCGATGCCCTGTCAAGAAACACGTTGGCTGCCGTTCAACTGGGATTGGATTACAAGGTCCTGGCTGAAGCCCAACGACAGGATCCAGAGTATCAAGCATGTAGGACATCCTGCACGTCCCTCCGTTGGGAAGACTTTCCCCTCGAAGACTCCAACACCACCCTCCTCTGTGACATCAGTACTGGTAGACCGCGACCTTGGATTCTTGCTCCCATGCGACGGCAGGTGTTTGATTTCATTCACGGCCTTTCACATCCCTCGTGCCGTTCTACTGCACAGCTGCTGAAGGCAAAGTTCATTTGGCACGGCATTTCTAAGGATGCTAAGGATTGGGTCCGCGCCTGTACTTCTTGCCAAACTTCCAAAGTACATCGACACACGGATTCAGGAGTGGGCACCTTTCCTCAACCTCAGCGTCGTTTTGCACACATTCACGTCGACGTTGTAGGCCCCCTACCCACATCACAAGGACATCGTTACCTGTTTACCGTCATTGACCACTCCACTCGTTGGCCTGAAGCCATCCCCATGGAAACTGCAACGTCCGCCCCATGTACATCTGCCTTACTCTCTGGATGGATTGCAAGATTTGGTATCCCTGAGCATATTACTTCTGACGGGGGAATCACTTCCTCCTCTCAATTGTGGACATTATTAGCGAATCTCCTGGGCATCACCCTACATCAGACAACGGCCTACAACCCCGCTGCCAATGGAATGGTTGAACGTTTTCATCGCACCCTCAAAGCAGCTTTGATGTCCCGCTGCAAGGATTGCAACTGGTTTACTCAGCTTCCCTGGGTCCTCCTGGGACTAAGGACCACTACTAAAGACGCCCTCGACGTCTCGGCAGCTGAAATGGTGTATGGCGACCCGTTGGTCGTCCCTGCCGAATTTTTTCCTTCTACAACCTCCTCCGACGATCTCCAGCGCATACGTCACGTCGTGGGAAAATTTACTCCGTGCCGCCAGACTTACAAGCCCCATGCGAAGCATCACATACCAACGGACTTGCACTCTGCAACGCACGTCTTCCTGCGCAACGACACTAGCAAGCCACCGCTAACGGCCCCTTACACGGGCCCTTTCCTTGTGATCCGACGCAGTCCGAAAGCATTCATACTAAACATTCGTGGCAAAGAAGACTGGGTCTCCATTGATCGTCTAAAACCTGCTTATCTTCTGCCAGATGACCCGCCTACAGTTCGCCTCTCTAGATCAGGGCGCCCTATTAAACATGTACAGTATGTCATTTTTAGGGGGAGAGCCATGTACCAACCGTGTGTCACACGATCGTACATAAATTATTTTGTATTTTGCTCTTCCCTCGCACTAAAAAGAACCTGAATAATCATGTCTCCGGTTTTCTTCTGTAACATTGTCTGTCTTGTGAACATGAAAATGCCTGTTGCCTTGAGGTTTTATATATAAAGGAGAGTTCTATAATAGAGTTACTCAGTTGATTGCTTCCTGCCTTTGAGTCCTAAGCTTTCTCTCGGCCCGTCACAGTATCGACACGTGCTTTGATTCACTTCGTGAAACTTCTGCAGGACTACATTTAGTGATGGAATTAAACTTAATATCAAGGTATTGGTGGGGAAAATGTCGATACAAAAGTATATGGAAACTTCGAAGCTAATTAATAAAATTTGATCAATGAAAACTTTAGAAATATAAAGATGAAAAATTTTGGATGGATTTTCAATACTTAATTGATTTTTCACATTGTATCACAAAATATCATAAAGCTTGCAACTCCATTTTTTTCTCTCTTTTTTTTTTTGCAGCCAGATTGACGTCATGGCTTTGGGAATGTCATCTCTTGCTCAAAGCAGGGTAATTTGTGAAGCTTACACGCTCCCTCAGAAACTAGGTTTGTATCTGTATTGATCTCGAACTTGACTCCATTTGGAGCGGTGGCTTTATGACAAATTGTGGTCTCGGTGCTCCTACATTTTCTCTGCAATGAAATGGTTTCTGCACTCCAATCCATGCCATTTTTCTTCTTTCTCCGATGCAGCTCAAGCTTCCAAGGTTGTAAAGGGGTTGATACAGAGCTTTTAAAACTGGCCTCGATTGTGCAACGCAGTATCGGACATGAAGCTTACTCGCTCCCTCAGAAGTTCCATTTTTGAAGACTGCGTTGGTCCCCGATTCCAGTTCATCTGGAACTATACCACGATCCACAACAGTATGAAGTCTCCTGACTTCAGCATTCTCTCGTCAGTGAAGTATCCTCTGCGCTCCCATGCAGGTTATCCGTGTCTTGCCACTTCTAAATACGGTACTTGGGCATGTTACTCTACGTTTAAAATGAATAGAAAATGTTTAAAGTTTCATTTATCAATTTTTGTCGATTAATTTCGACGTTTCCATATATTATGCATTACAATTTCCACCACCAATCCCTTCATATTAAAGTGTAATTTCATTATTAATATAGTCCTGAAGAAGGGTCATAAAGGGAATCAAACCACGTGTTGACACCAATAATAAATGGGGGAATTTAAATGCCTCTTCTATGTTATTCGGAAAACTATCTGGAGGACAGTCCGTCCGGAGAAAAACTATCTTCGATCTTTGAACGCCACCAGAACATTGCCTATTTTCACACACACACACACACACACACACACACACACATATATATATATATATATATATATATTTATAAATATATATATATATATGTGTGTGTGTATTTCCGGTCACGCTGAGTGGCCTTGCAGGTATATAACTACTCGGTCTCTTCCCATCCCTCGGGTAGGGGGAGGAAGTAGCCATACCCTGGTGAAAGGGGTACCCCCAAAGAGGTACTCTCGGAAATCACAATCTCCAACTAATAACAAAACTTCACTGTTGTAGTTAGGAAAAGAGTAAGGGTTAGGAAGGGTTAAATCTGTGTGCGCGCGTGCATATCTATAAATATTTAGCTGTCATATTTGACGGGCTGTGGACCCTAGTCTTTTAATAAATGAAGAAAAAATTGTTTGATAAAATAATACGACTAAAATCAAAGTCCCTCAACAAACTATTATATTTGATATTTGTAATTTGCCCATCAGTCGCGAGGTTACACGGTGGGGGGGGGGGGGGAACTAGAAAATGATCTACCTATTCAATAAATAATTTGACGTTAAATCATAAGGATTATTTCATCACTGAAATGTGTTTAATATCGAGCGATAATAAATGTAAAAATAAATTAATTGATAAATGCAAGTATATAATTTTGAATAAATATTGTCAATTAGCGAAAAAACCTAATCAATGAATCATAGATAATTTCTAACACTTCCTTCGCATTTGATTGTTAATTCTTAATATAAAATATTGACCATATACCCTTGAAATAGATGTTCTTTGATTCTAAGTAAATCCAAAATCTATAGGTTTTTTATTTTGATTTATTTTTTTTATATTTGTGTATAACTATATGACGACTATACCTATCTTAATAAGATAATTTTATAGCTATACAAATTTTATGATTCCAACTAATAAAAAGATGTATATATAGTTTTGTTTTAGTTTTTCCCTAAAATCTGTTTATTGATGTAAATACCGTTTTAAACATACATGAAATCTTTCAAATTCCCCCCAAAAGCCATATTTATATTGAAATAAATATTCTCTAATGCCATAGAATGAACATCAATAATCAACAGCGTTTTCCATTCATCATATCAATTCAATATATTCTATTTAGAATCTTCCATATATTTTCACGGAATGTCCAATGTGATTAAGCCCTCTTTGATGTCATGAAATTACGATGACACCGCATGTCCATTCTCGTTTCGATGTGCTCCCTACTCGCAATTAGATTGCAAAGCCTATTAAATGCTGAAACACTCACATTCATGATTAGCTTTTGATAGGCAATGACGGGAATCAACAGGTTCAGTCACTGGAATCTCTCTCTCTCTCTCTCTCTCTCTCTCTCTCTCTCTCTCTCTAGTCTCCAACTAATGTTATCTCTCTTTCTCTCTTAGGTGATTGCAAAAGTATTTAACTCTCTCTCTCTCTCTCTCTCTCTCTCTCTCTCTCTCTCTCTCTCTCTCTCTCTCTCTCAGGTGATTGTACAAATATTTAACTCTCTCTCTCAAGTTTCAAGAGAGTTTTTTCTCTCACTATCTCTCAAATCTCCAAGTGATTGTTCTCTCTCTTTCTCTCTTACCGGATTGTAAAGTATCTAACTCTCCCTCTCTCTCTCTCTCTCTCTCTCTCTCTCTCTTAGGTGATTGTACAAATATTTAATTATCTCTCTCTCTCTCTCTCTCTCTCTCTCTCAAGTTTTAAGAGAGTTTTTTCTTTTCACTATCTCTCAGGTCTCCAAGTGATTGTTCTCTCTCTTTCTCTCTTACCGGATTATACAAGTATTTAAGTCTCTCTCTCTCTCTCTCTCTCTCAAGTTTTAAGAGTTTTTTCCTCTCACTATCTCTCAAGTCTCCAAGTGATTGTTCTCTCTATTTCTCTCTTACCGGATTATACAAGTATTTAAGTCTCTCTCTCTCTCTCTCACTCTCTCTCTCTCAAGTTTTAAGAGTTTTTTTCCTCTCACTATCTCTCAAGTCTCCAAGTGATTGTTCTCTCTCTTTCTCTCTTACCGGATTATACAAGTATTTAAGTCTCTCTCTCTCTCTCTCTCTCTCTCTCTCTCTCTCTCAAGTGACCTTTTTTCTCACTCTCAAATTTGTAAATGAATGTTCTCTTCCTTTCTCTCTTGGGTGATTGTAAAAATATTTAATTTCTCTCTCTCTCTCTCTCTCTCTCTCTCTCTCTCTCTCTCTCTCTCTCTCTCTCTCTCTCTCTCTCTCTCTCTCTCTCTCTCAAGTATAAGTGATTGTTCTCTCACTTTCTCACTTATATTATTGTATAAGTATTCAACTCTCTCTCTCTCTCTCTCTCTCTCTCTCTCTCTCTCTCTCTCTCTCTCTCAAGTTTTGAGTGATTGTTCTCTTACTTTCCCTATTAGTTGATTGTACAAGTATTTAACTCTCACTCTCTCTCTCTTTGTGTGTGTGTGTGTGTGTGTGTGTGTGCACGCGCGCACGCTCGTTAGTTGTAACTTTTTCCAAAAGCAAGTTGTTCCCTAGGTTATGTACCCTACTTGGCACCAGTTTGTTATCCTTTTCAGATGCAAAAGTTCAAACTTGCAGCGAATGGTTTTACGTTGAACAGGCTGACATACGCCTCTTTTTATAGTTTATTTATGAAAGATCTATTTGGATGTTGTTACTGTTCTTAAAATATGTTATTTTAATTGTTCATTGTTTATATCTTGAAT
Source organism: Palaemon carinicauda (assembly GCF_036898095.1). Taxonomy (NCBI): domain Eukaryota; kingdom Metazoa; phylum Arthropoda; class Malacostraca; order Decapoda; family Palaemonidae; genus Palaemon; species Palaemon carinicauda. The sequence continues at coordinate 53,312,943 of NC_090757.1, read as the reverse complement.
TCCTTTCCTTTTCCCTGTTGCAACACTTTGACTTATTGCATCTTGCTTCTCCATCTAGGGATGTAGCTTAGCTAATAATAATAATAATAATAATAATAATAATAATAATAATAATAATAGTGGTAGTAGTAGTAGTAGTGGTAGTAGTAGTAGTAGTGGTAGTAGTAGTAGTAGTAGTGCTTGTGAGGCAGATACACGCATGCATGCAAAGAGTCACGGTTCCAGTACAACATGACGTCATATATCTGATTATATCTGACGTATAGGTTCAACTCCCGTCTATAGAAAGAAAAATATCCTGTGTCATTATGAGGAGAAATCATCCTCCTTTTCCCTTCAAAAAACACGACCCTCAGTGCAGAGTGAATTCAGTAATATTAAATAAAAATATCAAAAGAACACTGTGACCATAACTTTATATGAATCCTATTGCTTGGAGGCATATCCACAATGAGGCACCTTAATCTATAATGAATATGATAATCATTATGTTATTTATGATTTTCGTTCGATGGGTGGATGAAAAGACAGGCTGGTAGAGGAACGTTGCTTCAGTGCCATTTACCAGGCACCCGAATGGTTTCCAAATTTCCAGTAACTAAGCTAAAAAACTAATAAAGGGAGTTACAGTAATAGAGTAAATGACTCAAGTAATGAGTACTTGACTTGAATACCAGTAACAAAGCACTGGTGATCAAAGTTTAATCCCTTGACTGAATCACTTGTAAAAGAGCGATAGGGATTCACTCCCATGACTTTGGTTCTAATAACGAAGCACTAGAAACCAATTTAAACAATAGCAACAAGTTACAAGTAATCAAGTTCCGATAAGAAAACAAGTAAGAAAAGCATCAAAAGAAACCAATTCAATTACTCGAACACGTGATGTCACCGAATAGCGAGAAGTAACCGAAGAGCAAATCCATTGGGGCAGCCCGAACGGCGCGTGGCCCCAGATGGAGAGGAAAATGAAAAGCGACAAGTCTCTCAGGACCATTTTTCTTCCTCCTGAATCTGGGCGGAAGAAATTTAAGGAGCAATTGGGTCGAACAGAGGGGAGACTCCATTGAAAGGGACAGCAGACCTTTTCCCCTCAAATTTCCAATGCACAGACACACGGTGGGAGAATGAACCGAGCTATATGGGATTATCCCTGATCTATCGGGGAGAGATGCTATTGGTCTCCTCTTCACTAGGCCGATGATATTCTGTGTGTGCGCGCGCGCGCGTGTTCGGAAGTTATAACTCCTTTCAAAAAGCAGTTTGTTCACGAGGTTTGTTATCTTTCTCAGAAGCATAATTCTGAATTGCTTGTGAAATACATCACACACACACACACACACACACACACACACTCACAGTCACGGTTCCAGCACAAATGCTTGAGCAATGCACACCAACCTTTTTATCATATGCAATTTAGACTTAAATGATAAAATTTTATGTCACACAAACCCATGTCTTCTGAGTTTCTTCTCTTCATTAAACCGCAGAAATATGTTTTTATAAATCTCTTTACAAAGGTTTGTTGCATTTGGTTTTCAATATTAATAAAGCTGTTCGAACATATCATCCGGTTTTTAAAGTCATACCAAAAAATCTTTAATGTAGGGATATTTATAGGATCAGAAAAGAAAAACTGAAATTGAGAGATTTCCTTTATACAATGTTAGACAATAAAGGTCTTTAAAGGTCACTTATGAGCAGCAGAGGGAAGGGACAGGACAGTATCCCAAACACCGACCATATATACATATAGTCAGTGACCAAGCCTACACTCCACTCAAGATAGACCAAAAGAGGGCCAGGCAATGGCTGCTAATGACTCGACTGGTAGACCTGTACGCTCCCATAAACTCCTCATCTTACCACACAGGGAAGGTGAGGTTGAAAACGGCAGTAAAAAAAAATTTTTGGAGATGGGAGCGGGGCTCAAACTTCCGACTCACGGGGTATGACTACTCCCTCTCTCCCTGACATTTAGCGTGACAGGATATATATATATATATATATATATATATATATATATATATATATATATATATATATATATATATATATATATATATATATATATGAAAAAGTTATTGTACCAACTGTGATGTATGGATCAGAGTTGTGGGGAGTGAAAGTGACAGAGAGGCAGAAATTGATTGTGTTTGAGGTGAAGTGTCTAAGGAGTATGGCTGGTGTATCTCGAGTAGATAGGGTTAGGAACGAAGTAGTGAGGGTGAGAACAGGTGTAAGAAATGAGTTAGCAGCTAGAATGGATATGAATGTGTTGAGGTGGTTTGGCCATGTTAAGAGAATGGAAAATGTTTGTCTGCTAAAGAAGGTGATGAATGCAAGAGTTGATGGGAGAAGTACAAAAGGAAGGCCAAGGTTTGGGTGGATGGATGGAGTGAAGAAAGCTCTGGGTGATAGGAGGATATATGTGAGAGAGGCAAGAGAGCGTGCTAGAAATGGGAATGAATGGCGAGCGAATGTGACGCAGTTCCGGTAGGCCCTGCTGCTTCCTCTGGTGCCTTAGATGACCGCGGAGGTAGCAGCAGTAGGGGACTCAGCGTTATGAAGCTTCGTCTGTGTTGGATAACGGGGGAGGGTGAGCTGTGGCACCCTAGCAGTACCAGCCGAACTCGGTTGAGTCCCTTATCAGGCTGGGAGGAAGGTAGAGAGTAGATGTCCCCTATTTTGTTTCAAATGTTTTATGTCGGCTACCCCCCAAAATTGGGGGAAGTGCCTTGATATATATATATATATATATATATATATATATATATATATATATATATATATATATATGTATATGTATATGTATATATATATATATATATATATATATATATATATATATATATATAAAACCAGACACTTGTTCTTTATCATATAGCGGAGAATAAGCAATAACTTGTTTTTTGTCTGTCTTCTAAACGAAAGTCTATTACATACAGGCCTTTGACAAACTGTCTTTCTCAAGACGTAAAAACTAGTTTTTGCAAAGGATTCATCTAGTCCATCCCCCTCAGGAAGGAGCCTATCCTTCAGCCGTAGGTTAAACCAGGAAAATTTAGTGTAAGACATTTCCTCTCGAAGGGAGGTCCATTCCTCTACCTTAAAAAGTCGTCTTCAACAAACTAGTGGTTATCATCTTCAGCGATGAAGGCTGACAGGTTGTGCCCATGTCCATGTGCATCCTGAGGATGGCAGCTGTACACAATTCTGTTCTTTAGCCTATTAGAAACGTCCCTGTCTTGCAATCTGCTGCACTGGGGTTCGAGTCCTACTCAAGCTCGATAGTTTCTCGTTGTATCTGCAACCTCACTATCCTTGTGAGCTAGGAATGGGAGGTTTAGGGGAATCATCAGCAGCCATTGCTTGGCCCTCCCTGGTCCTAGCTTGAATAGAAAGGGCCTTAGGCACTGATCATATGCATATATGATCAGTCTTTACGACTTTGTCTATCTGATAGGGCATTGCCACCGTTCCTTGCCTCTGCCATTCATGAGCGGCCATTAAACTTTAAACCGATTACGGTTAATTCTCACATCGAGAGGTGTGCAAAATGAAACCATCGACATTTCATCTGCGTATCTCTCCCTAGTGATGGAATCGTAACGTATTTTCCTATCGCCAGTAATTGATGCCATTTTCCTTTTACTGTCTAACTCTACTTTCAAAGAAAATATGATTAACGATTTAAATATTACTCAGGAGCAGCAGAAGAAAGGGAGCAGGCATTGCACTGTTGCACATTGACGTAGAGACCGTATATATATACACATATAATCAGTGTTTGAGGCCCCACTCCACCTAAACTTGGACCAGGTAAGACCAGGAAATAGTTACTTATGATTCAGCAAGTGAAGCCGTGAGTTCCCACCTCAATTGCCTATCTCTTGCGCACAAGGACAGTTATATCATGTTCACCACTGAAATCTATCAAGGCTTAAGAACACACGAACTCAGGATCCACGGATGAAGAGTCGTAACCGCATCAATATATACATATTTACATTCGAAAAGAAAAGTAGGGAAAATTAGATTTTCAACTGCAGAGACAGGGAACTTCATAGGAGATGAGGTGCTCTAACACGTACCAAGAGACAGTGTCCAGTAGAGAATTTGGTATTACACCAAAATCAATGATTTTAGTCCCTTCCAAATCTAGGTTGAAACATAGATTCCAATATTAAAGATTATGAATGAAATTCAAATATAACTAAAAAAAATTCATATAATTCCCAATCAACACCGCAACCCTTTTTCCATTCATTTAGCCATTTAACCACGTTTTATCAACTCTCTCTCTCTCTCTCTCTCTCTCTCTCTCTCTCTCTCTCTCTCTCTCTCTCTCTCTCTCTCTCTCAAATTTCTGCAGGTTAATTGAGCAAAATCAAAGAAATATCTTGATACCATTATAAATCATTGCAGGTGCAATGTGTCCAATAATTCTAAATAATCCTAATATTTCAATATCAATATAAATCTTTGCAGTTGCTATGTGTCCAAAATTCCTGAATAATCCTTTCTCAATATCCCTACAAATCATTGAGGTGCAATGTGTTAAAAAATCCTGAATAATCCTAATATCTCAATGTCACCACCAATATAAATCTTTGCAGGTGCAATGTGTCCAAAAAATACTAAAAAAAAATTTCAATATGTCAATATCAATATCAATATCAATCTTTGCAGATGCAATGTATCCAATAAATCCTAAATAATCAATAAGTTCAAATCCCTGATTATATCAGCAGTAGATATGAAATCCAGGACTCAATCAAAACCGAATTCCGAACTATAACAGATTGAGCGATGCAAGTGGAACATACTGAATCATCTGTGAAACGTCTTAAGTAGGTTTGCAAATGGATTCGCGAATCATAAATTAAATCAGGAATGGATCGACCATTTCCAGGTGAAGCCTCCATTAATTATAGCTAATAATCATCAGGGGATGATCAGCGATTGGGAAGATTTAAGAAGACTTAAAGCAATCCCTTAATTATATAGGTATATTTCGTAAATTGTCCTCTAAGATTCATTAGTGCTAATCCATGTTATGACGCTTCTTCATCAGCAGCTATATCGAAGCCATTTACCATATTATTATTATTATTATTACTTGCTATTATTACTTGCTAAGGTACAACCCTCGTTGGAAAAGCAGAATGCTATAAGCCCGGGGGGCCCCAACAGGGAACATAGCCCAGTGAGGAAAGGAAACAAGGAAAAATAAAACATTTTAAGAACAGTAACACATTAAAATAAATATTTCCTATATAACTATAAAAACTTTAACAAAACAAGAAGAGAAATTAAATAGAATAGTGTGCCCGAGTGTACCCTCAAGCAAGAGAACTCTAACCCAAGACCCTAGAAGACCATGGTACAGAGGCTATGGCACTACCCAAGAC
>NC_090757.1:53280026-53297526 GCF_036898095.1 Palaemon carinicauda | reverse complement strand
ACCAAATGTTTATATTTTAGTACAACAAATATATATATATATATATATATATATATATATATATATATATATATATATATATATACATATATACACCTTATATTTTGTCATTTACCGTAACTAGTTACGAATTGTTACGCATCTTTAAGAATAACACTGAAAAGAGAGCCGGGTGGGACAATAGTAACACCATGGGCCTTTGCAAAAACTAAACTAAATACTACACACTAGTGATTCCCCCACTGCTGCGCTGGGACTAAGTTTCTATGCAGTAGTGTCATTGATTTTAAGCTAGTATTATTAGTTTTGGAAGGTATGATTTATCAAACATAAACGTCTTTTTTTTGCTATTTTTGACAGTTCTGAGCAAGGGTGTATATCCGTCAGTCCGCATGATTCTCATACGAGTAGGATATTCCCTCGCTAATAGCATACTAGTTTTGCCGTAACTTACTCATATTTTGTCATTTTATTTTTCCCCTTTAAGCAAACGAGTCTGTTAACTATAAAAAACGAAGCAAAATTATTAAAGCTGATGGACTTTCATGTATGGGTAAATGAATACATAATATTTAAATAAAACAAACTAAACATATAAAGAAATACAATAGTAATTATGAAATAATAAACGAATAAATTTAAGATATACAAAAGGGAAAATAAGTAAATAGCTGAATAGTTAAATAGATAAATAAATTAATTAACACATTTATAGATAAATGCAAACAAAAATGAATGAAAAAATAAGTAATTAAATGAATATATAAAATGTAAAAAATTATTGGATAAGTAAATAAACTGATTGATTGATAAATAGATTAGTTAATGAATAAATAAATCAACTGATGAAATCAGTAACTGATTAGTTGATAAGCAAATAAAAAAAAACAATAAATATAATATATTTATATATCTAGCCACTGATAGTGTTAAACTATTATTCATAATTTTTTTCCACGCATTACATTTTATTATACAATGTACTTGCAATAGTTCCAATATTTTACCTACATTTCCTAGAAACATCGTACAAAACCGAGATGTCACCTCCCCATCTCACTGTCAATTTACACTCGTACACGTTCAGTACCTGTCCGTTTTCCAGTCCTGAGCTCCGTTGGCGCACAGTGAATGAGCGTGACCAGTTGCCAGATGTTTAATAACAATGCATCACCAATTTACAGTAAAATTTTGACTTTTGCTTGATACTCAGGGTCTCAGATTACGTGATGCTTAAAACTAAATGTCAGTATACATACTTTCAAATTTATCTGGTATTTAAATAACAATTAATTGATATTTTATCTATCTGATTATCAATATGGCATTTACTATCAGCAGTCCAAGACGGCACATGAGTCGAGTTAGTCAACGGTGAGTCTTTCCTCAGTCACAGCTGCCTCGTGTGTGTTTAGGGACAATTTTTGATAGCAAGCTATATACATATTAAGCAACATGGAGCGATGGATAATTCGTAGGACTGCAAACAAGGAAGGAACATCAGATACTGACAACAGTGTCTCAGAAACAACTGATGAGATTCCTTCCGAACTACCATCTACCAGTTCTACTTCAAATATAGATAAAAGGCAAGACAAACGTAAGGGTAAGACCTCCCAGTATGACCAATCATCCAAACCCAAACTTCGGAAATATCAAGCAGAATTTATAAAATTCGGATTCACTAGTTTTACCATTGATAAGATGCAGTACCCCCAATGTGTTATGTGCTCAGAAGTACTTGCAAATGAAAGCTTAAAGCCTGTGAAAATGAAAAGGCATTTGCAAAGCAAGCATCCTTCTCATGCTGATAAACCAATAGAATTTTTCCGTCGAAAGGAGGGAGAGTTGCAGGGTCAAAAACAAGTGCTAGCTCAGAAAACCACCACCTCTGCCAAAGCTCAGATGGCATCATTTGAGGTAGCATACCTAATTGCACAGTCCAAGCAGCCACATACCATTGGGGAAACCCTCATGAAACCTGGTGCAGTGACTATGAGTCGGATTATGCATGGTAATAAGATGGCCCGTGAGCTGGAAACAGTCCCGCTGTCTAACGACACCATTACTCGACGAATTAATGACATTTCAAATGACATTAAGTGTCAGCTGATTGACAGGGTTAAGGGAAAGAAGTATGCTTTGCAGCTAGATGAGTCGACAGACATATCAAATTCTGCACAATTACTTGCATTCATTAGATACAGTTTTGGTGGAAAACTTCAAGAAGACATGCTTTTTTGCACTGTACTAGAGGGGACCTGTACAGGTAGTGACATTTTCACAAAGCTAGACACCAAAATACAAAAGGAGGGCTTGTCTTGGGACCAGTGTGTTGGTGTGTGCACAGACGGTGCTGGGGCAATGTTGGGTAAGAGGAAAGGACTTAAAGCAAAAGTTTTACAAGTGGCACCTCACATAAATTTTACACATTGTATTATTCACAGGGAAGCTCTTGCTAGCAAAGCACTCAATCCAGAGTTAAGCAGTGTTCTTCAAACTGCGATTAAAATAGTAAATTACATCAAAACACGTCCCATAAATGCCAGGCTGTTCTCCACACTCTGCAATGAGATGGGCTCGGAGCATGAAGCACTGTTGTTCCACACAGAAGTCAGGTGGCTGTCCCGAGGCAAAGTTCTCAGCCGCTTGTACGAACTACGAGATGAGGTGCGCCTGTTCCTGATCAAATCTGAGTCCCAACTTGCTGACTATCTGACTGACCCTGACTGGTTAGCAAGTCTAGCATATTTGTCTTGTATATTCGAAAGACTTAATCTGCTGAATTTATCACTACAAGGCCCAAACACGAACATCTTGATTCTTTCTGACAAAATTGATGCATTTACAAGGAAGCTGGAACGATGGGCTGTGCGAGTTGATGGGGGCAGTGTTGAAATGTTTCCTGAGGTGGAAGAATTTATGGCGGAGAATGAATTAAGCGTCGATAACGTGAAGGTAATGATCACGACTCACCTACAAGGTCTTGTGGACCACTTCAAGAAATACTTCCCAAAAGAGACAACCCCACAACAATATGACTGGATACGGCAACCATTCACTGCTACAGGGAATCACTTATCATCCGACATGGAGGATGAGCTGCTGGAGCTCTCCAGTGATCGGACTTTACAGGCATCGTTTGGCTCAACCACACTGGATGAGTTCTGGATTTCAATTGCAAGGGAATATCCACGATTATCCATGGCAGCAATGGATGTATTACTTCCTTTTGGATCAACCTATTTATGTGAAAAGACTTTTTCGGCACTGACTTATATAAAAAACAAATACCGATCAAGACTCAGGGTGGAGGATGATCTCCGAGTTGCCATCTCTGGTATCAAACCCAGGATGGAGTTACTGTGCTCAAAAAAGCAGGCCCATGTATCTCACTAATTGATGTTAGTTATTCATGATAAACTTAGGCCTGTGTAAATACTGTTTTCACTGTGGAATAGGGATATAATTAACTAATCACTGCTAGTGGAGCCCCATAGTTGGGCCTAAATATTGATCATTGTCATTAAACTTCCATGAATATTGTACTTTTATTTTAACAGTTACTAAATAAGTAATTATTTCACAAGAAATTCATACAGTTCTTCTAAAGCCAAAAAAAAAAGAAAAAAAAAATATTATCTCAGACATAATTTCCAAAATTTTCCAAAATATTGATTTTGAAACCAAAAGGGTATGAAATAGCTTTGAGTCTACTGGATGTTTGTGTGGGTATACTGTCTCATATGAGAATTATAGATCATTAGCTCATTTTAGGTTTCAGCAAATTTGTAATATCAGCACCCAAGTCAAACGCTATAATTATTTTGTTAATCATTTTAAGCCCAGCCTGAATATCTAAATTTTGGTATAAAGATACCAGTAATTTTTTCTTTATTGTGCTAAAGTTTACAAACACTGACATAATTTATGCTATCTGCAGTAGCTTTCTTCAACAAAGGTATAATTCTAATTTCATACTTATTTTTTTCTCTTGAAGCAGTTAGCAAAGTGTGAGTGCCTGTACGGATTTAACATTAATTCTATAAATTTAAATAGACTGTATTGCTTTGCCTATTTTGTCTTTAGAGATTGTGATTTTTTCTACAAGTAATAAATTAGTTAACTCTATAATGCGTATATTTTTTGCATTTATCTTATCATGTTTGTTGTTATTATGTTCTTATGATTCGGGGCATAGGCATGTACTGTGTGTGTGTGTGTGTGTGTGTGTGTGTGTGTGTGTGTCAGAAGCACTTCGGGGAAAGGCGAGGGTCACATGCCTCTAGCAATATCGTTTGGGGGGTCGCGGGCTGAAAAGTTTGAGAACCACTGCCTTATGGGACGGAGTCCTCCCGTTAAGGGAAAGCATAAACCAATGCAACATAGCTTGCATAAAGGAACAATTCTATTAGAATTATCCCAGATAAGGTACATGGAATGAATGCTCAATTATACCAATAAATTGACACAGGTGAAGGAGACGCAAGGTTCTCAAGAACAAGTTTATTGACAGACAATAAATAGACAGGTTAATCACAATTATATATATATATATAAGAAGAGGATAACCCAAAACTTTAAGCATAAGTATGATAGTAAACAGAACTTGTTTATCTGAAAGAAAAAACATTAAATGCCACTTTTAAGATACCGAGGTATCAAAGTCATAAAAGTCTGTATTACAAATCAATCACATTAGCGTTAGAAACGCTCGGCACACATGTCTGCACTTATGCTAGGTTCACCTTTGGAAATGGAACAGTCTACATGGGCAACTCAGTGCCCTCACTTAGTATGTAGTACAGTAGGTAACTACACACTCACCCTGGAATTAATCGTCCCAATTAAAACCACTGTTCCTCGCAGAGTTAAACAGTAGGGTTAACGACGCGACCCACTGCTACCACAGATCTCTTTAGTTCCTCTACTTGCTTCGCATAGTGGCGAAAGAACACTCTGGAAGACTTCCAGCCAGTGTATGAACGGAGATGTTCAAAATCCATACAATTAAAGAAATTTAAGGATGAGGCAACTTTCCTCGGATCGTGACCTGCGGGTGTACTGTCAGGATCCGCTCTGCGAATAAAATATGTGATTTTCGCTCTGAGTTGATTCAGAGATAAATTTGAGCCTGATGTTTCTCCCCTGAATAGTTGACCACCCTTGAAGTCTGAAGTTCTATGAAGATAGACCTTTAGGCATTCTACTGGACATAGAGATGCATCTTCTTTCAGAGGGCAGATTCTCCAGGGAACCCACCTGTTGGTGGGTAACTCATTCTTGGCGAGAAACGTAGGATCCGGAAACAGGTTCAGTTCTCCCCCATCCAGGAACTGAACACGACCTGCCTCTCTCGAGAGGGCTACAATCTCACTAACCCTGGCCCCGGATGCGAGTGCAAATAGAAAAATAACTTTTTGTGTCAAATCCTTTAACGCACACTCTTCATTGCTCAACAGAGAAGCGAAATGAAGAACTTTGTCTAAAGACCATGAAATGGGCTTTGGAGGTGCTGAAGGTCTGAGCCTAGCGCAGGCTTTTGGAACTTTATTAAAGATCTCGTTACCTAGGTCGACCTGGAAGGCATATAGAATGGGTCTTGTCAAAGCAGACTTACACGCTGAAATCGTGTTAGCTGCCAATCCTTGACCATGGAGGTGGATGAAGAAAGATAAGCAGAAGTCTGTCGAGATCTCCTGCGGATTCTTCGCCTTGACAAAGGCCACCCATTTTCTCCAAGATGACTCATATTGCCTTCTAGTAGATTTGTACTTATATTCCTCTAGGAAGTCTATGCTGGCTTTCGAAATCCCGAAACGCTTTCTCACCGCTAGGGAGAGAAAATCATGAGCTGCTTGGTCCGGGTTTTCTGTAATGAAGCGCAGACAGTCGACTTCTGGACTCGCTGGGTCAGAACTGGATCTGGTAGCGGTACAAACTTCAGCCGCAGTTCCAATGCCAGGGGGAACCACACGCTGTTTGGCCACTTGTGGGCCACTATTGCCGCTACCCCCTTGAAGGATCTCAGTTTGTTGAGGACCCTCAACAGAAGGTTATGAGGAGGGAACAGATAAATCCTGGACCATCTGTTCCAGTCGAGGGACATCGCGTCCACTGCTTCCGCCAAGGGGTCCTCGTACGGGGACACGTACAGGGGCAACTTCTTGTTGTCTTTCGTCGCAAAGAGGTCTATCTGCAGTTCTGGGACTTGATTCAGAATGAAGGAGAATGATCCTGCGTCTAAGGACCATTCCGACTCTATCGGTGTGAACCTGGATAGAGCGTCCGCTGTCACATTGCGGACTCCTTGAAGGTGAACTGCCGACAGGTACCACTTCTTCTTTTCCGCCAATCGGAAGATGGCCAACATCACCTGGTTGTGAGGTGGTGACCTCGATCCTTGTCGATTCAAGCATCTCACAACTACCTCGCTGTCCATCACCAACCTTATGTGGATCGAGTGACGTGGGGAGACTTTCTTTAAGGTAAGGAGCACTGCCATAGCTTCTAGAAAGTTTATGTGAAAGGTCTTGAATAGCTTGGACCAAGTCCCCTGGACTTTTTTCCGATGAGAGTGACCTCCCCATCCCTCCTTCGAGGCGTCTGAGTGAATCGTCACCAACGGGGGAGGTGGCTGAAGAAGAACCGACTTCTTTAGATGTCTGGCTTGGGACCAAGGCCTGAGAAGAGTACATAGCCGAAGCGGAACTGGTCTTCTCAGATCTCTTCGAGCGTTTGATGCATAACTTCTCCAAACTCCGGTTGCATCCTTTAGCTGTGCTCTTAGCACTGGGTCTGTCACCGAAGCAAACTGGAGAGAGCCCAGTACCCTCTCCTGTTCGCGTCTTGATATCCTTTCGGAATCCAGAATTCTCTTGACAGAACCCGCTATCTCCTTCCTTTTCTTCGCCGGGATGGAGAAACGGTGTGACATTAGGTCCCAGTGGATTCCAAGCCACTGGAACTTTTGAGATGGAGAAAGTCGAGACTTTTTTCTGTTGATCTTGAAGCCTAGATACTCTAGGAACTGTATCACTTGACTGGAAGCTTGCAAGCATTCTGTCTCGGATGCTGCCCACACCAGCCAGTCGTCCAGGTAGGCTACTACCTGAATTCCCTTTAGGCGTAATTGTTTGAGAGCTACGCTCGCAAGCTTCGTGAAAATCCATGGGGCTATATTTAGCCCGAATGGCATGGCTCTGAAGGCGTATAGTCTTCGTTGTAGCCTGAACCCTAGGTAGGGGGAGAGTCGACGGTTGATTGGAACGTGCCAATAGGCGTCTGACAAGTCTATAGAGACGGAATATGCCCTCTTGGGCAGTAAGGTCCTTATGTGTTGCAGTGTTAGCATCTTGAATTTGCAATTCACTATGAACTTGTTGAGTGGCGACAAGTCCAGAATGACTCTGAGCTTTTCCGAGTCTTTCTTGGGAACACAAAACAGCCTCCCTTGGAATTTGATGGACTTCACCCTTCGGATCACTTTTTTCTCCAACAGTTCTTGAACGTACTCCTCCAGAACGGGGGTGGAGTGTTGGAAAAACCGAGGGCACGGGGGTGGAGTACTGTACCAGCTCCAGCCCAGTCCGTTCTTGAGTAGGCTGTGGGCCCAGGGATCGAAGGTCCACCGATCCCGAAAATTCTGAAGTCTCCCTCCTACCGGCATCATCTCACTTGGACTGCCGTCCTGAGGTCTTGCCTCCCTGACCGCGACCACCCCTGAATCCCCTTCCCCTTGAGGGGCGCCTAGACGAGCCTCTGGCTGCTCCTCTAGGCTTTGCTCGAAAGGAAGTAGACTGCCCTTCGAACGTTGGGGTGAATGCCGTGGACTGTGTCGACACAGCCTGGGGTACCCACTGGAATGTGGTCGGGGTTTGTGCCACCATCTGGGGCACTGAAGGCAATGGCAATTGCAGTTGCTGTTGCTGTCTAAGAGGCTTGGCTGGCCGAGACGGTAGCCTAGTCCTCATAGTCTTCTTCTTTGGTTGAGGACCCTCATCCGGGGAAGACTTTCTTTTGATAGCCAGGCCCCACTTCTGGAGAAGGTTTCTATTCTCCAAGGCGGCCTTATCAACAACTTCTGTGACCAATTCGGTAGGGAAAAGGTCTTTGCCCCAAATTTTGGAGGAGATTAGTTTCCTTGGCTCGTGCCTCACCGTCGCCGAGGTGAACACGAACTCCCTACAAGCTCTCCTCGCCTTGACGAAGCCATAAAGATCCTTCGTCACTGTGGCCAGATGAGTCTTGGCCACTACCATGAACATTTCATGGACCTTGGGGTCACTTGCCATCGTCTCAAGAGTAGTCTGAAGAGACATTGAGGCAGCCAGTCTTTCTTTTGTCTCGAGCTCTCTCCGCAAAAGAAAGTCAGACACCTTAGGGAGGTCCTCTCCGAACTGACGTCCGGCAATATCAGCCTCCAACTTCCCAACTGAGAACGTAAGATGGACGTCCTTCCAGTCTTTGTGGTCCATAGGCCGGGCCAGCGATAAGGGTTTGCACTCCTCCAGGGAGGGGCAAGGCTTGCCGGCCTCGACTGCATTTAGTACAGCCGCAAACCCTTTCTATAAAAAGGGGAAGGCTCTAGCAGGAGAGGACACAAAGGAAGGGAGCTTCTTACTCAATGCAGCTACCTTTGAGTTCGAGAAGCCCCTCTCTTTCATCGAGGATGAAAGCAAAGCTTGAGCCTTAGCATGGTCCATCACTATGACCTCCTTTGGCTCTGTCTCCTCCTTTGAAGCTGGTTCCTTCCTCAGCCGGACATAACAGTCCGGATATGAAGCCTTGCTGGACCAGAATTCCACCTCCTCTAGGGGAACTGAACCCAACTTATCCGAGATGACGATCTTTCCAGTCGTCATCGGCATGTGCTCAGCATACCTCCATGGGTTAGCATCTGAGCACAAGGGAAGGTCTTTCACATTGAGCCTTTTCTGGGGCCCATGTGATGCTGCAAGGCTCTGCATCCGCAGTTCCATTGCAGCCGCCTTCTCCTGATTCTCCTTCTGCATTTGTTGGATCATTCCAACAATGGGAGACCGGCCGATGTTGAGGGAATAGGCTCCGGGATATGAACCGGAGTAGCCGACATCTCGTCGACCTCTTCCTCTACAACGTCTGGGGCTTGAACTTCATCCTGGGTTTCTGCCAGGAGGTCTTCCTCCAGACGCTCGGACACGTCAGACATCCTGTCATCCAACTGGATGTCTTGCATAGCGACCGCGACTTCAGCATCCACCTGGATCTGAACTTGGGGGATCTCCTCTTGAGGCTGGGGAATCACTGCATCAGCTGATGCCCTAGGGAAAAGATACGCCCTCATCTTCTCACTTGGAAGATAAGGTCCAGAGGTGTTCTTCTGGTAGCCCCTTACCCAGGTACGAAGCTTCTCCCTTGCTATATCCCTTGATTCCGCCGTCCTAGGGGAATCAAAGGCCTCAATAATCAGGTTAGTGCACACGGTACATACCTGAGGGTCCCAATACTGGAGATCACCCTTGGAGACAGCGCATGCTGCGTGCCTCCTACAAAACTCATGTCCGCAGAGGTTCTTACTGCGGACGTTGCAGAAAACACTTCCGCACTTCGGAGGGTCCTCCTGTAAAGAGAAGAAATTTCCATGAGTATCAAGTGAACTATGTATCACTGGATATGCATAGTTAGCATAACAATTCAGAAAGGAAAGACAAACTTGTGTTTCCCTCACAACCAATTGCTGCAGCCTTCCAGATAATAAAATCGTATGGTTAATCTCTTCTAGAATAACCAATGAAAAGTTTCCAGAGGAAACAGGTGTAGCTCACACCTAAGCAATGATTTTAAAATCCTGGATAATAGACAAGAAAGAACTCACTTTCTTATCTGTAAGGCAACAGCAAAGGGCTGTGCAAGACAACACAAAAGTGTTAGAACACACAGTGCTGTACCAAAACTTATACTATAGTTTTCCTCTTACAGTATATGTTATACTGAAGAATACTGGTACAGTATAGAAGGTTATGTGCCGGCCGGCACTTGCCGGCCGGCACACACCCTAACTAGCTTTAAAGTATGCTACTTCACAGCTATAAGGCGGCAGAACGCTGGTTCAAATGCCGTGCCGGCCGGCAGTAACTGCCGGCCGGCAGTAACTGCCGGCCGGCAACTGCCACTGTCGGCCAGCAATGACTGCCGGCCGGCAACTACACAAGGTAGTACCCGGCTGCCAGCCACTGCTCATAGCGACCGGCAGACAAGGGCTGACATTAGCCGGCCGGCAAAGGTAAACAACCGATGCCGGCCGGCAGTAAAAGAACCAGAGGACTACGACTGCGCGGCTGCCGGCCTCATAGGCCGGCAGCCGGGTCGGGTACAGCACTAGAAGAAAACAGAATGGATGCCGGGATAAGAGCGTACACTACCTCCAAGCCCGGCAATCCGAAAGAGTGCATATAAGGAAGGGGAGAATCTAATTCAGGCTTCCTGACCAATGCCGTCTGACTCTACAGGCAGGCATGGATGAGGGACCAAGGGAGGTCAATTCCACATCCTAACCTATTCTAGGTCCAGATGTAGAATGACGTACAGTACTGTAATGGCTAGGCCATTACGGAGATAGAGGGGGAAGGGACAAAAGAGGGTCCTACCAACCTTGCTTTAGTGAAGGATCACCCGCAGCCAAGAAAACTCATCTTAGCCTAAGGGAGATCCAAGGAGGGAGGCCAGCAATACTTGCCAACTCCCAGAGAACCAAAGCAAGGAAGGTGTTGCTACTCCCAGGGAAAGAATCTTATCCTCCCCCGAGAACAGCAAGAAGGACTAGTCTGCTAGATCACAAAAGAAGGAATCATCTCGTACAGAAACCTTCGGTAGTGAACTAAGGAGGCTAAGCCTCCTATGTCTGTGTCAGGCCTGCGAGGGAGACTCTACCCCAAGCCAGACAAACACAGACTCAGACTAAAAACTCTGTTGTTCTGTCCCTCTCTGAAACTAGACTTACTGGAACAGGAAGGTACAGTAACACCCCAGTATAGTTTTATCGAAAGTTAATTCAGATAAAGCACTTAGGGATAAGCCCAAGGCTTAAACAGAGGGAAAGGGATTGCATACCTTCTCCGAAGAAAAGAAAGCAACCGGGGAGTATGAGAAAGTATACTAAGGCCCCATAAGCAACTTAGCCTAGGCACCAAGAGAATCGATTACCTAAATCACCGAAACTCACTTCGTATACTATCTTGGAAATATTCAACATAATCTTAAATGTATAAAAAACAGCCTAAAGCTTCAAAAAATTTTAATACACTCGGAAAAACCAAAATCATGCATGAAGTACTAGGACCAAACGACTAAGCTACATGGCCTAGCGTAGGCCAGAGTTGGCGAATACTTCGCCAAAATAATACTAAACCACGAAAGGAAATCCTATGTAACGCTAAATAGCTAAAATTTATTAAAGCAAAATAACCGGGAATGTCGCTCTGGCTAACTAAAACTCATACCTAGCGAGCGACAGCGTCCATGACGCCTCCGGTAGGCTACGGCTCTTGTAACAAAGATTAATCCTATTAATCACTTAAAAATTTACCAACAGCCTACATTTATACATAAAAGACATGGTACTCAACTTATCAGAGGCCGACGAAGTTGGAGAAGCCATGAAAAGCTGAATAAATCCAAGATTTGCGAGAAACACAGGAAAAAACACCGAGTTGTTAAGCTACGCAAAAAGGAATACAGATGGCACCAGGATTGGCGCCAGGCACGCTTACGAAACCAGGGAATAGGGAGCCTTGGGAGCGGCTCCCCCCTTTTCTTTCCCGATTTAGTTTCTTGCCAATTGACCCCTCGATACGTAATCTCTGTTTGGGGTACAGATTGCCATGTGGCGTGTCAAGAATACGTCCTCTGATATGTCGCGATATCCCTTTCATGAGGGATATTCGCTCCAGGAGTTAGAATTCTGGTACCTTAAGGTAAATTCTCTGGGAATATCGCCGTAGTTGTAATATACCCTAGGAAGCTACCCTATAGGAACTTCCATCAGGACGACATGGCTTGAGCCCAAAAATATATATATATATGTATGTATATATATATATATATATATATATATATATATATATATATATATATATATATACAGTATATATTATTGTGACTAGCGAAATACGTAAATTCCAAAGCTCGCAAACTCACCTGCTTTATATTTCATAATCTGATACACAAGAGAATACCTCCGAGCTCTGAGAATAATACGCAACTCCCAGACATTAATATATATGAATCCTAAATATACAAAGGTCTCTTTACGGTACACTCAAAACAAAACTGGGTGATTACTTAATTCCAACAGGATCTATTCTAAAACCAACGTCTTACTTCGGTTCTTAGTCGGGGGATATGAGCAAGTTACTGATTTAATTATTGGTGATTGAAATAATACACACTTAACAAAAATAATTATACTCTATAAGAATAACAATTCCACAGCAATACCAAAAATAAATCATTCGAAAATTAAATTTGAACTAGACCTTAGATTTAAGACAAAAATGACACTTCAAAAATTATACAGTCACTTGTTTGACTGGAAATTATGAAAAAATTTGATACTAACACTATAAAATAAATCAAATTTACACTTACATATACGTAACTATTACTCCTTAAGGCTCATGCAAGGTTACCGAACGCTTAAGCAAGAATAAATGTACTTCACTATTTTACTAAATCCCACAGGGCCACCCACAAATAAATTAATAATTCTACAATATAAACTGTACTCACATATTCCCTTCTCATCTTTAAAAAAAATGGCCAAATGTATTAACAAAGACTATACACTTTACACGTTTGAGAGAAAACACTATGCACGTTTGAGAGGAAAAGCTATTCACGTTTGAGAAGAAATACGTACTGGCTGGCTAGATGCCGGTGAGAGGACTGCCGGATGTTGGCTTTTTCAGAAGGTCAGGCTGGATCTCTCTCTCTCCTATGCAATAGCACGCCCTTATATGCATCCTAATTCATTCTAGAAACTTTCACTTCATTCCAGCAATGAATTTTTGTAGAGTGGGGCCAGGTCTGGACGGGCCCTCACGACATCAATGTTGCCAACTTAGCAGTTGTAAGAGGGTTCTATCATCGCCTCACGAGGCACCCCTCTCAGCTAACAACATTAAAAAAAGAGTAAGTTTTATTTGAGAACCTTCGTGCAACTTCCAACCACATGGAAACATGATGCAATCCCTAGAGTGTGTTATACAACATACGTAACAAAACTACGTGAAATAAAAATTCAATTCTTTAAAATAACGTAAATTTACATATAAGGAACTCAATGGAAATACAACTAAATAAATGACGACAGTCTTATGTAATTTACATAAAATTTACTTAATCCTACATGAGTGGAACTCACCTATACATCTCTTGAATATACATGTGAAATACATGAATAAAAGAATCTACTCCCATGTTAGACTACCTTCGTAAGAACACACACACACATTATATACATACAAATAAACATAAGCATATACAAAGATATATCTACATATATACATGTACACATACCTATGTTTAAACACAAAATACTCCTAAAAACCTTTGTATCTATGTATCTATATAAATTTATATATACTTATTTATATTTACATATATATATGTGTGTGTGTGCGCGCACGCAAGTGCGCTTGTGTGTGTGTGTGTGTTCTATAGACATAATATATTTTCCTCTCTTCTCATCAATATCTGACAATATCTGATGTTACCATTGTATGTGTCTGTCTTCCCATTCACAAAAGGATTAGAAGTCATAGTTCTATACCAAGTCCAGCCCTGGGGTCTAACGTGTAATTATGCTCATCACTGCTGGTAGTCCTGATTGTGTTACAAGTTATAAAGAATAACTGAATCTTTTGGGATGAGATCGCTAGCACCACCGTTTTCCTGCCTCGCAGTGGCTCGTTAGCAAATTCCTAATTCCCTGTTTACGACAACAGATGTACAGTGAATTTATAGGAACTGGCCTAAAGGATTTCAGTTTTCATTGGCTGTTAATCGCAGGTCTTTTGATGATTAGACGAATGTCCTATCTACTGGCCCACAAGTTGTCTGAGTTTATGTTTGAGTTTGTATGTTTGTTATTTTGATCATTATAATTTATTTTCTATTTTTGTTCTGTACAATTATATTTGCGTTAAGAACATCAACATCAAAAACAATAACAACAACAATAATAATGATGATAAGAACTAGAGCAATAAGAAAACGAATAAAAAGCTATATTCATCCATGCATTTCATTTTTTTCTGTGTGTAACAACGAAAGTCATGGGTTAAAAGCCCCACATTTAAACTCTACGTCGTTAGCTCCGGGCAGCCCCTCAACTCGGTACAATCCCAATATATGAAGGTATATTTGGACACAGGAGTCCCTGATAGGCCTCGCTTTGAGTAACCAAACAGATAGTGTAAGAAAAGTTGGCAAAGGTAGTCGGTGGGGCTAAACACAGCAATGGTGAGACAGGGTGCACCTACTCAGCGCATGGTGTACCAGCAATTCACGTATCCAACTGTACATTACTACGAATATCAGGGCGGTATGTACTATTCCTAAGATCTAGTATTATCCTCCTGACGCTCTCTTATATTACCGTCATTTTAGACGGCATCAATGAATAAAAAATATATATGTTATTTACTGTATTCTCTGAATGCCCCCAAATCTGCCGAAGAGTACACCTGCCATATTGGAATATCAAATCGGAAATACAAAAAAAAAAAAAAAATTGGCCGACCGGGAAAAACTGTAAAGCGTAATTGATGTTTATAACTTTCGACCAGACAATGTTTATTTGGGAATATTGGTTATTTTTGCCAATTATACCTGAAGTTTTGGGGAAACAATTATTTAAGGAAATGCAAATGACACCTATTCATTACTTACTGATAAAACTGCAGAGGATATAGCGTCAGCCAACTGACAATCTTGGAGTCTTTAAACATTTTTAAGACAAAACCCAGCTCGAATGAGGGCTTACCTGTTCAGTTGCCGGTGACCCATTGATCCGTCTGGTCTGTGGGTTGCTGGTCTGGATGGGTGGGTGGTCATCGTCTCCTGCGGGTGACTAGGTATATTAGTTATTGAGTCTTTTATACCGTTATATAGTTATATGTGTAATAAGTCTTTTATATGCTTTTATGTTCCTAGATTGGTTGATTTTAGAGGTAGTTGGTAAGTTCATGAAAGTATATCTTCCTAACTATGTACTTAGGATGATTTTTATCAACTTTACATATCATAATTGCAAATAGGCTGAGGATGACATAAGATATGTTGAAAGCTCCCGAATATAGAAGATGATAGCAGCATTGACTATTTTATTCCTACTTATATATATACATATATATATATATATATATATATATATATATATATATATATATATAAATATATATATATATATATATATATATATATATATATATATATATATATATATACATATATACATATGACCCGATCTGGATTGTATTGGGGTTCAATTAAGGAAACATGAAGAGAGAGGAATTTCATGCACAAATAATAGCCGAGTTGATCATTTTACACATGCTGTATTCTCTTAAGTTTACAAGGGCGCCCTTAATTATGATTACGTTACTTTACTAAGAAAAAGCCCTCAGAAAAATGGTACTCGGTTCGGCACACATCTTGGCACCTGACACTCTCTATCGACCTCCAAAACCAGACTGACCCTATCGGCAGTTTCCCCATCGCTCATAGATGGGCATCGTGATGCCTGATCAATGATTGGTTGTTTTGACCCGAATGTCTCATGACAACCAATCGGGAGAGGTTTATGTGACGCCAAGCTTACAACCGTCATTTTCAAAGTGCCACAGCGTCCCCGTCATCTCTAACAAAGGGAAATCCGTTAACACTAAACCACGATCGGTTTATCACTCCCTTCCAAATTTTACGTCCCGTAAAATTCACACTTATCAGATTTTTTCTCAAAACAATTTTTTTTCCCTCCCTTTTTTTATGAAACTTTTCAAATTTTTTTCACTGAAACAAAAAACTTCCGTTTCTCTTTACATTGCCGCTGAGTACCATCCTCTTCGGGTGCATGCAGAAATTAAAATTAAAAATTAAAATCAGAGGGCCGGTTGGCGTGTTACAATTGCAAGTTACACAAAGATGAATGTCACGCCCACAATAGGTCATACAGAAACACAAAATTCAGGTTTAATACATCATCACCGAAATTTGGAGCACAAAATCAGAAAAATAATAATGTTTTACCAACAGTTCTTCCAATGCAATAAAATTTTTATATGAACCGACAAATCATTACATACACAAAATAAAGAAAATGATAAAAATTAGGAGAAATCAAAACGAATAACTTACAGTCCCAGCACTCTTTGACACATTTATTATTATAAGTAAACCATTTATAACACATCCGCGACACTGCAACAAGGAGCAAATTCAAACAGTGAATAATAATAAAAAAAAAAAATACTTATCAATAACCGAGTAATATTATTTCTCCTGAAAAACAAAAACATAAGTAATGATGTTCAATTTTCAACCCATGATTAGCAATTACCTGTCAGCATTGAAAACCTCCACAGAGACAAATGAAAATTTTTTAAATACAGTACAAAAAAATGGAAAAACATACATGAAAACATTGGTAATAGCAAAACAAGTATCAACATAGGGTAACGAAATTTGAACTAATTCCAACATAAACATAATCGCAACAGAAATGTCTCAGTATGATGAATGAAATACTTGTGATATGCTTAGAACAAAACCAAAAAAAACGAAACAAAATTTAATTCATCTTTTCACAAAACACTCGGAATGAACATACGCAAAAGAAACCTGATTTTTAGGACCTCAATCACCTCGTGGTAGACATTATCTCAAGGCCCATGTCCTCTCGCACTCTCTCGTGCTCGAAGGACGGCACTAATACCGACTTGTGCCTCTTCCTCACTGAACTACCTATCCCCTGGGGGAATGGACCTTTGACGTCCATATGCACTCTATCAACTTAAAAGGTACTACCGACCATGTTCTGGTCGTTGGTATCACATGCTTGTGGTTACTCATTGAGTTACACACATGACACTTATTGATAAACCTAATTCCTTAAAAATACTGACACTCTTGCCATCCTTAGGGACCTTTCTTTACCTGCATGCCACGCAAAAGAATTTACATCAATTTCACAGATGACTTTCTCTATCAAAGGGGAAGGAAGAACAACGCTAGATCGGATTTCGTCTTCAATGAAGAACACATACCTTCGCACGCGCAAGAAATCCAGAAACTTGCCACTCCTACCTCAACCACACACTCATTCACGGGGCATGTACGCTGGGCTCCCCCATGGAAAACCCATTACTAGCACTCACTGTGATTCTCGCTCCCTCTCTCTCTCCGGAGTCGTCAAGATCTTCCGTTTCCTACTCGCTCCATCCACAGATCTACTCGAACC
>NC_090757.1:53260026-53262526 GCF_036898095.1 Palaemon carinicauda | reverse complement strand
ATGGGCCCCGTGGGACAACCTCATGTTAAACGGGGCCAGTGGAGGGACCTCAGTTCAAATGGTCCCGGTGGGGAAACCTCAGCTTAAACGGGTCCAGTGGAGGGACCTCAGGTCAAATGGGCCCGGTGGGAAAACCTCAGCTTAAATGGGTCTAGTGGATGGACCTCAGGTCGAAAGGGACTAGTGGAGGGACCTCAGGTCAAATGGGCCCGGTTAAGGGACTTCAGGTGAAATAAGTTGCATAGAGGGACAGGCCCGGTGGAGAATCTTCAGGTTAAATGGGGCCAGTGGTGGGACCTTAGGTCAAATGGGCCCCCTGTTTGGGAAACCTCAGGTTAAACGGGGTCATTGGAGGGACTTCAGGTCAAATGGGGCCGGTGGGAAAACCTCAGTTTAAACAGGTCCAGTGGAGGGACCTCAGGTGAAATGGGCCCGGTTGAGGAACCTCAGGTGAAATGGGCTGGATGGAGGGATCTCAGGGGAAACAAGCTGGATCGAGGGACCTCGGGTCGAACGGGCCTGGTTGGGAAACCTCGGGTTAAACGAGGCCAGTAGAGGGACTTCAGCTCAAATGGGCTCCGTGGGGTAACCTCATGCTAAACGGGGCCAGTGGAGGAACCTCAAGTCGAACGGGCCCAGTGAGGAAACCTCAGCTTATACGGGTTCAGTGGAGAGACCTCAGGTCAAATGAGCCTCAGCTTAAACTGGCCCAGTGGAGGGACCTTAGATCAAACGGGCCCGTTGTGGGGACCTCAAGTCAAACACAAGTTACTTAATAATTCTTTTGTTAAGTTGCGTTCTCGCTGATTTTATCAAATGAAATCATATCTATCACAATAATGCGTCTTCTGGACCGGCGCTAGGGTCAGAAAGGCCAATCAGTAATGACGCTTATACAAGTTATAGGATGTAGGACGGAGGTAAAGTAGAACGCTAAGCAGTAGGTGCAAAGACCCTACAGTAATGCCTACAGTACACCGAGTGAAGTGCATAGATGTCAGCACACCTTAAAGGCATCTTAGTAATTGTAATAATAGTATCCTAAATTCGAGCTGATGAATTAATTAATAATTTTACTCTCAAATAGAGAAATATAAAGTTTGACTCTTATCTAAATAGTTAGATATGGCGCATAAAAGCCAAATTCTTTATTTGATGGCTAACGTTTAATAATCCACGTCAAACAATGCGACTTAAACCTAGATACTTTTGTGTTATGGACAGTCATACGAAAAATTAAGCCTGATGACAAAATTCACCAATAGAAAAAGAGGACTCGTAGTTTTAGTTTAGAAGAAAATGTAATTCAATGGAATTCCTACCATTACCTTTTTAATCATTAAAATCACTTTGGGATAATCATAACCAAATCTTCCATTGCACCTTATCAAAATAAAAATATACCAATGTAAGTCACGGTACAGTTATGCAGTTATGGCTTATCCATATGATGGATTGAATTCTTTGATTGACATTCGTAGATAAAAAAAAATAGATAAATAAGAACATTCAAATTGTAACTGCATAATAATAATAATAATAATAATAATAATAATAATAATAATAATAATAATAATAATAATAATAATAACAAACGTCTTACTGTTTAGGATTACTGCCTTGGCATTAATTTCATCACCATCATCATCAGCCGTTATTAATGCACTGCAGAACAAATGCCTCGGACATATCCTTCTACTAGCGTCTGTTTATGGTCTGTCTGTGCCAGTCCACACCCGACAAATTTCTTTTTTCATCAATCTATCGTCCTCTCTTCCTTACTAAAGCCTTAAAACACAAGCTAGTCACAACTCGGAGATCAATGGAATGAATAATGATGAGGATAGCACTAAGACACAGAAAAACAGCAACATGGATACGAGAGCAAACTAAAAGTAGAGGATATTCTAACATCATACAAGAAAGAGAAGTGGACATGGGTAGAAAACATAATGAGAACGACAGATAATAGATGGACATTAAGAATAACAGAATGGGTCTCTAGAAATTAATTTCATATAGAAATTTATATAAGATTATTACAACTGAAGCAGCAATCCTATACAATAAGACGTGAATTAAGCATGGTATTTTACTGAAACAAATATATAATAATAATAATAATAATAATAATAATAATAATAATAATAATAATAATAATAATAATAATAATAATAATAATAATAATAATAATAATAATAATAATAATAAGAGAGATTAGTTTTGCCACAGTCAAATGATTCTCGCTTCTCTGCTTTTCACGAGTGACATTTATAAAGGTTCATAGAGAGAGTGAATTATTTCATAAAAACAAATAACAACATTGAACACACTTCTACCTTAGGAGAATTGTAATCCCATGTATAACCATTTTTCTATCTGCATTATTTTTTGAATGTTCGTAAGACCATACAATCTTTGACAGCAGATTATGTTTTATAATCTTTAAATGGATTCCATTTGGTTTCTGGAAATAATGGAATTACTTCTGTATTTCATG
>NC_090757.1:53254800-53259526 GCF_036898095.1 Palaemon carinicauda | reverse complement strand
AGTAATCCTCTTGGCATTGATTCCCTGTCTCTTAATGGGTCTTAATCCAGATGGTTGCCACACCCAAACAAAGGCACATCTGTTCCACTATTCCAGTACAAAGGTTTCTTCTCCAGGGGACACAGCATACTAGAAGAGGTCAGACCTGTTTTTTCTGCATTTGTTCACCTGACAAAGAAACAGTACAGGTGAATCTTTGTCAAGGAATAATGCATACTAGAACAAGTGTGACTTCTTCCCTCTGCTGATTGCTTCTTGTAGATTATTCCCTTTAGGTCTGGAAAGCCGTAATCCTCTTGGCATTGATTCCCTGTCTCTTAATGGGTCTTAATCCAGATGGCTGCCACACCCAAACAAAGGCACATCTGTTCCACTATTGCAGTACAAAGGTTTCTTCTCCAGGGGACACAGCATACTAGAAGAGGTCAGACCTGTTTTTTCTGCATTTGTTCACCTGACAAAGAAACAGTACAGGTGAATCTTTGTCAAGGAATAATGCATACTAGAGCAAGTGTGACTTCTTCCCTCTGCTGATTGCTTCTTGTAGATTATTCCCTTTAGGTCTGGAAAGCCGGAATCCTCTTGGCATAGATTCCCTGTCTCTTAATGGGTCTTAATCCAGATGGCTGCCACACCCAAACAAAGGCACGTCTGTTCCACTATTTCAGTACAAAGGTTTCTTCTCCAGGGGACACAGCATACTAGAAGAGGTCAGACCTGTTTTTTCTGCATTTGTTCACCTGACAAAGAAACAGTACAGGTGAATCTTTGTCAAGGAATAATGCATACGAGAACAAGTGTGACTTCTTCCCTCTGCTGATTGCTTCTTGTAGATTATTCCCTTTAGGCCTGGAAAGCCATAATCCTCTTGGCATTGATTCCCTGTCTCTTAATGGGTCTTAATCCAGATGGCTGTCACACCCAAGCAGAGGCACTTCTGTTCCACTATTTTATCTTGCAGATTATTCCCTTTAGATCTGGAAAGCTGGAATTCACGTAGCATTGATTGCCTGTCTTTTAATGGCTCTTTATCCAGATGGCTGCCACACCAAAACATAGGCACTTCTGTACCACTATTCCAGTACAAAGGTTTCTTCTCCAAGGGACACAGCATACTAGAAGAGGTCAGACCTGTTTTTTTCTGCATTTGTTCACCTGACAAAGAAACAGTACAGGTGAATCTTTGTCAAGAAATAATGCATGCCAGAACAAGTGTGACTTCTTCCTTCTTCTGAAATAATTTTGCAGATTATTCCATTTAGATCTGGAAAGCCGGAATCCTCTTGGCATTCATTGTCTGTCTTATAATGGCTCTTAATCCAAGTGGCTGACACACCCAATGAAAGGCACATCTGTTCCAATATTCCAGTACAACGGGTTCTTCTCCTAGGGACACAGAATACTAGAAGACATCAGACTTGGGACACAGCATACTAGAAGACATCAGACTTGGGACACAGCATACTAGAAGACATCAGACTTGGGACACAGCATACTAGAAGACATCAGACTTTTTTCTTCTGCATTTGTTCACCTGACAAAGAAACAGTACAAGTGAATCTTTGTCAAGGAATAATGCACACTAGAACAAGTGTGACTTCTTCCCTCTTCTGAATCCATCTTGCAGATTATTCCCTTTAGATCTGGAAAGCTGGAATTCACTTAGCATTGATTGCCTGTCTTTTAATGGCTCTTAATGCAGATGGCTGCCACACCCAAACATAGGCACTTCTGTACCACTATTCCAGTACAAAGGTTTCTTCTCCAAGGGACACAGCACACTAGAAGAGGTCAGACCTGTTTTTTCTGCATTTGTTCACCTGACAAAGAAACAGTACAGGTGAATCTTTGTCAAGGATTAATGCATACCAGAACAAGTGTGACTTCTTCCCTCTGCTGATTGCTTCTTGTAGATTATTCCCTTTAGGTCTGGAAAGCCGTAATCCTCTTGGCATTGATTCCCTGTCTCTTAATGGGTCTTAATCCAGATGATTGCCACACCCAAACAAATCCACTTTTGTTCCACTATTCCAATACAAAGGGTTCTTCTCCAAGGGACACAGAATACTAGAAGAGGGTTCTTCTCCAAGGGACACAGCATACTAGAAGAGGGTTCTTCTCCAAGGGACACAGCATACTAGAAGAGGTCAGACCTGTTTTTTCTGCATTTGTTCACCTGACAAAGAAACAGTAGAGGTGAATCTTTGTCAAGGAATATTGCATACCAGAACAATTGTGACTTCTTCCCTCTGCTGATTGCTTCTTATAGATTATTCCCTTTAGGTCTGGAAAGCCGTAATCCTCTTGGCATTGATTCCCTGTCTCTTAATGGGTCTTAATCCAGATGGTTGCCACACCCAAACAAATCCACTTTTGTTCCACTATTCCAATACAAAGGGTTCTTCTCCAAGGGACACAGCATACTAGAGGAGGTCAGACCTGTTTTTTCTGCATTTGTTCACCTGACAAAGAAACAGTACAGGTGAATCTTTGTCAAGGAATAATGCATACTAGAACAAGTGTGACTTCTTCCCTCTGCTGATTGCTTCTTGTAGATTATTCCCTTTAGGTCTGGAAAGCCGTAATCCTCTTGGCATTGATTTCCTGTCTCTTAATGGGTCTTAATCCAGATGGCTGCCACACCCAAACAAAGGCACATCTGTTCCACTATTCCAGTACAAAGGTTTCTTCTCCAGGGGACACAGCATACTAGAAGAAGTCAGACCTGTTTTTTCTGCATTTGTTCACCTGACAAAGAAACAGTACAGGTGAATCTTTGTCAAGGAATAATGCATACTAGAACAAGTGTGACTTCTTCCCTCTTGTGAATCCATCTTGCAGATTATTCTCTTTAGATCTGGAAAGTTGGAATTCACTTAGGATTGATATCCTGTCTTATAACGGTTCTTAATCCAGATGGCTGCCACACCCAAACAAAGGCACTTCTTCTCCAGTATTCCATTACAAAGGGTTCTTCTCCAGGGGACACAGCATACTAGAAGAGGTCAGACCTGTTTTTTCTGCATTTGTTCACCTGACAAAGAAACAGTACAGGTGAATCTTTGTCAAGGAATAATGCATACTAGAACAAGTGTGACTTCTTCCCTCTGCTGATTGCTTCTTGTAGATTATTCCCTTTAGGTCTGGAAAGCCGTAATCCTCTTGGCATTGATTCCCTGTCTCTTAATGGGTCTTAATCCAGATGGCTGCCACACCCAAACAAAGGCACATCTGTTCCACTATTCCAGTACAAAGGTTTCTTCTCCAGGGGACACAGCATACTAGAAGAGGTCAGACCTGTTTTTTCTGCATTTGTTCACCTGACAAAGAAACAGTACAGGTGAATCTTTGTCAAGGAATAATGCATACTAGAACAAGTGTGACTTCTTCCCTCTGCTGATTGCTTCTTGTAGATTATTCCCTTTAGGTCTGGAAAGCCGGAATCCTCTTGGCATAGATTCCCTGTCTCTTAATGGGTCTTAATCCAGATGGCTGCTGCACCCAAACAAATCCACTTCTGTTCCACTATTCCAGTACAAAGGGTTCTTCTCCAAGGGACACAGCATACTAGAAGAGGTCAGACCTGTTTTTTTCTGCATTTGTTCACCTGACAAAGAAACAGTACAGGTGAATCTTTGTCAAGGAATAATGCATACTAGAACAAGTGTGACTTCTTCCCTCTGCTGATTGCTTCTTGTAGATTATTCCCTTTAGGGGTGGAAAGCCGTAATCCTCTTGGCATTGATTCCCTGTCTCTTAATGGGTCTTAATCCAGATGGTTGCTGCACCCAAACAAATCCACTTCTGTTCCACTATTCCAGTACAAAGGGTTCTTCTCCAAGGGACACAGCATACTAGAAGAGGTCAGACCTGTTTTTTCTGCATTTGTTCACCTGACTAACGACTCACGTCTTTTAAATCTAAATTTTTTCATAAGCTTTTTAGATGACTTATACTTCCTATAGTAAACAGAATAACTGGCATTCATTTTCATCCACTTCGTAAAACTCAGGAGGGAGAACACACACTGTGTTTTCCATTCCCGATAATTGGCCATTAGAGTCAGAGCTTTGGCAGGAATTCAGATTGGTTCGTTCAGTAAGAAAATCTGAAATATGGATCGTTCAACAAGAGAATATGAAAACTAAACTTGTGAAACTACAGAAAACTGAACAATGCTCACCCTGAAAGATTTTATTTTTCGGCATCGTCAATATAATTGTTGGGAAAAACCATAGAATTTTTAAAAGTATTTGACAAGTAATCTTCAACAATTAAGCTGTTTTTAAAGAATAACTACCTTGCTCACATAATTCCCGTCTTTCCATGCATTGTTTTGTTTTTGGTACAGTGAGTTCTTGTGATTTTATTAAGCCAGGAACATATAAATAATAAAAAATATAAATAAAATTCAAATATTTTTTTTGACTAAAGAACGACAAAATGAGAGACTAGTGTGTTATAGGATTAAAGATTGTAAGATAATGAAACATAAGTATGTATGTACCTGGCCTTAGCCATAACTCTTAGGGCATTTGCATAGCATTAACTTGAAAAGAAGTTAAGAAAAAGGTAAAATGCTTAAATTGTACTCTAGTGAAATATATATATATATATATATATATACACACATTATATACAGTATACATTATATATATATATATATATACATATACATATACATACATAATTACACACACACACATATATATATATATATATATAC
>NC_090757.1:53234800-53252300 GCF_036898095.1 Palaemon carinicauda | reverse complement strand
ATATATTGTGACGGCGCCGAGTAAGGTTGTGAACTCAAAGGCAGGTTGGAAACGACTGAGTTATATTATTGTAGAACACTCTCCTTATATACAAAACCTCAAGGCAACAGAACATAACAAGTTCACAAGACAGACAATATTACAGAGGAAAAACCAGACATGAATTTTCATGTTCGTTTTAGTGCGAGGGAAGAGCGAAGATACAAGCATAATATATACAAAAGGAATTATGTACAATTGTGTGAAACACGGTTGGTTCATGGCTCCCCCCCCCCTAAAAATGACATACTGTACATGTTAAATAGGGCGCCCTCATCTAGAGAGGCAAACTGTAGGCGGGTCATCTGGCAGAAGATAAGCAGGTTTTAGACGATCAATGGAGACCCAGTCTTCTTTGCCCCGAATGTTTAGGAGGAATGCTTTCGGACTGCGTCGGATCACAAGGAAAGGGCCCGTGTAAGGGGGCGTTTGTGGTGGCTTGCTGGTGTCGTTGCGCAGGAAGACGTTCATTGCAGAGTGCAAGTCCGTTGGTATGTGATGCTTCGCACGGAGTAAATTTTCCCACGACGTGACGTATGCGCTGGAGATCGTCGGAGGAGGTTGTAGAAGGAAAAAATTCGGCAGGGACGACCAACGGGACGCCATACACCATTTCAGCTGCCGAGACGTCGAGGGCGTCTTTAGGAGTGGTCCTTAGTCCCAGGAGGACCCAGGGAAGCTGAGTAAACCAGTTGCAATCCTTGCAGCGGGACATCAAAGCTGCTTTGAGGGTGCGATGAAAACGTTCAACCATTCCATTGGCAGCGGGGTTGTAGGCCGTTGTCTGATGTAGGGTGATGCCCAGGAGATTCGCTAATGACGTCCACAATTGAGAGGTGAAAGTGGTTCCCCTGTCAGAAGTAATATGCTCAGGGATACCGAATCTTGAAATCCATCCAGAGAGTAAGGCAGATGTACATGAGGCGGACGTTGCAGTTTCCATGGGAATGGCTTCAGGCCAACGAGTGGAGCGGTCGATGACGGTAAACAGGTAACGATGTCCTTGTGATGTGGGTAGGGGGCCTACAACGTCGACGTGAATGTGTGCGAAACGACGCTGAGGTTGAGGAAAGGTGCCCACTCCTGAATCCGTGTGTCGATGTACTTTGGAAGTTTGGCAAGAAGTACAGGCGCGGACCCAATCCTTAGCATCCTTAGAAATGCCGTGCCAAATGAACTTTGCCTTCAGAAGCTGTGCAGTAGAACGGCACGAGGGATGTGAAAAGCCGTGAATGAAATCAAACACCTGTCGGCGCATGGGAGCAGGAATCCAAGGTCGCGGTCTACCAGTACCGACGTCACAGAGGAGGGTGGTGTTGGAGTCTTCAAGGGGAAAGTCTTCCTAACGGAGGGACGTGCAGGATGTCCTACAAGCTTGATACTCTGGATCCTGTCGTTGGGCTTCAGCCAGGGCGTTGTAATCCAATCCCAGTTGAACGGCAGCCAACGTGTTTCTTGACAGGGCATCGGCAACGGGATTCACTTTCCCAGGGACGTATTGGAGGGTGCAATTGTATTCAGCCACGGCGGAGAGATGTCGGCGTTGACGGGCGGACCAGGCGTCAGACTGTCGAGTGAAGGCGTGCACCAGAGGCATGTGGTCTGTGCAAATGACGAAGGGCGTACCTTCTAAGAAATGGCGAAAGTGACGGACAGCCAAGTGCACCGCCAGCAATTCTCGATCGAAGGTAGAATAACCCGATTCAGCCTTGGACAGTTTTCTGTTGAAGAAGGCCAATGGGCGGGGCGAGCCTTTGACCACCTGCTCTAGTACTGCACCAATAGCGACGTCGCTGGCATCGGTGGAGAGAAGGAGAGGGGCGTGTGGGATAGGAAAAGTGAGAGCCGCAGCAGTTGATAGGGCCTTCTTTGCATTGCAGAAGGCTGCTTCTTGAAGGGGACCCCACTTCAGGTCCTTCGGCTTGCCCTTAAGGGAGGCGTAGAGGGGAGCATGAGTGGCGGCAATGGCTGGCAGAAAACGGTGATAATAGTTGATCATGCCCAAGAATTCCTGCAGAGCTTTGACGGTCGAGGGCACGGGGAAGTTCTGAACGGCTGCTACCTTCTCAAGGAGGGGGTGGACACCTTCAGGAGTGATGCGGTGCCCTAAGAACGATACTTCGTTGGCGCCAAAGGTACACTTGTCGTAACGGACAACAAGGCCGTTTTGTTGCAGGCGGTCGAGCACGATGCGCAGGTGACGGAGGTGTTCCTCTTTTGAGGAGGAGAACACAAGTATGTCGTCCACATAACATATACAGAAAGGGAGGTCCCCTAAGATGCCATCCATGAGACGTTGAAACGTTGCCCCAGCATTACGAAGGCAAAAACAGGAGTAATTGAAGGTGTATGTACCAAACGGAGTGGTGATGGCGATCTTGGGGATGTCTTCTGGGTTCCTAGGCACCTGATAATACCCCTTCAGGAGGTCGAGCATAGAGAAAACCTTCGCTTTGTGCAGGTAGGTCACGTCGGCAATATTTGGGAGGGGGTAGTGATCCGGTTCTGTTTGCATGTTCAGGTGCCTGTAATCCCCGCATGGACGGAGGGAGCCGTCTTTCGTCAGAACGATGTGTAAGGGCGATGACCATGGGCTGGAGGCGGCAAAGGCCCATTTTCTCCATTTCGGCGAACGTCTGTTTGGCGGCTGCCAATCGTTCTGGTGCCAGACGTCTGAATTTTGCGAAGACTGGGGGTCCCGTCGTCTTGATATGGTGATAAATACCATGCTTGGCAGGAACCGTGGACGTTTGGCTAAGTTCTGGACAGAAAACTTCCGGGTACGACGTGAGGAGGTGGGCGTAGGCATCCGTGGGTGCGCTGATGTGGAGAGCGAGGTTAGAGGGGGCGGGTTGAAGAGGTGTCGACAAGTACGAGTCTGCTTTGACCAATCGTCGGTGGGCGACATCGACCAGAAGGTGGAAATGAGAGAGGAAATCCGCACCGAGGATTGGCATTGTGACGTCAGCAACGAGAAACTTCCAATTGAATTTACCGTTTCTGAACGATAATGTGAGGTTCTCGTAACCGTAGGTGGGTATCGCAGATCCGTTGGCAGCTACTAAGCGGAAGTCGGCAGATGTAGACAAACTACGTCGTGCCTTGAAGAGTTTCCTTGGCAAAAGAGAACGACAAGCACCCGTGTCTACCAAAAATCGCACGCCCGTTCCTGCATCCTGTAAAAAGAAAAGATTAGAAACATGGGAGGCCACCGCCACAAGCGATGGCCTACTTACACGTTTTCTGGCCACTGACAATCTTTGGCACATTTCTTCGCGGTTGCCCCGAATCTGAAGTGGTAGTAGCAAAACTGCGGCGGATGGGAGGTAGTAAGTGGCTGTAGAAGTCGTTCGTTGGGGCGCAAGCGATTGGTGGGTAGTGGGCGGCTTTGTCGCCGCTTCGGCACGTCACGGGGTAGGCGTGTATGTCCTACGGCATTTATGTCAGCTTCGGTTGACGTTGAATAGGCATCCTCGTCGCCAGGGGTGGAGGCGTTGATGGAGGTCTTGAAGTGGCTGTCCATAATGGCGTCGGCTTTGGTCATCAAGTCCTTTATGGGTAAACTATCGACATCGGGTATGGCAGTGCGTACAGGTTCGGGTAAACGGCGTATCCAAAGGGCACGAAGTAGGTTCACCTCACGAGGAGAGCCGTCTGCGGCAGGTTGAAGGCGAGCGATACTGGTCATTTCCCTGAGGGCAAGCGAAGCCATTTGGTCCCCCAACGGTTGTTGCGAGAGCTGAAAAAGCTTTGGTATGCGGGCGGCTGGCGACGGCGAGTACTGCTGCAGAAGGTATGTTTTGAGGGCGTCATATGCTATTGGGGTGTCTCCTTGTTCACAAAGCCAGTCGGATATTTCTGGGAAGGTGTCCACGGGTATCGCCGCGAGAACATAATCCGCTTTGGTGGTTGAGCGAGTCACGCCCCTGATACGGAAGTGGACTTCAGCGAGTTGAAACCAAGCAAACGCCTCTCCGGTGGCGAACGGTGAAAGTTTCAATGGGGCGGCCGCAGTGCCAACTGCTGTAGTAGAGTCCGTCTCCGTCATAGTACCAAAGATGGAGGGGCGAGGGAGGTGGGGGTGGAAGGCAGTGGGAGCGAGTCGACTTCCGGGGTCACCAATGTGACGGCGCCGAGTAAGGTTGTGAACTCAAAGGCAGGTTGGAAACGACTGAGTTATATTATTGTAGAACATTCTCCTTATATACAAAACCTCAAGGCAACAGGACATAACAAGTTCACAAGACAGACAATATCACAGAGGAAAAACCAGACATGAATTTTCATGTTCGTTTTAGTGCGAGGGAAGAGCGAAGATACAAGCATAATATATACAAAAGGAATTATGTACAATTGTGTGAAACACGGTTGGTACAATATATATACAGGTATATATATATATATCTATATATATATATATATATATATATATATATATATATATATATATATATATAAATAATCAGCGACCAAACCTCCAAATCCCTCATCCTCAGCTGACCACGAAGTTGCAGACACATCTAGAACTATATAGTTTGATCGGGTCTCGAACTTCCGTCGGACTGCGATGCAGGGAAGTTTCCAATACCTAATCACAATTGATTTGAAATGGCACATTGCGGCATCTGGATGCTGTTATAGTTTTACAATTTCATCAAGTATTTTTTCATTATTGTTTTCTAAAGGCTTCAGACAATTCTGAATGGTTTCCAACACTCCCCCCCCCCCTAAACCACAGAAACACTCCAACGATTAGATTATCTTAAATTGTCATCATTAAATATTGAGATAATGATGAGGTAATGGCAGATAATGATTATTCTTGTGGTTATCATAGTGACTTGAATGGAAGATCACTATAATATCTTTTCAGGACATTCGTGGAGTCATTATATTAATTTTAATAGAAATGTATATACTAATTAAAGTGACCGCAAAGAAATTCACGAACTCATTATAGTGATGTTTCTTGCGTGAATAAATTCGCAGATAATAACGATTATTTTTCAATTGATATTTTGAGGTGGTGAAGGGGATTTTTTTTTAAACACAAAAATGTTAATTTTGTAACTAAGCGAAATACCTAATAGATATTTGTTGTGCTGGATGAAGTAAAAGGTCCTATAGCTACTGAAAACGAAAAGTAAGTCCCATCGTTGTTTTGATAGTTTGAGTAATAGAAATAATGAATTGTAATATAACTGGGAAACAGAAATATACAGTTTAAATTTTGCTGTAGAAAGGGGTAATAGTCTAAAAGTAAATGTAGTCACATTTACCGTGTTAAAAACGAATATATTGACGTTAAGGAGTGATATTGCGGTTAGTGATATTGCGGTTACCAACCAGTAAAGGATATTAACAAAGTAGGGTAAAAATTAAGGTCACCTGTAATTTACCGAAATATGCCTGAGAACAATATATTTCAAACGGAGAATTTCCTATTAAAATTACGCTTTTTTAACAGAGTAGGCAATACAGATGTTCAAGTAATTCAAAAAGTTCATCCCATTCTTTATAGAAAAATTTTTAAGTTTTAAAGACCAGAATAAAATGCATTTAAAACACCAAGGCCCCTAAGCAGAGCTGTTATTTACGAGGCGAGAACGTTCACATCCATTAAGGAAATGATGGAGTTGGAGCATCAAATAACTTTGATCTGTTAAATGAAATGAAAACGCAACGCTTCATGTAATTTCATATAAAACATGTATACTTTCACGTTTGTGACAAAACACGCCCTTACATAAACAAACACACATTCATATATATATATATATATATATATATATATATATGTATATATATATATATATATACATATATATATATATATATATATATATATATATATACCCATACTGTATGTATTTATGTGTATATATATATATATATATATATATATATATATATATATATATATATACAGTATATATATATATACATATATATATATATATATATATATATATATATATATATGTGTGTGTGTGTAAATACACTGTATATGTGTGTATATATAATATATATATACATATATTCACATATACAAATATGATATATATAAATATAAATAGATTGGTGAGAGAGAGAGAGAGAGAGAGAGAGAGAGAGAGAGAGAGAGAGAGAGAGAGAGAGAGAGAGAGAGAGAAAGAGAGAGATTCACCTCTATTGTGACACAGCTCCTCCCACCTAACAACGTATTTTAAAAGTCCTAAGATATATTTAAACGATCACTATTCGTGGAAGCCACGAGTTTACCTATAATAATGATGTTGATTTCCTGTAAACATTTCGACGAAAAAGACGTAATTTTTTCATGTGTGCTTTTCATCCTATATCTAAAGAATGGTGTTATGTATTATTGTAACAATGTACTATATTATTTCAAGTGTTTCAGGTATTGCGCAACATTGCATCATATTGCATGAATAAGACATGTTATGCTTTGATCATAAGAGTAATGATTTGTTTTGGTATTAGGATTCAAACATTTGTTGATTACCTCAGATAAGATGTGATTCTTTATGATTTGTACTGGAGTAGGATTTAAGTCTTTTCAGAGCGATGCTCTTTTGTTTAGCAATGTTTTGGTTTATGAGATTTGTGTAAGACGCTCCATATGCACTTGGGAGTCAGCTGTCACAAAGTGAAGTTCATAATGTAGTCTTTTATACATTAAACGTATTTTAATAATACCAACGTATTATTATCCATCAAGCACACATCGACGAAGATGGGATCAGCTGAGAAATAATTACTAACAATTTATCATCTCTGTTCCAGGTAATTATTATGGTTAATAGAACTTCCTACCTAAGCATCCATATATTATATTTGGCGACGAGGATGGGATCAGCTGAGAAATAATTACTAACAATTTATCATCTCTGTTCCAGGTAATTATTATGGTTAATAGAACTTCCTACCTAAGCATCCATATATTATATTTGGCGACGTTTGAGGACGACGGACAAGCAGGGAGAAGCAAGCAGGGAGAAGTATTGGAGCCTATGCACAAAGACGGCCAGCACAAGAGAAGGTCTATGTACATCGGAAAACAAGAGTAAAATCGCCCAATGAAGATTTTACCAGCAGCAGAATAGGAATTTCATCAAATACACAAAGGGGTGAAATTTAAAGTTGGGTAGGTAGGAAGTATACTTGTGACTGCAGAAAAGTAACTTAACCTACCACAGTTATTAAGGTAAGCAAACAAAATGCCTTTTAATATTGAACCACCTCAAGCTTTCAGCGTCACTGCTGAGCCTAATTCTGTTGCAACACGATGGCAACAGTGGTGTGAGGAATTTAAGATTTATTTAGAAGCATTAGGGAACATGAAGGATGCACAAAAGAAGGCATTATTACTTCATACAGCAGGTAGGGAAGTTCGGGAAGTGTTTAAGACTTTGCAGCCTACAGATGATACAAGTGAAGCTGCAATTAAGGCACTTACCACATATTTTGCTCCTCAAGTCAATAAATTTTTTGAAAGATACCAGTTTTCAGCGCAGGCTTATCAGAAAGAAAATGAAAGTTTAGATGCATTTGTGACTAGACTAAAGAATTTAGCCGTTTCATGTGAATTTCTAGAGTTAGAGAATGTTATCATAGATCAAGTAATTGCACATTGTACATCAGAAGAGCTAAGAAAGAAATTATTGCAAGATAAAGATTTAACATTAGAAAAGGTATTGATAACAGGCAGAGCTTTAGAAACATCAAATAGGCAAAGTCACATAATAGGTAGTTCTACAAGCAATAGAATGGAAAATTCTAAAATTAATACAGTAGGTTCTAGTGGAAAACCAATGAGAATCAGAGAAGGAATATGACAAAGCCTAGTCATAGAAAAGTGCCTAACACTAATGTTCATAAATGTCAGAATCAGGGTTATACACAGAAACAACAGGAAAAACCCAAGTGTTTTAGGTGTGGTAAAACTGATCATCTTGCATACGAAGCAAAGAAATGCCCTGCTACTGGACAGACATGCCAGAATTGCAGAAAGCTAGGTCATTTTGCAACTGCTTGTAGATTTCCTAAACAGTACGCAAAGAAAATAAATGCTACAGTTGATACTATGGGTCAAGAGAATAATGAG
Organism: Palaemon carinicauda; assembly: GCF_036898095.1. NCBI lineage: Eukaryota > Metazoa > Arthropoda > Malacostraca > Decapoda > Palaemonidae > Palaemon > Palaemon carinicauda. Next base: position 53,244,154 of record NC_090757.1, on the reverse strand, counting down.
GAAAATTGTAAACCGTATAAGGATATATGGTATGAACTGAGTGTGACACAAGGAATAGTGATGAGAGGTTCCAGGGTAGTTATTCCTAATTCACTGAGAAATAAGGTTTTGTCGGAAATACATGCTGATCACCAAGGTATTGTAAGATCAAAGTCAATTGCGAGAACTTTTGTATGGTGGCCAGGTGTAGATAAAGATGTGGAATGTTATATAAAGAATTGTATGAATTGTGTCATGCAACAAAACAATTCTCAATTTGCTAGAATGCACCCGTGGGAGTTACCCAGGTATCCATGGCAAAGAGTGCATATAGATTTTGCAGGTCCTTTTTTGAATTATTTGTTTTTGATAGTAGTAGATGCTTACAGTAAGTGGCCAGAAATTATCCCAATGAAGACGACAACGTCTTACGCCACAATAAAAGAGTTAATGCAAATTTTTTCAACGCATGGTATTCCAGAATGAATTGTTACAGATAATGGTCCACAATTTACCTCACAAGAGTTTAAAGAATTTTGTAATGTCAATGGTATAAAGCATACATTTTCAGCTACATATCATCCATCCACTAATGGAGAGGCTGAAAGATTTGTCCAAACGTTTAAACACAATATGAAGTGTAAAAAAGCAAATTCGGGTAATATATTTTTGCATGTGTCAAAATTTTTATTGTTTTATAGAACAACGCCGCACAGCACAACAGGCGTGGCACCCTCAAATTTGTTAATGGGAAGGAGGATAAGGTGTAAGTTAGATTTGTTGTATCCAAGTTTGCAAAGTGATTTAGAAGATAAAGGGTATAAACAAGTAGCAAAGCTTCCTAATGTAAGACATTTTTTACCTTTGTCTGATGTCATGGTAAGATCGTACAACACTCCAGCGAAGTGGGTACCAGGAGAGATTGTAAGAGAGATAGGAAATTTACATTATGATGTTCGTGTTGGTGATAATGTTGTAAAACGTCATGTTGATCAATTACAGCCGTTAAACAGAAAGACAGTAGAGCATGTGAATGTTAGAGATGAGAAACTTAAAGAAGTAGTTAGATCAAATGAGTCAAGTATTAACCAAGATGGTCCAACATCCAATGTAGATTCAGAACCAATTCATGTACCAGTACAAGATGAGGTTAAAGTGCTTCCTAATAGGATTAACAGAGGAAAGCCCCCTGAGAGATTAGATTTATGAATGTTTTTACAATGTCAAGTTAAGGGGGAGGAGACTGTTATGTATTATTGTAACAATGTACTATATTATTTCAAGTGTTTCAGGTATTGCGCAACATTGCATCATATTGCATGAATAAGACATGTTATGCTTTGATCATAAGAGTAATGATTTGTTTTGGTATTAGGATTCAAACATTTGTTGATTACCTCAGATAAGATGTGATTCTTTATGATTTGTACTGGAGTAGGATTTAAGTCTTTTCAGAGCGATGCTCTTTTGTTTAGCAATGTTTTGGTTTATGAGATTTGTGTAAGACGCTCCATATGCACTTGGGAGTCAGCTGTCACAAAGTGAAGTTCATAATGTAGTCTTTTATACATTAAACGTATTTTAATAATACCAACGTATTATTATCCATCAAGCACACATCGACGAAAATGGGATCAGCTGAGAAATAATTACTAACAATTTATCATCTCTGTTCCAGGTAATTATTATGGTTAATAGAACTTCCTACCTAAGCATCCATATATTATAAATGGGATAATAAGAAGAGGATAAATTACGTAGTGAACCCTCGGTTTCTAAGAAACTTTGGATTTGGCCTGATACTTTTGAATATACAATATTATCTTTTAAAGATATACTGTAGAAGAAAAGTGAATTTTTTTTTATATATATATATTTGTATATATATACTTATATATATATACATATATATGTATGTATATATATACGTATATATAAATATATATACATATATATATATATATATATATATATATATATATTCATATATCTATATATATATATATATATATATATATATATATATATATATATATATATATATATATATATATATATATATATATATATATATAAGTGTGTGTATGTGTCTATGTATATACATACATACACACTTGCGATTATCATCCTTATTCTTTACTAGGATTTATCAACCTTATTCCTCACTAAGATTTATCAACCTTAGCCTTCACTGAGATTTATCAACCCTATTCTTCAATATGATCTATCAGGCTTAAGAAAATAAGCAAACAATATTAATCATAATAACCAGGCTATAGAGTAACAAAGATTTACAACAGCAAATAGGATATTGCCCTGAATTAACGATTCATAAACAGAAAGAGAATCCTTACCAATGTAGTAATAGAGAGAAGAAAGGAATTAGTTAATATTTGGAAAGCTTCCCCCTTCTCACATTCTGGGCTTCCGGTACAAGAATGTCCGTACGATAAGGTTCACAAATGATCTGATTTCTTCGTCTCTTTTGGCCACTGGTGACCGACCTAAACAACAACATCAAACTTGATCATTCCCTCGATCAGCGTTCGTCCATCCTAAAGTTTGAAAGATGAAGGACTATAATTTTGAGAATAATGTTCTTCCATGTTTAATTATAAGTATACGATTCAGTCAAAACCAAGAGAGCACTTGAATAGATGCAGTTGTTTACATACATATATTTACACACACATATGTACATGTGTGTATACATGCGTATATATTCACGAAATATATGTATATATACATAATGTATATATATATACGTGTGTATGTATATAATTTATGTATAAATACGTATGTAAATATATACAAAACATAATATCAATACATATATGAATAAAACATATATATATATATATATATATATGTGTGTGTGTGTGTGTGTGTGTGTGTGTGTAAATATACATAAAAATACACATATATAAATGTATATATACACACACACACATATATATATATATATATATATATATATATATATATATATATATATATATATAAACACACACACACACATATATATATGTGTATATATATGTGTAGTATATATATATATATATATATATATATATATATATATATATATATATATATATATATATATATTATGTTAATCCGTTTCCTTTTACAGGGAATGGCTGCAAAGAAGTAGCATTCAAGTTACCTAAAACAGAAGCTTCATCGGCAGTGAGTTGATTGATTGATTGATTTAGAGTTCTTTTTCGGCAGAGGGGCGAACCACGACACGTATTATACCATCCAACACTAATCTGCAGGAGTCACTTTTACCCTTCATGAACATAATGGTCCTTTCTTTTCGGCATTTCATTTATTCACTCCACATAACAATTCAATACGCAGTCTTACGTTTTAAAGGTTTACAGGCCACTCATGAATGGCAGGGACAAGGGACAGTAACATTGCCCTAGCAAGCAGTACAATTCCCTAGACATTGACCGTACACTATATATATATTCATATATATATATATATATATATATATATATATATATATATATATATACATATATATATATATATATATATATATGTATATATATATGTGTATATATATATATATATATATATATGAAATCATCGCCCAAGCCCCTCTCTACCTAAGGTAGGACCACGGAAGGCTAGGCAATGGCTGTTTACGTCTCAACAGTTAGACCTACAGGCTATGCCAAACTTCCAATCCTCAGCTCACAAAGATTGTGAGGTTGCAGACACTACAAGAAACTAACAAGTTTCAGCGGAACCCGATCCCCAGGCAGGGACGTTTCCAATAGGCCACTCTCATTATCTTGTTTCCAATTTTTATTCCCTACACCGTCAACCTCTTTCATCAGTTTCTGGGGCTTCTCTTCCCTGTCCCCGTCAGAGCAGCTCCAACTATAAAAATCAACTATTTACTATATGAGAAGGCTAGTGAATAGTTGACTGTCAATCTCTTTTACCAGTTTCTGCAGTTTCTTTTCACTGCCCCCCAATCACAGCAGCTCCAGCTAAAAGAATAACCTTTTTACTATCACATTCATTACTCATTTCATGTCCCAAAACCTCTTGCGTCCAATCACCATTCTTTCTCCGACCTCATGCATTACCCCGAACAATTAGATGATAACCAGGTCTACCACTTATACACCAAACTAGCCATTCTCTTGCTATGTATTCTAATATATGCTTCACTTAAGGTACCCTGACACTTGTATGACTTTTTGCCACGAATTTGTCGTGGCAAGTCGTGACATTCTGTGGCACGAACTGGAAGATAAAAAAAAAAAAAATACCTCAGAATCACAGCTGACCTGTGCACATTGACACAAACTGGCATGACGAGTTCACGCATAGTTTGCACATAGTTTGCGCACTTCCCGCATCATCCCGACGAGTTCACGAACAGTTCACGAATAGTTCACAACCCGGTTACGAAATTTTGTCATGACCAAAATTTTGAACATTTCAAAATTATCGTCACAACATGCCACAATGTCACGACGGGTTTACGAACACTTCACGCCAGTTCCCGACTCGAGTCGTGACAATGCGTGCCACAAATTCGCGCAAGTATCAGCCTGGCTTTAAATCATAAAAACTTTTAACAGATCTTGACACTCTAGCATCTATTGCCAGGCTGACACTTGCACGACTTTTTGCCAAGAATTTGTCGTGGCAAGTCGTGACATTTTATGGCACGAACTGGAAAATCAAAAAAAAAAAAAAAATTACCTCAGAATCACAGCTCACCTGTCCACATTGAGATGAACTGGCACGACGAGTTCACGACGAGTTCATGCATAGTTTTAGCATAGTTTGCGCACTTCCCGCATCGTCCCGACAAGTTCACAAACGGATCGCGCATAGTTCACGCCTTGTACACGAAATTTTGTCGTGACCAAAATTTTGAACATTTCAAAATTCTCGTCACGACATGCCACGATGTTACGACAGGTTCACGACGAGTTCACTCAAGTTCACGACGAGTTCACTCCAGTTCACGACGAGTTCACGGCAGTTCACGACTCGAGTCGTGACAATGCGTGCCACAAATTCGTGCAAGTATCAGGGTACCTTATGTCATAAATTATCGACATGGCTCTCTGTTACCACTTGTATCAAGAGCTTGTCTGTAGGTCTATGAATAGCTCTTGCATCTTTTATTCATTTGATTGCGCTCTCTCTCTCTCTCTCTCTCTCTCTCTCTCTCTCTCTCTCTCTCTCTCAATATATTTATATATACATATACATTTATATATACTGTATATATATATATATATATATATATATATATATATATATATATATATATATATCTAAATATAAGTACGATTTGTATATATACATAAATAATGTCTTATATGATTTATGTATATATGAAAATGCACAAGTGTGTTTAAGAAATATATACATCCAAGTGTCACCTTCGGTACACAAGTACAAATCGGCCAAAAGCCACGTGGGCAGTCCACTATAATTACAAGCAACTTGAAGTTGAAACGAAGTTGTGCTTAGAGCGACTGAAAGTAAAGCCCCAAAAGTCGCGGTGCATAAAGTTAAATCAAGTTAGGAAACTTGGGATGGAAGTCGCCCCAGAGAGGATAAGCTATGTGCTCAGGGTTCACAAAGCAAGCAAGCAAGCAAGTGGGAATCATGATTCCAGTTTCATTTTGTTTTTTGGCTTGTGGAGAGTTATGTGATTCCCGATTCAGCGGCCGGTCTTCCTTTTCCAAGGGAGTTATGATACACTTCGTTGGGAGAAGCAGGTTATGGGAATTGGGGATTACAGAAAGAAATACAGAATTCCATATTCAGGAAATGAATCTGTTAGCAAATATGCACGTGTATATATATATGTCCGTACTTGTATAAATAGTTATCTATATACATATATATGCATGTATGTATGTATGTATGTGTATAAATAAATATATATATATATATGTATATATATATATATATATATATATATATATATAATATCTGTATAATTACATCGTGTGTATATACATAAATATCAATCAATTCTTATATATATATATATATATATATATATATACGATGCATATACAAATATATATATATATATATACATATTCAGACATGTATGTGTACATATACATATATTTACAGATACACACACACACAGACACACACACACATATATATATATAGATATATATATATATATATATACAAATAAATTTCTACCTCATAATGGTATCGATCCCTTATCTTTTCAAATGAAAGATTTCCGGTGGCCTGATTGATAGCGACCGTACCTTTCCTGTACAGAGACTAGGGTTCGATCCCAGTTTGATGTAGAAATTTATTTATATCTGAACACGATAATGTTGAATTTCGTCCATATAGATTGTATATATATGAGTGTATACATACATACATACGTACACACACTCACACACACACACACACACACACATATATATATATATATATATATATATACATATATATACATATATGTGTGTGTGATTTGATTATATAATTATATATATGTATATGTGTGTATAAATAGATAATAAATTACATATATACATATACATATATATATATATGTATATATATATATCAGAGGTTCTCAATGGGGGTGAAATTCACCCCCAGGGGTGAATTTTGGGTTTTCAGGGGGTGAATTGTGACCGAAGTAAGTTTATGGGAAAGTAGAGCAATTATAGGCTTTTGCATATCTGGCCTGTCACGTGGACTGGGATTATATCCTGTGCTAGCCCAGGAAAAAATGGATTGGACAGTAATATACAAGTGACCACCCAAGTTAATCCTAGGATTGGAAAAGGTACTGAGGAAGAGACAGATGGCTAGGGAATTAAGTAGCCCCCAAGAAAATCACTTGGTAACCCCGAGGTTGGGAACTCCTGGACTATAAATGAGAAGCTAATACCAATTTCAGTATTGAATTGTCATCAGTAAATGTCGTTGTGAACCTTATTTCCAGGATATTATCTTGAAGACTCTAAGTAAGTAAGTACAATAATTTTGTTTCTTCCACTGATTAATTATGCATGCATGTGTCCGTGTTTTCTGTTTTTAGTTTTTGTCATAATTTTAATTGTTATTTTTTTGGTGAATAGGGATTTTGGGCTTTTTCAGGGATTTTGGTATTCTTATGAAAATATATAGAATAATATATAAAAATATAAATAGAAAAATAAAAAAAGTATATAAAATTATTTAAAGATAAAAAACTAACTTAATAATTATAAAAGTGTCTATAAAAAAACTAAAGTTATTTACTTAAACAACCCCCTAAAAATATAAATTATATATATATTTTCTAAATTAAAACTTATATTTATTAGGTTAGTTTTTTATCTAAAGAATTTTATATATTTTTTATCTTTTTTTTTAATTTTTGTTTTTTATACTTTCTTATATTATTCTATACATTTTCAGAAGAATACCAAAATCCCAGAAGCCAAAAATCCCCATTTACCAATTTTTTTTCTTTGCATTTTTTTGTGAGTATTTTGTTGGTCTTGCACTCACATTGGTGACTGTGCTTCTCTAGTTTAGTTTTTGTGATATTAACAGGGACCATAATCTCCCATATTTGTGCATTTTACACATTCCTTTTGTGCTTCACTGTCATTATTTACTACTTGATGTCAGTCATGTTGCTGATTAAATATATAATGGATAAATATATCACATTTTGTCTGTAAAAATAACCAATTAATATTTTTACGTTTTCTTGTTTTGATGTACAGAATTCAGAGCCCATTATGAGTACAAAAAAAAGTATGATCATTCATATATTGCATATGGATTCACATCCATCATCATCAGTGGAGAAAAAAGGCCCTAATGTGTTATTTGTAGAAAAGCTTTGACAAAGGATTCTATGAAACCACCAGAGATGAGGCAACATTTGCAAAATGTTCATCCTCATCACGTAGACAAGAACAAAAACTTTTGAACACCATTGGAATGCTCTCAAAAAGATGAGGCTGGTTTCAACAGAAAAATTTAAAGAGAAAAACGATAAAATTACTGAATCTTCCTATGTTGTAGCACTTGAAATAGCAAAGCAGATAAAAAACATACAATTGGAGAAAATTTGATCAAGCCTTGCGCTCTCAAAATGGTGGAAATTGTGTTGGGAAAAGAAATGAAGGTTCCATTATCAAACAGTACTGTTCAAAGAGGGATGAGTGACATAGCCACTGACATCAAGGATCAAGTTGTGCCGGAGATAAAGTCTTCAACATTTGGCTTATTTTCAATTCAACTTGATGAATCAACTGATGTGGCATCATGTTCCCAGTTGATGGTGTTTGCAAGGTATGTTCACTCAGGATCATTTAAAGAGGAGTTTCTCTTTTGTTTTCCTCTTGAACTACCTTCCAAGGCCTCTGATATTTTGGAGAAGGTTTCATCTTTTTTTGAATCAGAAAATCTTTCGTGGGATAATGTCAGTGGGTGTTGTTCATATGGGGCACCAGCTTTGTTAGGGACGAAATCAGGATTCCAAGTATGTGTGAAAAAGCGAGCTCCAAAAGTGAAAGACATTCATTGTATGATCCATCGTCAGGCACTGGCCTAAAAAATACTTCCTGCTCCGCTAGAGAAGGTTTTGGATCAAACAATTAAGATTGTAAATTTCGTCAAGGGAGGGGCACTCAACTCACGACTTTTCAAGCAGTTATGTATTGATATGGATGCAACCCATCATTCGCTTCTTTTTCACACGAATGTTCTTTGGCTGTCAAGAGGAAATGTAACTGAACAAATATTTGAGCTTAGATATGAGCACAAATTGTGTTTTGAAGTGCAAGGTTAAACAGAATTCCCTTCTGGCTGAGTGATTAGGAATGGATCATGCGTCTTGTGTATTTGGTTGATATATTTGAGCAACTGAATAAACTGAATCTTCAGATGCAAGGAAGGAATACAAACATTATAAAATTCGTAGATGCCTTGAAAGCTTTCATGAGCAAGCTTGTAAATTGGAAGAAAAGGGTAAATGCAGAAAATAATGCAATGTTTGAGAAACTGTCATCCATTCTTGATGTTTGTGGTTAAGACAAGGTACTTCCACAATTTGCAAAAATGAAATTTTGCAGCATTTGACAGCACTGGAAAATTAATTCAGACGATATTTTCCCGAACGTAGTGATGATGAGTTGGATTTAGTCAGAAATCCATTCAAACTGTCAGTTGAAAAAGTTCCTGATGATTGTCAAGATAAGTTTTTGGAGTTAAAAACTGATTCGGGTGTAAGAGATATTTTCGATGAGAAATCAATAACAGAATCTTGGCCTCTGATCTGCGATTCCTACCCAAAAGTGGTAGAAATGGCTATCAGTGTATTGCTTCCGTTTGTATAAACAT
>NC_090757.1:53224800-53232300 GCF_036898095.1 Palaemon carinicauda | reverse complement strand
ATTTCAGACACTTGCTCATTATTATATAGTTCAGATCCTCCAAAAATATAACTTTTTAGATGTTAGCTTTGTATCTTACCTATATCCCCTTTGAACCCACGGTCTAATCAATAGCTAACATTTCTCCTTCCATCCCTTTAAGCCAATCTTCTTCCTTTCGTATCCTTAAACCCTTGCAAGCCGCAATGTATCTGCATCATCCATATCAGTTAAAATCTTCGAGAAATAAATCCCGAATAAAAAACGGATTTTGAGCGAAGCGAAAAATCTATTTTTGGGTGAGATGGCCATGTCGTCCTGATGGAAGTTCCTATAGGGTAGCTTCCTAGGGTATATTACAACTACAGCGATATTACCAGAGAATATACCTTAAGGTACCCAGAATTCTAACTCCTGGAGCGAATATCCCTAATGAAAGTACCAGGGATATCGCGAAATATCAGAGGACGTATTCTTGACACGCCACATGGCAATCTGCACCCCGAACAGAGATAACACTTCGAAGGGGTCAATTGGCAAGAAAACGAAAACGAGAAAGAAAAAGGAGAGCCGTTCGCAAGGCTCTCTCTTCTCCCGTTTCGTAAGCGTGCATTGCGCCGATTCTGGCGCCATCTGTATTCCTAGTAGCGATACACGAGGTGCTACAGATACTGTATGTAGGGAGGGGTCCTACAGCCCTTTCATAGAAAGGGAAGGGCGGGTCCATCAGGACGACATGGCCATCTCACCCAAAAATAGATTTTTCGCTTCGCTCAAAATCCGTTTTTTGGGCTCAAGCCATGTCGTCCTGATGGAAGTATACCAGAGCATTACTGTATCTGTGGATTCTCAGAACGTGCCGTACTCCCCGGAGGTATTTCCCCGGTCGACTAGACCTAGAGACCTAAGATGTTACCGATATACATCTTTTCAACTAACCATAAACCATGTTAGAGCTTCCTGCCCCCTACAGGGAAGAGTCCTACTAGACTCTGGAAAAGTCTCGAAGAGTACATATACCTATGTATGAATACCAGGCAAGCCAATATAGTGGTCTCACCCTATATTAAGTAAAGCATAGTTTGTAAAGAACCACTGCGTCAATATGAAATATCGACCAGTTCTCCGCTCAATACTTGTATTGGACAAAGGTTTATATCCGCATAGGAGGAAACTTGTAAATCCGCCACCGTCCCCTTATGGGATGGAGTCCTCCCGCTAAGGGAAAGCATAAACCAATGCAACATTAGCTTGCATAAAGGAACAATCTATTAGAATTATCCCAGATAAATATACATAGAATGAATGCTCAATTATACCAATAAATTGACACAGGTGAAGGAGATGCAAGGTTCTCAAGAACAAGTTTATTGACAGACAATAAATAGACAGGTTAACAACAATATATATATATATATATATATATATATATATATATATATATATATATATATATATATATATATATAAGAGGAGGATAACCAAAACTTTAAGCATAAGTATGATAGTAAACAGAAACTTGTTTATCTGAAAGAAAAACATTAGTGCCTCTTTTAACATACTGAGGTATCAAAGTCATGAAAGTCTGTATTACTAATCAGTCACATTAGCGTTAGAAACGCTCGGCACACATGTCTGCACTTATGCTAGGTTCACCTTTGGAAGTGGAACAGTCAACGTGGGCAACTCGGTGCCCTCACTTAGTTTGTAGCACAGTATGTAACTACACACTCACTCTGGAATTAATCGTCCCAATTAAAACCACTGTTCCTCGCAGAGTTAAACAGCAGGGTTAACGACGCAACCCACTGCTACCACAGATCTCTTTAGTTGCTCCACTTGCTTCGCATAGTGACGAAAGAACACTCTGGAAGACTTCCAGCCAGTGTATGAACGAAGATGTTCAAAATCCATACAATTAAAGAAATTTAAGGATGAGGCAACTTTCCTCGGATCGTGACCTGCGGGTGTACTGTCAGGATCCGCTCTGCGAATAAAATATGTGATTTTCGCCCTGAGTTGTTTCAGTGATAAATTTGAGCCTGACGTTTCTCCCCTGAATAGTTGACCACCCTTGAAATCTGAAGTTCTACGAAGATAGACCTTTAGGCATTCTACTGGACATAGAGATGCATCTTCTTTCAGAGGGCAGATTCTCCAGGGACCCCACCTGTTGGTGGGTAACTCGTTCTTGGCGAGAAACGTAGGATCCGGAAACAGGTTCAGTTCTCCCCCATTCAGGAACTGAACACGACCTTCCTCTCTCGAGAGGGCTACAATCTCACTAACCCTGGCCCCGGACGCAAGTGCAAATAGGAAAATAACTTTTTGGGTCAAATCCTTTAACGCACACTCCTCATTGTTCAACAGTGAAGCGAAATGAAGAACTTTATCTAAAGACCATGAAATGGGCTTTGGAGGTGCTGAAGGTCTGAGCCTAGCGCAGGCTTTCGGAACTTTATTAAAGATCTCGTTAGCGAGGTCGACCTGGAAGGCATATAGAATGGGTCTTGTCAAAGCAGACTTACACGTTGAAATCGTGTTAGCTGCCAACCCTTGACCATGGAGGTGGATGAAGAAAGATAAGCAGAAGTCCGTCGAGATCTCCTGCGGATTCTTCGCCTTGACAAAGGCCTCCCATTTTCTCCAAGATAACTCATATTGCCTTTTAGTAGATTTGCACTTATATTCCTCTAGGAAGTCTATGCTGGCTTTCGAAATCTCGAAACGCTTTCTCACCGCTAGGGAGAGAAAATCATGAGGTGCAGGGTCCGGGCTTTCTGTAATGAAGCGCAGACAGTCGACTTCTGGACTCGCTGGGTCAGAACTGGATCTGGTAGCGGTAGAAACTTCAACCGTAGTTCCAATGCCAGGGGGAACCACACGCTGTTCGGCCACTTGTGGGCCACTATTGCCGCTACTCCCTTGAAGGATCTCAGTTTGTTGAGGACCCTCAACAGAAGGTTGTGAGGAGGGAACAGATAAATCCTAGACCATCTGTTCCAGTCGAGGGACATCGCGTCCACTGCTTCCGCCAAGGGGTCCTCGTACGGGGACACGTACAGGGGCAACTTCTTGTTGTCTTTCCTCGCAAAGAGGTCTATCTGCAGTTCTGGGACTTGACTCAAGATGAAGGAGAACGATCCTGCGTCTAGGGACCATTCCGACTCTATCGGTGTGAACCTGGATAGAGCGTCCGCTGTCACATTGCGGACTCCTTGAAGGTGAACTGCCGACAGGTACCACTTCTTCTTTTCCGCCAATCGGAAGATGGCCAACATCACCTGGTTGAGAGGTGGCGACCTTGATCCTTGTCGATTCAAGCATCTCACAACTACCTCGCTGTCCAGCACCAACCTTATGTGGATCGAGTGACGCGGGGAGACTTTCTTTAAGGTAAGGAGCACTCTAGAAAGTTTATGTGAAAGGTCTTGAATAGACTGGACCAAGTCCCTTGGGCCTTTTTCCGATGAGAGTGACCTCCCCACCCCTCCTTCGAGGCGTCTGTGTGAATCGTCACCGACGGGGGAGGTGGCTGAAGAAGTACCGACTTCTTTAGATGTCTGGCTTGGGACCAAGGCCTGAGAAGAGTATGTAGACGAAGCGGAACTGGTCTTCTCAGATCTCTTCGCGCGTTTGATGCATAACTTCTCCAAACTCCGGTTGCATCCTTTAGCTGTGCTCTTAGCACCGGGTCTGTTACCGAAGCAAACTGGAGAGAACCCAGTACTTTATCCTGTTCGCGTCTTGATATCCTTTCGGAATCTAGAAGTCTCTTGACAGAACCAGCTATCTCCTTCCTTTTCTTCGCCGGGATGGAGAATTGGTGTGACATTAGGTCCCAGTGGATTCCCAACCACTGGAACTTTTGAGATGGAGAAAGTCGAGACTTTTTTCTGTTGATCTTGAAGCCTAGATACTCTAGGAACTGGATCACCTGCGCGGAAGCTTGCAAGCATTCTGTCTTGGATGCTGCCCACACCAGCCAGTCGTCCAGGTAGGCTACCACCTGAATTCCCTTTAGGCGTAATTGTTTGAGAGCTACGCTCGCAAGCTTCGTGAAGATCCTTGGAGCTATATTTAGCCCGAATGGCATGGCTCTGAAGGCGTATAGTCTTCGTTGTAGCTTGAACCCTAGGTAGGGGGAGAGTCGACGGTTGATTGGAACGAGCCAATAGGCGTCTGACAAGTTTATGGAGACGGTATATGCCCTTTTGGGTAGTAAGGTCCTTATGTGTTGCAGTGTTAGCATCTTGAACTTGCAGTTCACTATGAACTTGTTGAGTGGCGACAAGTCCAGAATAACTCTGAGTTTTTCTGAGTCTTTCTTGGGAACACAAAACAGCCTCCCTTGGAATTTGATGGACTTCACCCTTCGGATCACTTTTTTCTCCAACCGTTTTTGGATGTACTCCTCCAGAACGGGGGTAGAGTGTTGGAAAAACCGAGGGCACGGGGGTGGAGTGCTGTACCAGCTCCAGCCCAGTCCAATCTTGAGTAGGCTGTGGGCCCAGGGATCGAAGGTCCACCGATCCCGAAAACTTTGAAGTCTCCCTCCTATCGGTATCATCTCACTTGGACTGCTATCCTGAGGTCTTGCCTCCCTGACCGTGACCACCTCTGAATCCCCTTCCCCTTGAGGGGCGCCTAGATGAGCCTCTGGCTGCTCCTCTAGGCTTTGCTCGAAAGGAAGTTGACTGCCCTTCGAACGTTGGGTTAAATGCCGGGGACTGTGTCGACACGGCCTGGGGTACCCACTGGAATGTGGTCGGGGTTTGTGCCACCATCTGGGGCACTGAAGGCATCGGCAATTGCTGTTGCTGTTGCTGTCTAAATGGCTTGGCTGGCCGAGACGGTAGCCTAGTCCTCTTAGTCTTCCTCTTTGGTTGGGGACCCTCATCCGGGGAAGACTTTCTCTTGATAGACAGGCCCCACTTCTGGAGAAGGTTTCTATTCTCTGTGGCGGCCTTATCAACAACTTCTTTGACCGATTCGCTAGGAAAAAGGTCTTTGCCCCAAATGTTGGAGGAGATTAGTTTCCTTGGCTCGTGCCTCACCGTAGCCGAGGTGAACACGAACTCCCTACAAGCTCTCCTCGCCCTGACGAAGCTGTAAAGATCCTTCGTCACTGTGGCCAGATGAGTCTTGGCCACTACCATGAACATTTCATGGACCTTGGGGTCACTTGCCATCGTCTCAAGAGTGGTCTGAAGAGACATTGAGGCAGCCAGTCTTTCTTTTGTCTCGAGCTCTCTCCGCAAAAGAAAGTCAGATAGCTTAGGGAGGTTCTCACCGAACTGACGTCCGGCAATATCAGCCTCCAACTTCCCGACTGAGAAGGTAAGATGGACGTCCTTCCAGTCCTTGTGGTCCATAGGTAGGGCCAGCGACAAGGGTTTACACTCGACTGCTTTTAACACAGCCGCAAACCCTTCTGCAAAAAGGGGAAGGCTCTAGCAGGAGAGGATACAAAGGAAGGGAGCTTCTTACTCAATGCAGCCACCTTTGAGTTCGTGAAGCCCCTCTCTTTCATCGAAGATGAAAGCAAAGCTTGAACCTTAGCATGGTCCATCACTATGACCTCCTTCGGCTCTGTCTCCTCCTTTGAAGCTGGTTCCTTCCTCAACCGGACATAACAGTCCGGATATGACCCCTTGCTGGGCCAGAATTCCACCTCCTCTAGGGGAACTGAACCCAACTTATCCGACATGACGATCTTCCCAATCGTCATCGGCATGTGCTCAGCATATCTCCACGGGTTAGCATCTGAGCACAAGGGAAGGTCTTTCACATTGAGCCTTTTCTGGGGCCCACGTGATGCTGCAAGTTTCTGCATCTGCAGATCCATTGCAGCCGCCTTCTCATTATTCTCCTTCTGCATTTGTTGGATCATTCCAACAATGGAAGAGAGGGCCTGACCCAGCTCTACTGGGAGAGCGGACGATGTTGAGGGAATAGGTTCAGGGATCTGAACCGGAGCAGCCGACACCTCGTCGGCCTCTTCCTCTACAATGTCTGGGGCTTGATCTTCATCCTGGCCTTCTGCCAGGAGGTCTTCCTCCAGACGCTCGGACACGTCTGACATCCTGTCGTCCAACTGGATGTCTTGCAAGGCGACCGCGACTTCAGCATCCACCGGGATCTGAACTAGGGAGATCTCCTCTTGAGGCTGGGGAATCACTGCATCAGCTGATGCCCTAGGGAAAAGGTAAGCCCTCATCTTCTCACTTGGAAGATAAGGTCCAGAGGTGTCCTTCTGGAAGCCCCTTACCCAAGTACGAAGCTTCTCCCTTGCTATATCCCTTGATTCCGCCGTCCTAGGGGAATCAAAAGCCTCAGTAATCAGGTTAGAGCACACGGTACATACCTGAGGGTCCCAATACCGGATATCACCCTTGGAGACAGCGCATGCTGCGTGACTCCTACATAACTCATGTCCGCAGAAGTTCTTACTGCGGACGTTGCAGAAAGCACTTCCGCACTTCGGATGGTCCTCCTGTAAAGAGAAGAAATTTCCATGAGTATCAAGTGAACTACGTATCACTGGATATGCACAGTTTAGCATAACAAATCAGAAAGGAAAGACACACACTTGTGTTTCCCGCACAACCAATTGTTGCAGCCTTCCAGATAATAAAATCGTATGGTTAATCTGTCCTAGAGTAACCAATGAAAAATTTCCAGAGGAAACAGGTGGAGCTCACACCTAAGATATGATTTTAAAATACCGGATAATAGACAAGAAAGAACTCACTTTCTTATTTGTAGGGCAACACCAAAGGGCTGTGCAAGACAACACAAAAGTGTTAGAAAACACAGTGTTGTACCAATACTATACTATAGTTTTCTCCCTACAGTATATGCTATACTGAAGAATACTATAAGGCGGCAGAACGCTGGTTCAATTGCATGTGCCGGCCGGCAGTAACTGCCGGCCAGCAACAGCTAATGTCGGCCGGCAATGACTGCCGGCCGGCAACTACACAAGGTAGCACCCGGCTGCCGGACACCGCTCGTAGCGACCGGCAGACAAGGGCGTGACAATAGCCGGCCGGCAAAGGTAAACAACCGATGCCAGCCAGCAGCAAAAGAACCAGAGAACTCCGACTGCCCGGCTGCCGGCCACATAGGCCGGCAGCCGGGTCGGGTACAGCACTAGAAGAAAATAGAATGGATGCCAGGATAAGAGAGTGTACTACCTCAAAGCCCGGCAATCCGAAAGAGTGCATATAAGGAAGGGGAGAATCTAATTCAGGCTTCCTGACCAATGCCGTCTGGCTCTACAGACAGACATGGATGAGGGACCAAGGGAGGTCCGGGCAGCACTCAAAGCAGAAGACCTTTGCCGGCCGGCAAGGGACTGAGTCAATTCCACATCCTAACCTATACTAGGTCCAGATGTAGAATGACGTACAGTACTGTAACGGCTAGGCCATTACAGAGATAGAGGGGGAAGGGACAAAGAGGGTCCTACCAACCTTGCTTTAGTAAAGAATCACCCTCAGCCAAGAAAACTCATCT
>NC_090757.1:53202300-53219800 GCF_036898095.1 Palaemon carinicauda | reverse complement strand
TTCCTAATTCAAGTTCTCTTTCGTTTCGGAGCAGTAGCCAAGGGGGAGGGTGGAATCACGTCAAGCCCTTACCAGGGACCCTGGTATGGCCCACAATCCAGACCCCTGGTATGGCCCACAATCCGGACCCGGTGGAGGGACCTCAGGTCAAATGGGTATGGTGGGGGGACCTCAGGACAAACGGGCCCGTTGGGGGACCTCAGGTCAAACGGGCCCGGTTGAGGGACCTCAAGATAAATGGGCTGGATGGAGGGACCTCAGGTGAAATAAGCTAGATGGAAGGACCTCAAGTTGAAAGAGCCCGGTGGGGAAACCTCATGTTAAACGGGGCCAGAGGAAGTACATCAGGTCAAACAGTCCTGGTGGGGAAACCTCAGCTTCAACGGGTCTAGGGGATGGACCTCAGGTCGAATGGGCCTAGTGGAGGGACCTCAGGTCAAACGGGCCCGTTTGAGGGACCTCAATGTAAATGGGCTGGATGGAAGGACCTCAGGTAAAACAAGCTGGATTGAGGGAACTTAAAGTTGAACGGGCCCGGTAGGGAAACCTCAGGTTAAACGGGGCCAGAGGAGGTACGTCAAGTAAAACAGTCCTGGTGGGGAAACCTCAGCTTAAACGGGTCCAGTAGAGGGACCTCAGGTCAATTGGACCAGGTGGAGAAACCTCAGCTTAAACGGGTCTAGTGGATGGACCTCAGGTCGAAAGGGCCTAGTGGAGGGACCTCAGGTCAAATGGGCCCGGTTAAGGGAATTCAGATGAAATAAGCTGCATGGAGGGACCTCAAGTTGAACGGGCCCGGTGGGGAATCTTCAGATTAAATGGGGCCAGTGGAGGGACATTAGGTCAAATGGGCCCCCTGGGGAATCCTCAGGTTAAACAGGGTCATTGGAGGGACCTCAGGTCAAACAGGCCTGGTGGGAAAACCTCAGTTTAAACAGGTCCAGTGGAGGGACCTCAGGTCAAATGGGCCTGTTTGAGGAACCTCAGGTGAAATGGGCTGGATGGAGGGATCTCAGGTGAAACAAGCTGGATCGAGGGACCTCAGGTCGAACGGGCCAGGTTGGGAAACCTCGGGTTAAACGAGGCCAGTAGAGGGACTTCAGGTCAAATGGGCCTGTTTGAGGAACCTCAGGTGAAATGGGCTGGATGGAGGGATCTCAGGTGAAACAAGCTGGATTGAGGGACCTCAGGTCGAACGGGCCCGGTTGGGAAACCTCGGGTTAAACGAGGCCAGTAGAAGGACTTCAGGTCAAATGGGCTCCGTAGGGAAACATGTTAAACGGGGCCAGTGGAGGAACCTCAAGTCGAAAGGGCCCAGTGAAGAAATCTCAGCTTATACGGGTTCTGTGGAGGGACCTCAGATCATACGGGCCCGTTGTGGGAACCTCAAGTCAAACACAAGTAACTTAACAATTCTTTTGTTAAGTTGCGTTCTCGCTGATTTTATCAAATGAAATCATATCTATCACAATAATGCATCTTCTGGACCGGCGCTAGGGTCAGAAAGGCCAATCTGTAATGACGTTTATAAAAGTTATAGGATGTAGGACGGAGGTAAAGTAGAACGCTAAGCAGTAGGTGCAAAGACCCTACAGCAATGGCTACAGTACACCGAGTGAAGTGCATAGATGTCAGCACACCTTATAGGCATCTTAATAATTGTAATAATAGTATCCTAAATTCGAGCTGATGAATTAATTAATAATTTTACTCTCAAATAGAGAAATATAAAGTTTGATTCTTATCTAAATAGTTAGATATGGGGCATAAAAGCCAAATTCTTTATTTGATGGCTAACGTTTAATAATCCACGTGAAACAATGCGACTTAAACCTAGATAATTTTGTGTTACGGGCAGTCATACGAAGAATTAAACATGATGACAAAATTCACCAATAGAAAAAGAGGATTCGTAGTTTGCGTTTAGAAGAAAATGTAATTCAATAGAATTCCTACTATCACCTTTCTAATAATTAAAATCACTTTGGGATAATCATAACCAAATCTTCCATTGCACCTTATCAAAATACAAATATACCAACGTAAGTCACGGTACAGTTATGCAGTTATGGCTTATCCATATGATGGATTGAATTCTTTGATTGACATTCGTGAATAAAAAAAAAATTAGATAAATAAGAACATTCAAATTGTAACTGCATAATAAAAATAATAATAATAATAATAATAATAATAATAATAATAATAACAAACGTCTTACTGTTTAGGATTACTGCCTTGGCATTAATTTCATCACCATCATCATCAGCCGTTATTAATGCACTGCAGAACAAATGCCTCGGACATATCCTTCTACTAGCGTCTGTTTATGGTCTGTCTGTGTGCCAGTCCACACCCGACAAATTTCTTTTTTCATCAATCTATCGTCCTCTCTTCCTTACTAAAGCCTTAGAACATAAGCTAGTCACAACTCAGAGATCAATGGAATGAATAATGATGAGGATAGCACTAAGAGACAGAAAAACAGCATCATGGATACGAGAGCAAACTAAAAGTAGAGGATATTCTAACAACATACAAGAAAGAGAAGTGGACATGGGCAGAAAACATAATGAGAACGACAGATAATAGATGGACATTAAGAATAACGGAATGGGTCTCTAGAAATTAATTTCATATAGAAATTTATATAAGATTATTACAACTGAAGCAGCAATCCTATACAATAAGACGTGAATTAAGCATGGTATTTTACTGAAACAAATAAACAATAATAATAATAATAATAATAATAATAATAATAATAATAATAATAAGAGAGATTAGTTTTGCCACAATCAAATGATTCTCGCTTCTCTGCTTCTCACGAGTGACATTTATAAAGGTTCATAGAGAGAGTGAATTATTTCATAAAAACAAATAACAACATTGAACACACTTCTACCTTAGGAGAATTGTAATCCCATGTATAACCATTTTTCTATCTGCATTATTTTTTGAATGTTCGTAAGACCATACAATCTTTGACAGCCGATTATGTTTTATAATCTTTAAATGGATTCCATTTGGTTTCTGGAAATAATGGAATTACTTCTGTATTTCATGTCCTGTATCTTAGACCCGCTCTCCCTGCCTTAAGTCGTTTGAAAGGTTTTATGATGAAAAGAAGCATAACTTTTTGTATTTATGTGTACATACATGCCTACATATATAACATATAGAGATACATACATAAGCACATACATAAACAAACACAAACTTAAGTATATATGAATACACACACACACACGCACACACACATACACACACACACACACATATATATATATATATATATATATATATATATATATATATATATATATATATATATATATATATATATACAGTATATAACGTACATTAACATCAAATTGATGAAAATAAAACTTGGAACAGG
This sequence comes from Palaemon carinicauda, assembly GCF_036898095.1. Classification (NCBI taxonomy): domain Eukaryota; kingdom Metazoa; phylum Arthropoda; class Malacostraca; order Decapoda; family Palaemonidae; genus Palaemon; species Palaemon carinicauda. The sequence goes on along the minus strand of NC_090757.1, from coordinate 53,216,400 downwards.
GAGCCAAGAGATGTATACTTTGAACTACTTTAACGAGAGGGTGTCCGTTTTGAGCCATGTTCCAATTTGGACCTGGTGTCCTTAAAGGAGACGTGGTCGTATTTCGATCCAAGGTCCATTTTGAGCCAGGGTCCATTTTGGACCCAGGGTCTATTTTGGTGCTAGGGTCCATTTTGGACATGGTGTCATATAAGGAATCCATTTTGAAGCCAGGGTTAATTTTGGACTTGGAATCCTTCAGGGAGCTAAGGTCCCTTTTGGAGCCAGGGTCCATCCCGGAGCCAGGGTCCATTTTGGTTACAGGGTCCATTTTTGAACCGGGGCAAGTTTGGCAATAGGGTCCATTTTTGACCTGGTGTCCTTAAGGGGACCGTCCGCCATGTCCGCCATTTTTTTTCTAATAATTCAAATTACACCATTTCTATATATGTTTTAGACATATATAATACCTTCATCATATAAAAATTTCAAGTCATTTGATGAAAACTTTTGGATTTATTAGCAAAAATCATGATTTTAAAAAAAATTAGGTACATTTTTCCCCACTACTACAATACCAATTGTATTGAAACTTATACCATAAAAACTACTCCATCAACCGAACAATTCTGGCAGACAGAATTTCGATTTTCCTTTCTAATTTTTTTTAATGAATTTTCATTTTTTTTCCTCGTCTAGACGGAAAATAATCGTGAAAAAAAATATAAAAAGAAAATCAAAAATTTTTTCTGACAGAATTCTGGGATTTTTATTCTTCTTTTCAATGATATCTTTCTCTCTAATATCGAACAACAAATAAGTGAGAAAAATGTACCTAAGTGTGAATAAGTATGTTTTTGAGTTATGAGTTCCCAAAGATTTGCATCAAAATTTTCGCTCCTTTTCTTAAAGAAATCAAGATAATATTATTATGATAACTTTTATTGTTTATTCTTACATAAATGAAACCTAAATGAGGTATTTGAACCCTCAGTTTACTATTCCTATGTTACGAGTTGCCAGCGATCTCTCATTGTTGCCAGTGTTTTAAGTTAGCAGATTTCAGCTTTTACTCTTATTCATGTTTCACTCTTTCTTGGTTTTTTTTTTTTTTTTTTTTGTTCTCCAGTTACTTTTAGTTCTTTCTATCACCTTATGTAACATTGGCATTGCTATAAAGTTCCAGAGGACGTTGGGAAAGCACAATCTACATACGAACTTCAAGTAAATAAACACATGCATTATAATTTCTATATGTCTTTGGAAACTTTGCTGATGTTCTCGTAGCTGGTAGTTTTCATTTAGCTACCCTCTACCAATGCCTTTCATTTCTGCCAGAAGTACGATATATCGAATAATAAGAGTAAGAGAGAGAGAGAGAGAGAGAGAGAGAGAGAGAGAGAGAGAGAGAGAGAGAGAGAGAGATCATGAATTTAATTTTGGAGTGATAGCATTTGGTTGATATACTGTACTGTAGATGGCAGTTCAAATTGAGAGAGAGAGAGAGAGAGAGAGAGAGAGAGAGAGAGAGAGAGAGAGAGTGAGAGATGCAAAAAATAAACATAACTACGATTCTGTCAAACTCATTCATGCAGACGACAATAAGGATGATGTCATAATTTAAAGACTGCTATATCATCATTGTTTTGAAAAATGATAGACTATTTTTTCTTTTTATGACCTTAAGTAACATTGGGATTGCTATATAGTTCCCGAGGATGTTATGAAAGCGCAATCTACATACGAACTTCAGAGAGAGAGAGAGAGAGAGAGAGAGAGAGAGAGAGAGGAGAGAGAGAGAGAGAGAGAGAGAGAGAGAGAGAGAGAGAGAGAGAGAGAAAATTATAGCATTTTTATAAATGGCAGTTTTATATAATTAGAGAGAGAGAGAGAGAGAGAGAGAGAGAGAGAGAGAGAGAGAGAGAGAGAGAGAGAGAAAATTATAGTATTTTCATAAATGGCAGTTTTATATAATTAGAGAGAGAGAGAGAGAGAGAGAGAGAGAGAGAGAGAGTGAGAGAGAGAGAGAGAGAGAGAGAGAGAGAGAGAGAGAGAAAGAGAGAACTACAAATCTGTCAAACTCAGTCAGGTAGACGACGCAGTACGGATGACGTCATCATTTCAAGACCGCTATATCTTTATTGTTTGGAAAAATAATTAACTATTTGTTCTTTTCATGACCTTAGGTAACATTGGCCTTGCTATAAAGTTCCGGAGGACGTTGTGAAAACAATCTACATACGAACTTCAAGTAAACAAACGCATGCATTATAACTTTCCTTAAGTGTTTGGAAACTTTGGCCTCTGTTCTCTGAGGAGTAGATTTCGTTCAACTACGCTCTACCAATGCCTTCCATTTCTGCCGGACATATGATAGTTCAAAACATAAGTGAAAAATCGCTATAGATATGCAAAAATAACAGACAAAGACGATTTTGTCAAACTCAGTCATGCAGACGACACAGTAAGGATGACGTCATCATTTAAAGACCCCTATATCTTGTTATTTGTAAAAATAATTGGCTGAAACTTCTGGGGAGCATGTATGATATGTTTATGCATACATAGAAGCAATAAAACGATTTTCGATTTCTGAAAGTTGTTATGTCAAAACCCCATGGCGGACAGTCCCCTTAAAGCATGAAAATAGAAATAACATCAACTATACAGATGGAGTGATGAAAATTCAAGAAAATTTCTATACAATGCTATACAATAGTGATATAAGAAATAACTTTTTCAATAGCAATAATGAAACATTGAGCCGGTACTAAAGGTAACTGTGGCAAAAATAAAGAAAGAATTAAAAGGTATGAAATCATAGCGGTAAAACTAGGTGAACTTTTCACAAATTGTCTACAAGAATGCTCTATACCTACAACTTGGAAACACTTTATCGTTGTACTATTTCACAAAATGGGAGGCAGACCTGAAAAATTACCACAAATAACCTTACTCACTGCAATATAAAAAATATTTACAAAGGTCATATTAGATGACACGGAAAGACAGACTTTAATCAACCAAGAGAGTAGGCATGATTTAGAAGAGGGTATTCAACAACCGACCATATCCATGTAATTAACCAGCTAATGAAAAAACTAACAAAGTATAACAAACCACTATGTATGGCATTTATAGACTATGAGAATCTCATGAGTCTGTCAAAACTTCAGCAGTAAAGACACCCTCAATGAAAAAAAATAGAAAAATCCTTTGTTAAAACTTGAAGATATTTATACAGGAAGACAGCAATCCAAAAACTACGTGAAGATAAGATAGCTGGAATATTCCCATTGAAAAAGGAGTTAGATGGGGATTACCTCAACAACTTAAGATTTGCAGATGACATAGTTGTGTTTAGTGAATCATGGGTAGAATTGCATCAGATGATAGAACATTTGAATAGAGAAAGTAGAAATGTAGGACTAAAAATGAATATGATTAAAACCAATATAATGTTCAATGAAAATGCAGAGAGACAAAATAAGAGTTATGGACGAAACTTTAGAGATTGGTAATAAATATCTGTACATAGGATAAACAGTATGTGTTTCCCAAGGACACGAGGCAGAAATTAAAAGAAGGATACGCATGGGATAGAGAGCTTTTCGTAAAAAAAAAAGGAGATTATGAAAAGTAAAATGCCATTTTCTCAAAAAAGAAAAGTATATAATTAGATGGTCCTATCGGTATTAACTTATACATCGGAAACTTGGGGACTCACTAAAGCCTTAGAACATAAGCTATTTACAACTCAAAGGGCTATAAAAAGAATAATGATGGGAATAAGATTAAAAGAAAGAAAAAGACCCACATGTATACGCAAACAAACTACAAGATATTCTAACAACATGTAAGAAAAAGAAATGGACATGGAAATAACCGATAATAGATGGGCATTAAGAATAATAAAATGGGTCCTAGATATTGCAAAAGAATCAGTTTGCGGGTGTGGACTGTCAGAGAAAAACCATAAACGGATACAAGTTAAAGAACATGTCTGAGGCCTTTGATTTGCAGTGGACTAGTAATGGCTGATAATTATAAATAAATGTGTGTGTGTATAAACATATATATATATATATATATATATATATATATATATATATATATATATATATATATATATATCTATATATATATCTATATATATCTATATATATCTATATATATATATATATATATATATATATATATATATATATATATATACAGTATATATATATATATATATATATATATATATATATATATATATTTATATATATATAATATATATATTTATATACATATATATATATATATATATATATATATTTATGAGGTAGTAGGTTGGCCAAGGCACCAGCCGCCCGTTGAAATACTACCGCCAGAGAGTTATGGGGTCTTTGACTGGCCAGACAGTACTACGTTGGATCCTTCTCTTTGGTTACGGTTCTTTCTCTTTGCCTACACATACGCCGAATAGTCTGGCCTATTCTTAACAGATTCTCCTCTGTCCTCACACACCTGACAACACTGAGGTTACTAAACAATTCTTCTTCGCTCAAGGGGTTAACTACTGCACTGTATTTGTTCTGTGGCTACTTTCCTCTTAGTAAGGGTAGAAGAGACTCTTTAGCTATGGTAAGCAGCTCTTCTAGGAGAAGGACACTCCAAAATCAAACCATTGTTCTCTAGTCTTGGGTAGTGCCATAGCCTCTGTACCATGGTCTTCCACTGTCTTGGGTTAGAGTTCTCTTGCTTGAGGGTACAATCAGGCACACTATTCTATTTAATTTCTCTTCCTCTTGTTTTGTTAAAGTTTTCATAGTTTATATAGGAAATATTTATTTTAATGTTACTCTTCTTAAAATATTTTATTTTTCCTTCTTTCCTTTCCTTACTGGGCTATTTTCCCTGTTGGGGCCCCTGGGCTTATAGCATTTTGCTTTTCCAGCTAGGGTTGTAGCTTAGCAAATAATAATAATAATAATATATATGTGTGTGTGTATATATACATAACGTACAATAATCCCTCGCCATTTTGCGGCTCAATTTTGCGGTCTCAGTGCATCACGAATTTTCAAAAATATTCATCCAAAATTAGAAAAAATGGTGAAAGAGTTTCGCGGGCACTAGAAGAAGGCAGAGGGTACAGTTGAACATCGAGTATCAAAACGGAGATGGCGCGCAACTCAAAATCCACCTCTCTGATTCGCTGGCCATCTCGGCTCCAGAATCTCGCAAGCTGATTGGCTGAGCCGCCGAGACGCTTTACCCAGCATCTCTCCCTGCCATGCGCCCCGCGAAGGGAGACCGCATTCATTGTCCTCTCTTACTTAGCTTGTTTTGCTTAGTCTTGCCGCATGGAACTTTTAGCTGTTTTCTTGTGCTTTTTAGTGTAAAATAGTGCTTGTGACGTCCTCGAAAATGGCTCCTAAACATCCTCTACCCTCTACATCCTCTAGTGAACCCAAGAAGAAGAGAAAAATTATGACTGTGAACGAGAAACTGAAATTACTGGACGTGATTTAAGGCAGGCAGTAGCTATGCGTCTGTTGCCTGCATTTACGGAGTGAATGAATCAACGGCTCACTACATAAAAAGAGATGAAATGAAAATAAGTAAAACTGCCTTAATAACGTTCTCCAAGGACACTAAGCGCATTGTGACTCCTCGTAATAAGACGATTGCGCAAATGGAGAATGCATTATCAATGTGGATATCGGATTGTCAGGAAAAGAAGGTTAGTCTCGATACCAACATGATTCTAGCCAAAGCCAAAACCCTGTATGATAGCCTAGCTCCTGAAGGAAAATCGAACGAAGACGACGAAGGTGATGATTACGACGAAGTTGATGATCCTGCCCCACGAGAAAAACGTGGTTTTGTTGCCAGCAAGGGCTGGTTCGAGAAATTCAAGAGGAGGTTTGGCCTTCGCAGCATTACTTTGTATGGGGAGGCCGCCTCGGCAGACCAAGAGGCAGCTCTTCGTTACATCGAGGACGAGTTCCCGAAATTAATTAAAGAAGGTGGCTATCTCCCAGAGCAGGTGTTCAATATGAATGAGACTGGCCTCTTCTGGAAGAGGATGCAGTCCTGGACGTTCAAGGCCCACAAAGATCGCGTCACTCTCCTCATGTGCGGGAATGTCGTGGGCTTCATGCTCAAGCCCAGTATAATTTACAAGTCTATAAATCCTTGGGCTTTGAAAAACAAAAACAAAGCCTTGCTGCCTGTCTACTGGATGAGTAATAAAAAGGCATGGATAACCAAAGCCCTCACACTCGACTGGTTCGTGAACTGCTTTATCCCACAGGTGAAGCTATACCTCGCGGAGAATGGGCTGCCCTTTAAGGTCCTCCTCTTGATGGACTGTGCAGGCGGACATGCAACGGATCTGCATTATGACGGGGTCCAAGTAGAGTTCCTCTCCTCCAACACCACTTCACTCATACAACCAATGGATCAGGGGGTCATTCGGGCCTTCAAGGCGCTCTACACGAGGTCCACGATGGAGGGCCTCATCTCCTCCATCGACGAAGGCGACGAGTACATTAGCCTCAAGAGATATTGGTGGGAATACAACATTACAACGTGCCTGGCCAACATTCAGAAAGCTCTTAATGAGATGAAACAGCAAACACTGAATGCAAGTTGGAGAAAATTGTGGCCTGACGTTGTTCATGACTGAGGGATTTATGCCATACAAAGTTAACCACTCCGCTGTAGATAAGGCTGTGAGGCTAGCACAGTTAGTAGCCAACGAAGGTTTCTCTGACATGACAACGGATGACGTCAACTCACTAATCGAGTTCCACTCGGAACCCCTAACCAACGAGGACCTTGTCGAAATGACAAGATCAGCGAGTGAGGAAGAAGAAGAGGCAGCCGAAGCTGAAGAACGTGGCCTTACCTTGGACAACCTGCAAGAGCTCTGCAACAGGGTCTATAAAATATCATTTATATCCATAATTTATTTTTGAAACGTTTCGAGCACTACCATGTTCATCTTCAAAACAAAGTGAAAGAACATTAAAATGGTTTAAACATCGTTGAATTTAAAAACAATATAGCAAAAAAAAAAAAAAATACAAGAGATCCAACGCTCACCAAACCATCCAAGAGAGAAGGTAAAGAACGAATGACAAAAAGAATTAAACCCACCTAAGACTTCAGTTATGCTAAAGAGGAGAAGCGGAGGTGTTGTTGTTTAAAAACGGAATAAGTCGTTTGATATATAATGACTCAAGGGTAATGAGAAAATCACTATGGCTTGTTCCAGTTCTAAAGCTGAATCCCATATGGCTACAATATCTCACCTGCAACAACCTGCGGCATGATCCAACATAAATACCGGGACATCCAAGGAACTTGAATTATAAATAATGTTGGATCTCATGAAGGTCTGCAGTTTGTCCTTGTAGCCAAAAAATACGCCAATCTTGAGTGGATTAATTGAAATTAATTGGATATTCAGGCAACCGAACTCTTTTTCTATTATTTGTTTAAGATTGGTGGAAAACTTTTTGTCTGAGATGTATGGAATTGTAAAAAAAAATAAGTTTTTCTTTTTTACATTATAAAATGGTATCGGAGTAGAGAAATATCGTGAGAAGAGCTTATTGCTGACTTTTTAAACCATGCTCTCGGGGTAGGAGTCATGCGAGAAAAAGTTTACTAAAAACAAAATCTCGTTCTGAAAGATGGACCAACTCGAGGAATAACGCAAAGCCCTATAAACCAATGTGTATGTGGCGTTTAGTTTAAAAGTCATAAAGCAAAAACTATAAAAATGATTGGCAAGTCTAGTGTATGTTTCTTCCCAATACACAGATGGTGTACATTCACCATTGTCTCTGCTTACATTGATACCTAAAAAAGGTAGAGAGTTGTTGCCTTCCTTTTCCATAGTGAATTTTATATTTTGGTATTGATTATTAATATGGTTTAAAAACATTTCGCTATGCCATGGTTGTTTAAATAACACAAATGTGTCATCAACATACCGTCTTAATACACTGGCTTACATGAGTCTGGACAACTATTTAAAAAAAAATTTCTCCTTGAAAAAATTAAAAGAAATTTCTTTAAATAGTTGTCCAGACTCATGTAAGCCAGTGTATTATAGACGATATGTTGATAACATATGTGTTATTCAAATAGCCATGGCAGACCGGAATGTATATACAGTGTGTGTATATATATATATATATATATATATATATATATATATATATATATATATATATATATATATATATATATATATATATATATATATATATATATATATACAGTAGACCCCCGGCATACGGCGTCCCCAGCTTATGTTTTATTCACGTTACGGTGTGGAATACAATTTTTTTTTCGTCCCCTCGTTACGACATTTTCCCCACCTTACGGCATTGAATTCCGAAACCCAAATTTGGCGGTTTCTATGCGTATGACTGTGCGAGTCAGTAGCTTACCACCACGCTCATACGTCACTGCATACGTCACTAAGAAGCTGGTCTGCAATTGGTCGGCGTCACGGCGTCACTAAGATGCCGATACGCTATTGGCCGAAAATCCTCCCACAGTGCTTGAGAGAGATGCTGCCTCTCTCTCTAATTGCCATATGCGCGCTCAGTTCAGAATCTCGTGTGCATTTCGTAAAGACTTGATCTCGTGTGAGTGCTTGCGATATTGTTATTTTTTTGCCTTTTAGTGCTTAATTATAACTTTAATTCGTTAGCCATGGGTCCCAAGATTGCTAGTGATGTTAAAGGCAGAAGTAAGAATATGATGACTATGGAAACAAAGCTGGAGATTATAAAGAAATATGAAGAAGGCATGCGCATTGTGACCCTCGCTAATATCTACGATTGGTACAATTATTAAGAATAAGGAAGCAATTAAAGCAAGTAAGTGTTCTAAAGGCATGACTGTCCTTGCCAGTGGAAGGACCTCAGTTAACGATGAGATGGAGAGACTCCTTCTTCTGTGGATTAAAGAGAAGTAAATCGCTGGTGATACACTCACGCAATCGGTAATTTCACACAAGGCAAGCGCCATCTTTGCCGATCTTGTGGAAGCCCAGAGAGGCGAAGGAACGTCGCAGCAAGCCCCCCGAGAGTTTAAGGCTTCTCATGGGTGGTTTGATCGGTTTAGGAAGAGGACTGGTATTCACTCAGTCGTCAGGCATGGAGAGGCGACCAGTTCTGACAAGAAAGCAGCAGAAGAATTCCTCAAGAAGTTTGAGAACGTAATTTCCAGAGAAGGCTACATTCCTCAGCAAGTTTTTAACTGCGATGAAACTGGCCTTTTCTGGAAGAAAATGCCCCGCCGTACATATATCACAGCTGAAGAAAGGAAACTTCCTGGCCATAAACCAATGAAGGACAGACTAAAGCTCGCATTTTGTGCAAATGCCAGTGGGGACTTGAAAATTAAGCCCCTACTGGTATACCACTCAGAAAATCCTCGTGCCTTCAAGGCACAAAATATCACGAAGGAGAGGCTCTCAGTATTTTGGAAGTCTAATGCTAAGGCCAGGGTCACAAGGACCATATTTATTGAGTGGATAAACGTCTGCTTCGGTCCTGCTGTCAAGAACTATTTAGAAGAGAACGATCTTCCTCTGAAATGTCTCCTGGGGCTGGATAATGCCCCTGCTCACCCTCCTGGCCTCGAGGACATCATTCATCCTGACTTCTCCTGCATTAAGGTTCTCTATCTGCCACCAAACACCACCCCTCTCCTCCAGCCTATGGACCAGCAAGTGATTGCCAACTTCAAGAAGCTTTACACGAAGCATGTGTTCAGAAGATGCTTCAAAGTGACTGAAAGCACTCAACTCACCCTCCGTGAATTTGGAGGGGGCATTTTGATATCGTTCAATGTCTGAAGATGATCGACACAGCTTGGAATGAGGTTTCACAGAGCACCTTGAACTCCTCATGGAAGAAACTGTGGCCAGCTGTTGTAGCAGAACGAGACTTTGAAGGTTTCGATCCCTCAACCGAAAACGAGGCCATTGATGATCCTGCCCCTGAGCGTGATGTTGAGGAAATAATTTCAATCGGGAGGTCCATGGGGCTTGTTGTCGATGAGGCTGACGTCCATAACCTTATCGAGGAGCACAGGGAGGAGCTTACAACTGAAGACTTAAAGGATTTAGAGGCAATGCAGTTGACGATCATTCAAGAAGAGCACAGCTCTAGTGGAGGCGAGGACGGGGGGGGGGGGGGACTGAAGAAACGACATTGTCAGAAATAAGGGAAGCTATCGGTTGGTATGAAAACCTTACGAGTTTCATTGAAAAGAAACACCCAGAAAAACTTCACACAAGTCGTCTTATGCAGAGTGTTAATGATAAGTGTATGAGTCATTTTAGGAATATGTTGGGGAATCATCAGATAATGGCTTCTTTGGATAGATATTTCTCCAAAAGAGAAATATCAGAAAGCAAAGACGATAATAGTGATTCTATCAAAAAGCTAAAAAATAGTAATTTTTCAAGTTCTAAAAAAATCATAAAAAAAAAAATTCAAAAGACTAAAATAATAAAAAAGGCATTTTTAATTAAAAAATTTTTTTTATTAGTAATGACAAATTCATTATTAAGTGTACATAACATAATTAGCATTGATACGTTTTTATATCTACCGTCTACTCCCCCCTCTGCCTGCACCCACTACCAGCTCAAGTCACGTCACTCCAAAGGTAAATAAGATTTCATTTTTCCTTTACAGTACTGTACAGTAAATAATTTTTATTGATAATGTTATTTAATTATATACTGTACATGTAAATTATATATAAGTATACTGTAGTACAGTGCTTACTATAATATTGTATTGTATTTTGTTACATTCTAATTTTCAATGTTTTTACTAGGGGTTTTTTCACACATTAACTATTCTATTGCCCGCCATACGACATTTTCACCATACGATACCAACTCCGGAACGGATTAATGTCGTATGGCGGGGGCCTACTGTATATAGATATACACATATATACATATATATATATACATAATATATATATATATATATATATATATATATATATATATATATATATATATATATATATATATATATATTTATAAATACATATTTATAAATATATATATATATATCTATATATATATATATATATTTATAAATATATATATATATATATATATACATATATATTTATATATATGCATATGTGTGTATATATATATATATATATATATATATATATACATATATATATATATATGTATATATATGTATATATATATATATACGTATATACATATATACGTATATACATATATATACATATATATATATGAATATGTGTGTGTATATATATATATATATATATATATATATATATATATATATAAATATGTATATATATAAATATGTATATATATATATATATATATATATATTTATAAATATATATATATATATGTATATACGTATATATATATATATATATATATATATATATATATATATATATATATATATATTTATAAATATATATATATATATATATATATATATGTATATACGTATATATATATATATAAATATATATATATATATATATATATATATATATATATATATATATATATCTATATCTATATATATATATACGTATATACATATATATATATATATATATATATATATATATATATATATATATATATATATATGAATATATATATATATGAATATATATATATATATATATATATATATATATATATAAATATATATATATATATATATATATATATATATATTCATAAATATATATATGTATACAAATATATATATATACATATATATATATATATATATATTTATAAATATATATATATATATATATATATATATATATATATATATATATATATATATATATATATATATACTTTTTCAGCAAAATTGTACTAGTCAGGGCCACCCATACTAGATTGGTTTGCTGTGAGCAATCAGACTAAAATCTCCCATAATCACCAGACAGCATTGGCCAGCGTGAATATGAAAACTGATCAAAACTAGATATGAATTGACATGTTTGAGTCATTTGTCCTCAAGTGGACTTGAAAAGGCTGCATTTGTTGTTGTTGCGTATATATTTCATATACATATATATATATATATATATATATATATATATATATATATATATATATATATATATATATATATATATATATATATACATATATATATATATATATATATATATATACTTATAATTATATACTATATGTGAATGCGTGTGTGTGCGTCTGTATGAATTACCTAAATGTTAGAATGCCAAGCTATCCTTCCTTTAATCGCCCATCTTTTAACAAAATCTCGACCAAATGAGGAAAGATTTCTCTAACCATCGAACATCTGGTGTAGAACATTCGAACTTAAAGGAGACCTGAGCACAAGAAGGAATGATGCTTTGAGAGGAGGTTGTGGGGGAGGGAAGTTGTTGATAATGGAATTTAATCCTTTAACCAGGATCGTGAGTTGGACAGTGGAAAAGACTTCCCTCCGGGAGGTTACGGCAAATTGTCGAATTTTATTTTTTTTTTTTTTTTTTTTTTTTTTTGTCAGATTTTGAATAATGCTGACATTGTCGAAATGTTTTTGACAGATTTGAATAATGCTGCAAATTAACGAAATACATTTTGACAGGTTTTGAATTGTGCTAACATTTGACGAAATGCTTTTTTGACAGGTTTTGTATAGTAGGCCTACTGACAATTGAAGATATGCTTTTTTGACAGGTTTTGTATAGTGCTGACAATGGACAAAATACATTTTGACAGATTTTGACTAATTCTGACATTCTCGAAAGGCTTTTTTTGACAGGTTTTAATAATGTTGCAAATTAACGAATTAATCTTTGAAAGGTTTTGAATTGTGCTGAAAATTGATGAAACACTTTTTGATAGGTTTTGAATCGTGCTAACAATTGACGAAATGCTTTTTTGACAGGTTGTGTATAGTGCCGAAAATTGAAAGAATGCTTTTTAGACAGGTTTTGAAAAGTGCAGACAATTGACAAAGTGCTTTTTGACAGGTTTTAATTAGCACAGTACAATCACTAGAAGAAATGATTTTTTGACAAGTATTACATAGTGCTGACAATTGACAAAATGCATTTTTGGAAGGTTTGAGAATAATGCTGACAATTGAGGAAATGCTTTTTTGACAGGTTTTAAATATTGCTCACAATTGAGGAAATGCTTTTTTGACAAATTTTGAATAATACTGACAACTGTCGAAATTCTTTTTGACAAATATTAAATAACGCTGACAGTTGAAATGCTTTTTAAACAAATTTTGGATAACGCAGACAATTGCCGATATGACTTTTGACAGGTTTTGAATAATGCTGACGATCGACAAAATGCTTCTTGACTGGTTTAGAATAATGCTGACAATTGTCGAAAAGCTTTCTTTACAGATTTTGAATAATGTTGACAATAAACGAAATGCTTGTTGACATGTTTTAGATAATGCTAACAACTGTTAAAATGCTTTTTTTGACAGGTTTTTAATAATGATAATTGACGAAATTCTTTTTTGGCAGGTTTTAGATAATGCTGACAATTGACGAAATTCGTTTGACAGGTTTTGAATAATGCTGATAATTGATATAATGGTTTTTGACAGGTTTTGGATAATGCTGACAACTGACAAAATGCTTCTTGACAGGTTTTGAATAATTCTGACAATTGACCGGTTTTGGATAATGCTGAGAATTGATTAAATGCTTTTTGACAGCTTTTGAATACTGTTGACAATTGACGAAATGCTTTTTGACAGGTTTTAAATAATGCTGACAGTTGATGAAATAATTTCCAACAGGTTTTAAATAATTCTGACATTTGACGAAATGTTTTTGACAGTATTAAATAATGATGACAAATGACATAATGCTTTCTGATAGGTTTTGAATATGCTGACATTTGACGAAATGTTTTTGACCTGTTTAAATAATGCTGACATGTAAGATTATCATTGTGCTGTATTTGATAGCATAATACTGAATAAAAAAAATCGAAAATTGCAAGAAGACAAATCGTGTTTTTTTTAATGTTTTTTTATAACTGAAATAAATAAGTGAAGC
>NC_090757.1:53192300-53197300 GCF_036898095.1 Palaemon carinicauda | reverse complement strand
TTGACAAAGAACCTCTGGGACCAGTTGGATCTTGGACTTCATTTATGAAGAATGTCACGAAGTGCGAAACTAGCAAGTGCAAGCTGGAGTACCTCCCTGTTGTCCCCTACCTCCAAGTGACAATGTAATCAAGTGGTACATGGATATGATCCTGCAAATAGCTGATGACCTGCAAGTAGATTACATTTTTGCACATGCAGATGAAGCTATCAACAGTAAAATGTTGATCATTTCTTGGCTTCAGCAAGATGGGTATGACAAAATCATACCACTGATGGGTGGATTTCACACCATCATGGTGAATCTCAAAGTTCTATACAAGAAGTATTGGTGTTTAGGGTTAAGTGACTGGTGGGTTGATGCCAAAGCAATTGCTGATGGATCAGTTGCCCAAGCCATAGAAGGTCGACACTATGCAAGAAGTGTGAGGCTTCACAAACAGGCATTTGAGGCACTCCTAAGGTACAGGATTACAACTGAGAAAGTTAGTGAGAAGCTAGATGTGCCTACCATGGAGCTGATTGCCAAGCTGAGATGTAGTCCATCTGCTGAAAACCTTGATGCATTGTTGGGTGAATCCAAGTTCAGGGACCTCTGTTCATCGCTTATGCAAGCTGAAGGGACACAAGCCAAATTGACAGTGGAATACTTGAGAGATGTTTCTTCAATGCTGAGTTTGATTGCTGCAGTGAGGGAAAAGGATATCATGATTTTAGCTGCAGAAAGGACCCTACTGCCAAAATGCTTTGCATTCGGGCATGTGAATTATGCCCGATACTTGACTTTCCAACACATTGACTTACAGAATCTGAAGAGGACTCACAAAGATGCATGGGATGACCTTGTAAAGGATGGATTTGGAGGTTCCTTGTCAGGCAAACCCTTCTCCACTATCCATGGTGACCTGATCACAGAGACAACCATTAACCGAGAAGTGAAGGTCAGAGGAGGCCCGATGCAAGGTGGATACTCTACAAATGAACAAGCAACAGATGTCTTCATTAAGACTAGTCACATCATTGCAAAGGTACGATCAAAGTTGAAGGAAAAACTAGATGTTCTGACGGATTCCGGACACTAGGAAGCCAGTATTGGAGCCAGAAATCAGCATGAAGGCACAATCGCTGGGCTTGTCGTTCAACTAAAGAAGTACTGCAATCCATTCCTTGTTGGCCCAGCTCGTCATCTAAAAACTGGTGTGGAAATAGATCATGATATTGTGAATGGACTGCTTATGTCAGGTGATGCTGGTGAGAAGCAATTTAGAGAGTTTGCTGACTTCCGGTTGAAGGCTACAGGAGATGAGAGGGTTAACTTCTTTGATAGCATAGTCAAACTGAAGATAAAAACAGGACTAGAGAAAGTACAGAAGCCGCCAAAAGCCGTGAATATCTTGAAAGAAGATAGACGGGCATTTGGCTTATTGGCTGGAAAGGCAGCATCTCCAGAAGAAGCCCATTCTCATCCGTTGACGAGCCTCCCACTGGCGCTGGCAACCCCAGACAGAGATTTGCGGCAAACTTCGAAGTCATCTCTCAGGTTATGGAGGAATCTTCATCTATAGAATATACTCCTTCAGATCAGAGCATTTGGCTTGTTGATGGAATGGCAGCAGTTAGAACTCTCTCTCCCCAGCAGACATGGAGAAAATACGGTGAAGAATTGTTGAAGTTCTGCTAACCACCAAGTTCTTCAAAGCCACTGGAGGTTGGAATTATCTTTGATTCGTATGGTACAGCTACTACCAAAGAACTGACTCAAATTCGTCGAGCTGGTGAAATGCAGTTTCATTCACATTTGGTAACCTTGGTAGTCTTGTAGGTGTCACCGGTGTCGCTTTGCATCCATCAACATGCATTATAACCATGATGGAGTAGCCTGTGGTTCAAAATGATGACATATTCGGATTCCTTGCCCCTGAAAACTTAGGGGTAGAGACCAATATCATTGTCATAGCCCATCTAGAACTGGAGTTATCGCAATCTGTAAGTTGGTGGGCCGACTCCGGCGGCCATCTTGGATTTTGCCAGGATAAATCCATTTTTTTCGGAATTTAAACCAAAGGGTCATATTCCTCTGCCTAAAAATAGCTATTCTGGGAGAAAAAAAAACATCTTGATAGCTAAACCCAACGCCGTGAAAAAATGTTTTGTGATTTTTGGCGGCCATTTTGGATTTTGGCCGCCATCTTGGATTTCGGGCAAAATTTCAGATGGCCCAAAAGCTTATTTGAATCAGCATGGTTCAAAGTACCAGAATCAGTTTAGAAAACCTTGACCCCAAAAAAGGGCAGTTTTTGCCTGGCTCCGACCTGTCTACAGGTACGCTGTACTCAATGGTTAAATTTGCCGTCCTCCATTACGCGATGGGGGAACTGTCTAAGAAGAAGGTGATTGACTAATCCCCTGCCTACCAGCCGAAGCACTGGCGACCATAAAAAAAAAAAAGCCAGGCGTACGCAGGACAAAAAAATAGTCTACGGGTTATTCTCTGCTCATTCAATATTTTTTTTTCAATTATTTTACTGGATTCAGTGTAAAACTTGATTATCCACAATTTTCGCAATAGAAAATCACATAAAACTATCCATACCACACAAATCTTGAGATAATACTATTAGAAATGCTTAAAGGCCGCTCACGGATGGCAGAGGCAAGGGACAGGGACATTGTCCTATCAAGCACGACAATGCCCTAGAGACTGACCATATATACATATTATTAGCACCCAAGCCCCCTCTCAACCCAATCTAAGACCAAAGATGGCCAGGCAATGGCTGCTGATGACTCAGAATATAGCCATATAAGCACCCCCAAACCCCCCCCCCCCCTTAGCTCACAAGGATGGTGAGGTTGCAGCGACCAAAGAAACTAACGAGTTTGAGTGGGATTCGAAACCCTTGTCTCGCGTTCACCAGTCAAGGACGTTACCACTTCGGCCACCACGACCGATGTTGTATTGAATTAATGATTAACTATATTCCTGTGATTAATGAGAATAACTCTAATCCATAATCTACCTTAAGAAGCTTCACTAAAATTCAGAATTGATTATACGAAGCTTCAAACAACCTAGCTTGGGTAACCCTAACTTGTACAGTTTTCCTGATCATGACAAAAACTCTTTCACCAGTTTTTCACCAAGTTAAGGCAACCTTGGTTAAAAAGATATACAGTTTAAATATATATATATATATATATATATATATATATATATATATATATATACTGTATATATATACATATATATAGATATATGTATATATATACTGTATATATTTATATATATACTGTATATATTTATATATATATATATATATATATATATATATATATATATATATATATATATGTATATATATATATATATATATATATATATATATATATATATATATATATATATATATATATATATATATATATATATATGTATATATATATATATATATATATATATATATTTATAAATACATACATATATATATATATATATATATATATATATATATATATATATATATATATATGTGTGTGTGTGTGTGTATATATACATATATATATATGAATATATATATATATATATATATATATATATATATATATATATATATATATATATATATATATATATGTATGTATGTATGTATGTATGTATATATATATATATATATATATATATATATATATATATATATATATATATATATATATATATATATATATATATATATATATATATATATATATACAGTATATATTATTGTGACTAGCGAAATACGTAAATTCCAAAGCTCGCAAACTCACCTGCTTTATATTTCATAATCTGATACACAAGAGAATACCTCCGAGCTCTGAGAATAATACGCAACTCCCAGACGTTAATATATATGAATCCTAAATATACAAAGGTCTCTTTACAGTACACTCAAAACAAAACTGGGTGATTACTTAATTCCAACAGGATCTATTCTAAAACCAACGTCTTACTTCGGTTCTTAGTCGGGGGATATGAGCAAGTTACTGATTTAATTATTGGTGATTGAAATAATATACACTTAACAAAAATAATTATACTCTATAAGAATAACAATTCCACAGCAATACCAAAAATAAATCATTCGAAAATTAAATTTGAACTAGACCTTAGATTTAAGACAAAAATGACACTTCAAAAATTATACAGTCACTTGTTAGACTGGAAATTATGAAAAAATTTGATACTAACACTATAAAATAAATCAAATTTACACTTACATATACGTAACTATTACTCCTTAAGGCTCATGCAAGGTTACCGAACGCTTAAGCAAGAATAAATGTACTTCACTATTTTACTAAATCCCACAGGGCCAGGCACAAATAAATTAATAATTCTACAATATAAACTGTACTCACATATTCCCTTCTCTTCTTTAAAAAAAAATGGCCAAATGTATTAACAAAGACTATACACTTTACACGTTTGAGAGAAAACACTATGCACGTTTGAGAGGAAAAGCTATTCACGTTTGAGAGGAAATACGTACTGGCTGGCTAGATGCCGGTGAGAGGACTGCCGGATGTTGGCTTTTTCAGAAGGTCAGGCTGGATCTCTCTCTCTCCTTTGCAATAGCACGCCCTTATATGCATCCTAATTCATTCTAGAAACTTTCACTTCATTCCAGCAATGCATTTTTGTAGAGTGGGGCCAGGTCTGGACGGGCCCTCACGACATCAATGTTGCCAACTTAGCAGTTGTAAGAGGGTTCTATCATCGCCTCACGAGGCACCCCTCTCAGCTAACGCCGACCACCTCCATCTCACAACATTAAAAAAAGAGTAAGTTTTATTTGAGAACCTTCGTGCAACTTCCAACCACATGGAAACATGATGCAATCCCTAGAGTGTGTTATACAACATACGTAACAAAACTATGTGAAATAAAAATTCAATTCTTTAAAATAACGTAAATTTACATATAAGGAACTCAATGGAAATACAACTAAATAAATGACGACA
>NC_090757.1:53169800-53177300 GCF_036898095.1 Palaemon carinicauda | reverse complement strand
AACGGGCCACCAGAATGGAAAGCCGAAAAATAAACAGTGAAGCTTGAATCTTACGTCACTGACAACATCGTTAAATTGAATAAATTCTTAAAACGTTTTCTTCTCAGCTACCAATCACATAAATATTCTTATTACTTAATGTCTTGAAATGCTTTGAAGTTATTCACGTGGAGAGAGAGAGAGAGAGAGAGAGAGAGAGAGAGAGAGAGAGAGAGAGAGCGAGAGAGAGAGAGAGAGAGAGAGAGAGAGAGAGAGAGAGAGAGAGAGAGAGAGAGAGTAAATTTCACAATAACTTGACACTAAACAGGATAGAGAGAGACTAACGATTAAGCAAATGATAACTATCGCTTATTCATGGTAATGGAAATTATTGATAAAGCAAACGTTTACGAACATAAATTCAAAGTAACAAGAACCTCATGACCGAAAGGGAAAAACAAATGTTTTTCGTGGCTTGTGTGTGCTTTTACAATTATCAAAGTGTAAGGAAAACCAGCTAATCACATATCAAACTTAATTCTACTTATATGTAAAAGGTATTTCATACTAATATGAAATGGTCCCTTGTGCAATTTTTAATGCATTTTTGCTCCAAGATTCCTTTCTCTAGAGAATTCCCAATAAACCCAATTCTTAATACCGTCAGTTTAATTAACGTTTCAGTCGAAACTTTGCGATGAATTTAACGTTCATTATTTTTTTCAGCAGTCTGCCCTTGCAAACTAGTTCTTGTCAATCAACGAAATTGTTGGTCGCTTTATTCAAATCCATAAAGGAAAAAATTAAATGATTTAAACCTTTCTTTTAGAAATGTTCTTGTGGTTTCTTTGTTTACCCATAATCAACATTGTTTAATTGACAAAACTTTCTTGTGGTATCTTTGTTTGCCGCTAATTAGCATATTTTAATTAAATAGTTTAATCCTACGATATATGCTTTTGCATTCCAGATAGAAATAAAAGACGCCAATGAAGCGTTTATGAATATTCAAAGAGCGTCATCTCAAACATCAAGGACCATCTCCATCATCTCCATGAATAGCAAACAGAAGCGTTTTCAGGAGCGACTATAGAAGCCATTACGTGTCAGTCCAAACTTCGCTAAAGCACCAGTGGCATCAAGGGAATACAAAAGGTTCCTAATTCAAGTTCTCTTTCGTTTCGGAGCAGTAGCCAAGGGGGAGGGTGGAATCACATTGAGCCCTTACCAGGGACCCTGGTATGGCCCACAATCCGGACCCGGTGGAGGGACCTCAGGTCAAATGGGCATGGGGGGCGGGGGATCTCAGGACAAACGGGCCCGTTGGGGGACCTCAGGTCAAACGGGCCGGTTGAGGGACCTCAAGGTAAATGGGCTGAATGGAGGGACCTCAGGTGAAATAAGCTAGATGGAAGGACCTCAAGATGAAAGGGCCCGGTGGGGAAACCTCATGTTAAACAGGGCCAGAGGAGGGACGTCAGGTCAAACAGTCCCGGTGGGGAAACCTCAGCTTGAACGGGCCCAGTGGAGGGACCTAAGGTCTAATGGACCCGGTGGGAAAACCTCAGCTTCAACAGGTCTAGTGGATGGACCTCAGTTCGAACGGGCCCAGTGGAGGGACCTCAGGCCAAACGGGCCCGTTTGGGGGACCTCAATGTAAATGGGCTGGATGGAGGGACCTCAGTTGAAATAAGCTGGATTGAGGGAATTTAAGTTGAGCGGGCCCGGTGGGGAAACCTCAGGTTAAACGGGGCCAGTGTAGGGACCTGAAGTCAAATGGGCCCCGTGGGGCAACCTCATGTTAAACGGGGCCAGTGGAGGGACCTCAGTTCAAATGGTCCCGGTGGGGAAACCTCAGCTTAAACGGGTCCAGTGGAGGGACCTCAGGTCAAACAGGCCCGGTGGGCAAACCCCAGCTTAAATGGGTCTAGGGGATGGACCTCAGGTCGAAAGGGCCTAGTGGAGGGACCTCAGGTCAAATGGGCCGGGTAAGGAACTTCAGGTGAAATAAGTTGCATGGAGGGACCTCAAGTTGAACAGGCCAGGTGGGGAATCTTCAGGTTAAATGGGGCCAGTGGAGGGACCTTAGGTCAAATGGGCCCCCTGGGGAAACCTCAGGTTAAACGGGGTCATTAGAGGGACTTCAGGTCAAATGGGCCCGGTGGGAAAACTTCAGTTTAAACAGGTCCAGTGGAGGGACCTCAGGTCAAAAGGGCCCGGTTGAGGGACCTCAGGTCAAATGGGCTGGATGGAGGGATCTCAGGTGAAACAAGCTGGATCGAGGGACCTCAGGTCGAACGGGCCCGATTGGGAAACCTCGGGTTAAACGAGGCCAGTAGAGGGACCTCAGGTCAAATGGGCTCCGTGGGGTAACCTCATGCTAAACGACGCCAGTGGAGGAACCTCCAGTCGAACGGGCCCAGTGAGGAAACCTCAGCTTATACGGGTTCAGTGGAGAGACCTCAGGTCTAATGAGCCTGGTGGGGAACCCTCAGCTTAAACTGGCCCAGTGGAGGGACCTCGGATCAAACGGGCCCGTTGTGGGGACCTCAAGTCAAACACAAGTTACTTAATAATTCTTTTGTTAAGTTGCGTTCTCGCTGATTTTATCAAATGAAATCATATTTATCACAATAATGCGTCTTCTGGACCGGTGCTAGGGTCAGAAAGGCCAATCTGTAATGACGTTTATAAAAGTTATAGGATGTAGGACGGAGGTAAAGTAGAACGCTAAGCAGTAGGTGCAAAGACCCTACAGTAATGCCTACAGTACACCGAGTGAAGTGCATAGATGTTAGCACACCTTAAAGGCATCTTAGTAATTGTAATAATAGTATCCTAAATTCGAGTTGATGAATTAATTAATAATTTAACTCTCAAATAGAGAAATATAAAGTTTGATTCTTATCTAAATAGTTAGATATGGCGCATAAAAGCCAAATTCTTTATTTGATGGCTAACCTTTAATAATCCACATCAAACAATGCGACTAAAACCTAGATAATTTTGTGTTACAGACAGTCATACGATTAATTAAGCCTGATGATAAAATTCACCAATAGAAAAAGAGGACTCGTAGTTTTAGTTTAGAAGAAAATGTAATTCAATGGAATTCCTACCATTACCTTTCTAATCATTAAAATCACTTTGGGATAATCATAACCAAATCTTCCATTGCACCTTATCAAAATACAAATATACCAATGTAAGTCACGGTACAGTTATGCAGTTATGGCTTATCCATATGATGGATTGAATTCTTTGATTGACATTCGTAAATAAAAAAAAATTAGATAAATAAGAACATTCAAATTGTAACTGCATAATAATAATAATAATAATAATAATAATAATAATAATAATAATAATAATAATAATAATAATAAACTTCTTACTGTTTATAGTTACTACCTTGGCATTAATATCATCATCATCATCATCAGCCGTTATTAGTGCACTGCAGAACAAATGCCTCGTACATATCCTTTTACTAACGTCTGTTAATGGTCTGTCTATGCCAGTCCACACCCGTCAACTTTCTTTTTTCGTCAATCTATCATCCTCTCTTCCGTACTAAAGGCTTAGAAGGTTAGCTACTCACAACTCAAAGATCAATGGAAAGAATAATAATGAGGATAGCACTAAGACACAGAAAAACAGCAACATGGATACGAGAGCAAACTAAAAGTAGAGGATATTCTAACAACATGCAAGAAAGAAAAGTGGACATGGGCAGGACACATAATGAGAACGACAGATAATAGATGGACATTAAGAATAACAGAATGGGTCTCTAGAAATTAATTTCATATAGAAATTTATATAAGATTATTACAACTGAAGCAGCAATCCTAAACAATAAGACGTGAATTAAGCATGGTATTTTACTGAAACAAATAAATAATAATAATAATAATAATAATAATAATAATAATAAGAAGAAGAAGAAGAAGAGATTAGTTTTGCCACAATCAAATGATTCTCGCTTCTCTACTTCTCACGAGTAACATTTATAAAGGTTCATAGATCGAGTGAATATTTCATAAAAACAAATAACAACATTGAACACACTTCTACCTTAGGAGAATTGTAATCCCATGTATAACCATTTTTCTATCTGCATTATTTTTTTAATGTTCGTAAGACCATACAATCTTTGACAGCAGATTATGTTTTATAATCTTTAAATGGATTCCATTCGGTTTCTGAAAATGATGGAATTACTTCTGTATTTCATGTCCTGTATCTTAGACCCGCTCTCCCTGCCAAATACACCTTAAGTCGTTTGAAAGGTTTTATGATATAAAGAAGCAAAACTTTTTGTATTTATGTGTACATACATGCCTACATATATAGCATATAGAGATACATGCATAAGCACATACATAAACAAACACAAACTTAAGTATATATGAATATATACACACACACACATATATATATATATATCCATACATACATACATACATACATACATACATAACAGGGAACCAAGAGATGTTTACTTTGAACTACTTTAAAAGGATGAAAATAGAAATAACATCAACTATACAGATGGAGTGATGAAAATTCCAGAGGATTTCTATACAATGCTATACAATAGTGATATAAGAAATAATGAAACATTGAGCCGGTACTAAAGGTAACAGTGGCAAAAATAAATAAAGAATTAAAAGGCATTAAATCATAGCGGTAAAACTGGGTGAACTTTTCACAAATTGTCTGCAAGAATGCTCTATACCTACAGATTGGAAACACTTTATCGTTGTAATATTTCACAAAATGGGAGGCACAAAAGACCTGAAAAAGTACCACAAATAACCTTACTCTCTGCAATATAAAAAATATTTACAAAGGTCATATTAGATGGAACGGAAAGACAGACTTTAATCAACCAAGAGAGTAGGCATGATTTAAAAGAGGGTATTCAACAACCGACCATATCCATGTAATTAACCAGCTAATGAAAAAACTAACAAAGTATAACAAACCACTATGTATGGCATTTATAGACTATGAGAATCTCATGAGTCTGTCAAAACTTCAGCAGTAAAGACACCCTCAATGAAAAAAAATAGAAAAATCCTTTGTTAAAACTTGAAGATATTTATACAGGAAGACAGCAATCCAAAAACTACGTGAAGATAAGATAGCTGGAATATTCCCATTGAAAAAGGAGTTAGATGGGGATTACCTCAACAACTTAAGATTTGCAGATGACATAGTTGTGTTTAGTGAATCATGGGTAGAATTGCATCAGATGATAGAACATTTGAATAGAGAAAGTAGAAATGTAGGACTAAAAATGAATAAGATTAAAACCAATATAATGTTCAATGAAAATGCAGAGAGACAAAATAAGAGTTATGGACGAAACTTTAGAGATTGGTAATAAATATCTGTACATAGGATAAACAGTATGTGTTTCCCAAGGACACGAGGCAGAAATTAAAAGAAGGATACGCATGGGATAGAGAGCTTTTCGTAAAAAAAAAAGGAGATTATGAAAAGTAAAATGCCATTTTCTCAAAAAAGAAAAGTATATAATTAGATGGTCCTATCGGTATTAACTTATACATCGGAAACTTGGGGACTCACTAAAGCCTTAGAACATAAGCTATTTACAACTCAAAGGGCTATAAAAAGAATAATGATGGGAATAAGATTAAAAGAAAGAAAAAGACCCACATGTATACGCAAACAAACTACAAGATATTCTAACAACATGTAAGAAAAAGAAATGGACATGGAAATAACCGATAATAGATGGGCATTAAGAATAATAAAATGGGTCCTAGATATTGCAAAAGAATCAGTTTGCGGGTGTGGACTGTCAGAGAAAAACCATAAACGGATACAAGTTAAAGAACATGTCTGAGGCCTTTGATTTGCAGTGGACTAGTAATGGCTGATAATTATAAATAAATGTGTGTGTGTATAAACATATATATATATATATATATATATATATATATATATATATATATATATATATATATATCTATATATATATCTATATATATCTATATATATCTATATATATATATATATATATATATATATATATATATATATATATATATATATATATATATATATATATATACAGTATATATATATATATATATATATATATATATATATATATATATATATATATATATATATATATATTTATATATATATAATATATATATTTATATACATATATATATATATATATATATATATATATATATATATATTTATGAGGTAGTAGGTTGGCCAAGGCACCAGCCGCCCGTTGAAATACTACCGCCAGAGAGTTATGGGGTCCTTTGACTGGCCAGACAGTACTACGTTGGATCCTTCTCTTTGGTTACGGTTCTTTCTCTTTGCCTACACATACGCCGAATAGTCTGGCCTATTCTTAACAGATTCTCCTCTGTCCTCACACACCTGACAACACTGAGGTTACTAAACAATTCTTCTTCGCTCAAGGGGTTAACTACTGCACTGTATTTGTTCTGTGGCTACTTTCCTCTTAGTAAGGGTAGAAGAGACTCTTTAGCTATGGTAAGCAGCTCTTCTAGGAGAAGGACACTCCAAAATCAAACCATTGTTCTCTAGTCTTGGGTAGTGCCATAGCCTCTGTACCATGGTCTTCCACTGTCTTGGGTTAGAGTTCTCTTGCTTGAGGGTACAATCAGGCACACTATTCTATTTAATTTCTCTTCCTCTTGTTTTGTTAAAGTTTTCATAGTTTATATAGGAAATATTTATTTTAATGTTACTCTTCTTAAAATATTTTATTTTTCCTTCTTTCCTTTCCTTACTGGGCTATTTTCCCTGTTGGGGCCCCTGGGCTTATAGCATTTTGCTTTTCCAGCTAGGGTTGTAGCTTAGCAAATAATAATAATAATAATATATATGTGTGTGTGTATATATACATAACGTACAATAATCCCTCGCCATTTTGCGGCTCAATTTTGCGGTCTCAGTGCATCACGAATTTTCAAAAATATTCATCCAAAATTAGAAAAAATGGTGAAAGAGTTTCGCGGGCACTAGAAGAAGGCAGAGAGTACAGTTGAACATCGAGTATCAAAACGGAGATGGCGCGCAACTCAAAATCCACCTCTCTGATTCGCTGGCCATCTCGGCTCCAGAATCTCGCAAGCTGATTGGCTGAGCCGCCGAGACGCTTTACCCAGCATCTCTCCCTGCCATGCGCCCCGCGAAGGGAGACCGCATTCATTGTCCTCTCTTACTTAGCTTGTTTTGCTTAGTCTTGCCGCATGGAACTTTTAGCTGTTTTCTTGTGCTTTTTAGTGTAAAATAGTGCTTGTGACGTCCTCGAAAATGGCTCCTAAACATCCTCTACCCTCTACATCCTCTAGTGAACCCAAGAAGAAGAGAAAAATTATGACTGTGAACGAGAAACTGAAATTACTGGACGTGATTTAAGGCAGGCAGTAGCTATGCGTCTGTTGCCTGCATTTACGGAGTGAATGAATCAACGGCTCACTACATAAAAAGAGA
>NC_090757.1:53149800-53152300 GCF_036898095.1 Palaemon carinicauda | reverse complement strand
TGCAAAGTAGCATTCAAGTTACCTAAACAGAAGCTTCATCGGCAATGAGTTGATTGATTGATTGATTTGGAGTTCTTTGTCGGCAGAGGGGCGAACCACGACACGTATTATACCATCCAACACTATTCTGCAGGAGTCACTTTTACCCCTCATGAACATAATGGTCCTTTCTTTTTGATATTTCATTTATTCACTCCACACAACAATTCAATACTCAATCTTCCAGTCTTACGTTTAAAAGGTTTACAGGCCACTCATGAATGGCGGGGTCAAGGGACAGTAACATTGCCCTAGCAAGCAGTACAATGCCCTAGACACTGTCCGTACACTATATATATATATATATATATATATATATATATATATATATATATATATATATGTGTGTGTGTGTGTGTGTGTGTGTGTGTATATATTAGTATATATATATATATATATATATATATATATATATATATATATATATATATATATATATATATATAAGATCAGCGTCCAAGCCCCTCTCTGCCTAAGCTAGGACCAGGTAGGGCTAGGCAATGGCTGTTTATGTCTCAATAGTTAGACCTACAGGCTATGCCAAACTTCCAATCCTCAGCTGCTCACAGAGATTGTAAGGTTGCAGACACCACTAGAAACTAACAAGTTTCAGCGGGACCCGATCGCCAGGCAGGGACGTTTCCAATAGGCCACCACTTAATATCGTGCTTCTATTTTTTTTTCGTACAATGTTAACCTCTTTTACCAGTTTCTGAGGCTTCTCTTCCCTGTCCCATGTCAGAGCAGCTCCATATATAAAAAGCAACTATTTACTATGTAAATAGGCTAGTGAATAGTTGACAGTCAATCTCTTTTACCAGTTTCTGCAGTTTCTTTTCACTGCCCCCCAATCACAACAGCTCCATCTAAAAGAATATCCTATTTACTATCCCATTCATTACTTATTTCATGTCCCACAACCTCTTCCGTCCAATCACCATTCTTTCTCCGACCTCACGCATTACCCCGAACAATTAGATGATAACCAACAATTGAGACAAGGCAGCACTGTGTCAGGTCTACCACTTTTACATCAAACTAGCCAGTCTCTTGCCATATATTCTAATATATCCTTCACTTAAATCATAAAAACTTTTACCAGATCTCGACACTATCATCTATGTCATAAATTATCGACATGGCTCTCTGTTATCACTTGTATCAAGGTATCAAGAGCTTGTCTGTAGGTCTATGAATGCCTCTTGCATCTTTATTCATTTTATTGCTCTCTCTCTCTCTCTCTCTCTCTCTCTCTCTCTCTCTCTCTCTCTCTCTCTCTCTCTCTCTCTCTCTCTAAATATATTTATATATACATATACATTTATATATATATATATATATATATATATATATATATATATATATATATACATATATATATATACTGTAAATATATGTTTAACTATATATACGATATGTATACACATGAATAATGTCTTATATGATTTATGTGTATATGAAAGTGCACACGTGTGTTAAAGAAATATATACATCCAAGTGTCACCTTCGGTAAACAAGTACAACTCGGCCAAAAGCCACGTGGGCAGTCCACTATAATTACAAGCAACTTGAAATTGAAACGAAGTTGTGCTTAGAGCGACTGAAAGCAAAGCCCCAAAAGGCGCGGTGCATAAAGTTAAATCAAGTTAGGAAACTTGGGATGGAAGTCGCTCCAGAGAGGATAAGCTATGTGCTCAGGGTCCACAAAGCAAGCAAGCAAGCAAGCAAGCAAGCAAGCGGGAATCATGATTCCGGTTTCATTTTGCTTTTTGGCTTGTGGAGAGTTATGTGATTCCCGATTCAGCGGCCGGTCTTCCTTTTCCAAGGGATTTATGATACACTCCGTTGGGAGAAGCAGGTTATGGGATTTGGGGATTACAGAAAGATATACAGAATTCCATATTCAGGAAATGGATCTGTTACCAAATATGCACGTGTATATATATGAGTCCGTACTTGTATAAATATTTATCTATATACATATATATGCATGTATGTATGTATGTATGTATGTATGTGTGTATGATTGTATGTATGTATGTGTGTATAAAGAAATATATATATATATATATATATATATATATATATTATATGTATATATAATATCTGTATAATTACATCGTGTGTATATACATAAATATCAATTAATCCTTATATATATATATATATATATATATATATATATATATATATATATATATATACATTTATATGTATATATTATATCTATCTCTCTATCTATCTATCTATCTATCTATATATATATATCTATATATATATATATATATATATATATATATATATATATATGATGTATATACATGTTCTGACATGTATGTGTACATACAGATATACAGATACATACACACGCACACACACATACATATATATACATATATATATATATATATATATATATATATATATATATATATACAAATAAATTTCTACCTCATACTGG
>NC_090757.1:53127300-53142300 GCF_036898095.1 Palaemon carinicauda | reverse complement strand
AAATGGGTCTAGTGGATGGACCTCAGGTCGAAAGGGACTAGTGGAGGGACCTCAGGTCAAATGGGCCCGGTTAAGGGACTTCAGGTGAAATAAGTTGCATAGAGGGACAGGCCCGGTGGAGAATCTTCAGGTTAAATGGGGCCAGTGGTGGGACCTTAGGTCAAATGGGCCCCCTGGGGAAACCTCAGGTTAAACGGGGTCATTGGAGGGACTTCAGGTCAAATGGGGCCGGTGGGAAAACCACAGTTTGAACAGGTCCAGTGGAGGGACCTCAGGTGAAATGGGCCCGGTTGAGGAACCTCAGGTGAAATGGGCTGGATGGAGGGATCTCAGGGGAAACAAGCTGGATCGAGGGACCTCGGGTCGAACGGGCCTGGTTGGGAAACCTCGGGTTAAACGAGGCCAGTAGAGGGACTTCAGCTCAAATGGGCTCCATGGGGTAACCTCATGCTAAACGGGGCCAGTGGAGGAACCTCAAGTCGAACGGGCCCAGTGAGGAAACCTCAGCTTATACAGGTTCAGTGGAGAGACCTCAGGTCAAATGAGCCTCAGCTTAAACTGGCCCAGTGGAGGGACCTTAGATCAAACGGGCCCGTTGTGGGGACCTCAAGTCAAACACAAGTTACTTAATAATTCTTTTGTTAAGTTGCGTTCTCGCTGATTTTATCAAATGAAATCATATCTATCACAATAATGCGTCTTCTGGACCGGCGCTAGGGTCAGAAAGGCCAATCAGTAATGACGCTTATACAAGTTATAGGATGTAGGACGGAGGTAAAGTAGAATGCTAAGCAGTAGGTGCAAAGACCCTACAGTAATGCCTACAGTACACCGAGTGAAGTGCATAGATGTCAGCACACCTTAAAGGCATCTTAGTAATTGTAATAATAGTATCCTAAATTCGAGCTGATGAATTAATTAATAATTTTACTCTCAAATAGAGAAATATAAAGTTTGACTCTTATCTAAATAGTTAGATATGGCGCATAAAAGCCAAATTCTTTATTTGATGGCTAACGTTTAATAATCCACGTCAAACAATGCGACTTAAACCTAGATACTTTTGTGTTATGGACAGTCATACGAAAAATTAAGCCTGATGACAAAATTCACCAATAGAAAAAGAGGACTCGTAGTTTTAGTTTAGAAGAAAATGTAATTCAATGGAATTCCTACCATTACCTTTTTAATCATTAAAATCACTTTGGGATAATCATAACCAAATCTTCCATTGCACCTTATCAAAATAAAAATATACCAATGTAAGTCACGGTACAGTTATGCAGTTATGGCTTATCCATATGATGGATTGAATTCTTTGATTGACATTCGTAAATAAAAAAAATAGATAAATAAGAACATTCAAATTGTAACTGCATAATAATAATAATAATAATAATAATAATAATAATAATAATAATAATAATAATAATAATAATAATAATAATAATAATAATAATAATAATAATAATAATAATAATAAGAGATTAGTTTTGCCACAGTCAAATGATTCTCGCTTCTCTGCTTTTCACGAGTGACATTTATAAAGGTTCATAGAGAGAGTGAATTATTTCATAAAAACAAATAACAACATTGAACACACTTCTACCTTAGGAGAATTGTAATCCCATGTATAACCATTTTTCTATCTGCATTATTTTTTGAATGTTCGTAAGACCATACAATCTTTGACAGCAGATTATGTTTTATAATCTTTAAATGGATTCCATTTGGTTTCTGGAAATAATGGAATTACTTCTGTATTTCATGTCCTGTATCTTAGACCCGCTCTCCCTGCCTTAAGTCGTTTGAAAGGTTTTATGATGAAAAGAAGCATAACTTTTTGTATTTATGTGTACATACATGCCTACATATATAACATATAGAGATACATACATAAGCACATACATAAACAAACACAAACTTAAGTATATATAAATACACACACACACACACACACACACACATATATATATATATATATATATATATATATATATATATATATATATATATATATATATCTATATATACAAATATATATATATATATATATATATATATATATATATATATATATATATATATATATAGTATATAACATACCTTAACATCAAATTGATGAAAATAAAACTTGGAACAGGGACCGAAGAGATGTTTACTTTGAACTACTTTAAAGGATGAAAATAGAAATAACACCAATTATACAAATGGAGTGATGAAAATTCCAGAGGATTTCTATACTATGCTATACAATAGTGATATAAGAAATAATGAAACATTGAATCGGTACTAAAGGTAACAGTGGCAAAAATAAAGAATTAAAAGGCATGAAATCATAGCGGTAAAACTAGGTGAAGATTTCACAAATTGTCGGTAAGAATGCTCTATACCTACGGCTTGGAAACACTTTATCATTGTACTATTTCACAAAATGGGAGGCACAAAAGACCTGAAAAAGTACCACAAATAACCTTACTCTCTGCAATATAAAAAATATTTACAAAGGTCATATTAGATGAAACGGAAAGACAGACTTTAATCAACCAAGAGAGTAGGCATGATTTAGAAGTGGGTATTCAACAACTGACCATATCCATGTAATTAACCATTAATGAAAAAACCAACAGACTATGAAAAACCACTTTGTATGGCATTTATAGAATATGAGAGAGCATTTGAGTCTGTCAAAACTTCAGCAGTAAAGACATACCCTCGATGAAAAAGAATAGAAAAATCCTATGTTAAAACTTGAAGATATTTATACAGGAAAACAGCAATCCTAAAACTACATGAAGATAAGATAGTTGGAATATTCCCATTGAAAAAGGAGTTAGATGGGGATTACCTTAACAACTTAAGATTTGCAGATGACATAGTTGTGTTTAGTGAATCATGGGTAGAATTGCATCAGATGATAGAACATTTGAATAGAGAAAGTAGAAATGTAGGACTAAAAGTGAATATGATTAAAACTAATATAACGTTCAATTAAAATGCAGAAAGACAAAATAAGAGTTATGGACGAGACTTTAGAGATTGGTAATAAATATCGGTACATAGGACAGACAGTAAGTGTTTCCCCAGGACACGAGGCTGAAATTAAAAGAAGGATACGCATGGGATAGAGAGCTTTTCGTAAAAAAAAGGAGATTATGAAAATTAAAATGCCACTTTCTCAAAAGAGAAAAGTATTTAATTAGATGGCCCTATCAGTATTAACTTATACATCGGAAACTTGGAGACTCACTAAAGCCTTAAAACATAAGCTAGTTAAAAATAATAATGATAGGAATAAAATTAAGAGACAGAAAAAGAGCAACATAAATACGAGAACATACTACAGGATATTCTAACAACATGTAAGAAAAAGAAATGGACATGAAAATAACCGATAATAGATGGGCATTAAGAATAATAAAATGGGTCCTAGATATTGCAATAAAATCAGTTTGGGGGTGTGGACTGGCATAGAAAAACCATAAACGGATACAAGTTAAAGAACATGTCTGAGGCCTTTGTTTTGCAGTTGACTAGTAATGGCTGATGATTATAAATAAATGTATATATACATATATGTATATATATATATATATATATATATATATATATATATATATATATATATATACAAATCTATTTTTGGGTGAGGTAGCCATGTCGTCCTGATGGAAGTTCCTAATTGGTAGCTTTCTAGGGTATATTTGACTACAGTGATATTCCCTGAGAATTTTACCTTAAGGTATCCAGAATTCTAACTCCTGGAGCGAATATCCCTAAATAATCTCACAGGGATATCGCATAAAATCAGAGGACGTATTCTTGACACGTCACATAGCTATCTTCGCCCCGAACAGTATTAACGCTTCGAGGGGGATATAGTAACAAGAATCCAAAACGAGAATGGAAAGAGCCGCTCATAAGGCATTTCTCCTATTCTGTTTCCAGTGTGTATCTGATGAAGGCGGTGGCACCCTCTTTATTCCTTGTAGCGATATACGAGGTGGTACAGATACTGTATTATAGGGAAGGGTCAATTAGCCCTTTTACAATAAAAGGAAGGGCGGGTCCATCAAGACGACATGGCTACCTCACCCAAACGTGATTTTTCGCTTCGCTCAAAATCCGTTTTTTGGGCTCAGGCCATGTCGTCCTGATGGAAGTTTACCAGAGCATTACTGTATCTGTGGATTCCCAATCAGTGCCGTACTCTCAAGAAAGTATTTTCCTGGTCCGTCTAGACCTAGAGACCTATGATGTTACCGTCATACAGCATTTCATCCAAGCATGAACTATGTTAGTGCTTCCTGCCCCCTACAGGGATGAGTCATACTAGACTCTGGAAAAGTCTCGAGGAGTACATAATAACCTATGGATGACAAAATGACAAGCTTGTATAGTGGTCTCGCCCTATACATTATAAAGCAAAGTTTGTCTAAGAGTCGCCAAAGTCAGAATGAATTTGTGACACCTTCCCCACGGTGACCACTCTTAATAACTATCGGATAAAGGTCATATCCGCATAGGAACAAATTTGCATCTCTGCCACTCTCCCGTTAGGGTACCACCTCAACCCTTCCTAAAGAAGGGTTAAGGAGAGTGGACTTTGCTTAAATCAGGGAACAATCTTAAAAGACATACCATGATAAAAATATCCATATTTTAATCTTAATGCTCAGTACATATCTAATAAATATGAGTGTGGGCGAACTAGTTTATTAAAAATTTAATAAACATGCATATCAGATCTACCTTCATAAAAAATTTTTAAAAAGTGGATGATATCTATTAAAGCACAAAGAAAGCAGTCAACAGAAAATAACGTTTCATCTACCATGAAACAGACTTGCCACTTTAATTGAATAAGTAATAATGCTACAGTCTGTATACTGTTTAATTACACTAGCGTAAGGAACGCTTGGCACAAGTGTCCGTATTATGCTATAGTTCACCAACGTCAATGGAACAGTTCGTAAGGACACTTTCGTGGCCTATCGCTCAGTGTGTAGTACACACAGTGACTACACACCCACCCTCTTAATTAATCGTCCCAAATTAATTACACTGTTCCTCGCAGAGTTAAAACAGAAGGTTAAAGGGTTCTACCTGCTGCTACCACAGGTTACTTGAGTTGCTCCACTTGCTTTGCATAGTGCATAAAGAACACCTTGGATGACCACCAGCTGGTGAACGAACAAAGATGTTCAAGGTCCATGTAAATAAGGAAATTTTATGGAAGAAGCAACTCCTCTCGGATCATGACTAGCGGGTGTACTGTCAGAACCCGATTCGCGAATAACACAGGTGAGTTTCGCCCTTAGTAATAGAAAACCTTGAGCCTGAGGTTTCTCATCTGAACAGCTGTCCTCCCATAAAGTCTGAAGTTCTATGAAGATAGACCTTTAGGCACCCCACTGGACATAGAGATACATCTTCCTTCAGAGGGTAGATTCTCTAGGAACCCCACCTGATGGTGGGTAGCATGTTCTTGGAAAGAAACTAAGGAGAGAAAATCATGAGATGTAGGTTTCTGGTTTTCTGTAATGAAGCGAAGACAGTCGACTTCTGTACTCGCTGAGACAGGGATGGATCTGGTAGCGGAACAAATTTTAGGCATAGTTCCAATGACAGAGGGAACCACACGCTATTTGGCCACTTGTGGGCCACTATTGCCGCCTTCCCTTTGAAGGATCTCAGCTTGTCAAGGACCTTCAAAAGGAGGTTGTGCGGAGGGAACAGATAAATACCGGACCATCTGTTCCAGTCTAGGGACATAGCGTCCACGGACTCCGCTAGCGGATCCCCGTATGAGGACACATAACGATCCATTTTCTTGTTGTCTTTCGTCGCAAAGATATCTGCAGCTCCAGGACTTGACTCGAGATGAAGGAGAACGATCCTGCGTCAAGGGACCATTCTGACTCTATTGGTGTAAACCTGGATAGAGCGTCAGCTGTCACATTGCGGAACCCTTGAATGTGAACTGCTGACAGGTGCCATTTTTTCCTTTCTGCCAAACGAAAAATGGCCAACATCACTTGGTTGATTTGAGGTGACCTCGACCCATGTCGATTCAGGCATCTCACTATCACCTCGCTGTCTAGAACCAGTCTTATGTGGGTCAAGTGGTGAGGAGATACCTTCTTTAAAGTCAGAAGCACTGCCATGGCTTCTAGAAAGTTGATGTGAAATGACTTGAAGAGATTGGACCAAGCTCCTTGGACTCTCTTCTGATGAGAGTGACCCCCCCCCCCCTCACCCTTCCTTTGAAGCATCTGTGTGGATAGTTACTGACAGGGGAGGAGGTTGAAGAAGTATTGATTTCTTCCATTGCTTGGCATTGGACCACGGCTTGAGAAGCGAACGCAGTTGAGTCGGTAGAGATCTTATTAGATCTCTTCGCGCGTTTGATGCGTATTTCCTCCAGACTCCTGTTGCATCCTTTAGCTGTGCTCTTAGCACTGGATCTGTTATTGAAGCAAACTGTAGAGAGCTCAGCACTCTCTCCTGTTCGCGTCTTGAAATCCGTTTGGATTTCAGCAGTCTCTTGACAGATCCTGCTATTTCCTTCCTCTTCTTCCCAGGAATGGAAAGTCGATGTGACTCCAAATTCCAATGGATTCCCAACCACTGAAATTTTTGAGCTGGAGAAAGTCGAGACTTTTTTATATTGATCTTGAATCCCAGATGTTCCAGGAACTGGATAACTCTCTTAGAAGCTTGCATGCATTCTGTCCTGGAACTGCTCACACCAGACAGTCGTCCAAGTAGGCTACTACTTGGACCCTTTTAGGCGTAATTGACGGACGGCTGCGTTTGCGAGCTTCGTGAAAATCCTTGGGGCTATGTTTAGCCAGAAAGGCATGGCTCTGAAGGCGTAAAGTTTTCTATGTAACTTAAAGCCTAGGTAGGAGGAGGGGTGGCGATTAATTGGAACATACCAATAAGCGTCAGACAAGTCTATAGAGACAGTATATGCCCTCTTGGGCAGTAGGGTCCTTATGTGTTGAAGTGTGAGCATTCTGAACTTATAGTTCATTATGAACTTGTTGAGTGGCGACAAGTCAAGAATGACTCTGAGTTTATCTGAGTCCTTCTTTGGAACACAAAACAGCCTCCCTTGAAATTTGATGGACTTAACTTTACGAATCCCTCTTTTGTCTAAGAGCTCTCGGACGTGTTCTTCCAAAACGGGGGTTGAGTGTTGGGAGAACTGAGGAAATTGAGGTGGAGGGCTGCTCCAACTCCAACCTAGTCCATTCTTTATTAGGCTGTGGGTCCAGGAATCGAAGGTCCAGTGATCCCTAAATAGCTGTAGCCTCCCTCCTACAGGAAGCATCTCACTTCTGCTGTTGTGGACCGCGTCCTCCCCTGAATCCCCTTCCTCTTGAAGGGCGTCTAGAAGAACCTCTGGCTGTTCCTTTAGCCCTCGAACAAAAGGAAGAAGTCTGCCTTTCGAAGGCTGGGTTAAAAACTGGCGACTGAGTCGCCACTTGTTGAGGTACCAGTTGGTACGTGGTTGGAGGTTGTGCCATCATCTGAGGCACCGTGGTCACAGGAAGGTGTTGCTGTTGATGCTGTCGGTAAGGTATAGCCGGCCGAGAAGATGGCCTAGGCCTTTTTGTCTTCCTCTTGGGTTGGGGACCCTCATCCTGAGAAGACTTCCTCTTAAGATCTAAGCCCCACTTTTTGAGAAGGTTCCTATTCTCTGTGGCGGCCTTGTCTACTACCTCTTTAACCACATCATTGGGAAAGAGGTCTTTACCCCAGATACAAGCGGATATCAGTTTCCTTGGTTTGTGTCTCACCGCAGCCGAGGCGAACACGAACTCTCTACAGGCTCTCCTAGCTTTAATAAAGCTATAGAGATCCTTTGTAACCGTGGCCAGATGAGTTTTGGCCATAGCCATGAACATGTCCTGGTTCTTGGGGTCACTTGCCATTGTTTCTAATGTCGTTTGCAACGACATTGATGCCGCAAGTCTTTCCTTTGTCTCTTGCTCCCTGCGCAAGAGAAACTCCGACAGCTTAGGGAGTTCCTCACCGAACTGACGTTCAGCAATATCAGCTTCCAGCTTCCCGACTGAGAAGGTAAGGTGTACGTCCTTCCAGTCTTCTTGGTCCAAGGGCAAGGTCAGAGATAACGGCTTGCACTCCTCCAAGGAGGGGCATGGTTTCCCTGCCTCCACCACCTTTAAGGCTGCCTTAAATCCCTTTTTCATGATTGGGAAAGGCTCTGGTAGGAGAGGCCACAAAAGAGGGAAGCTTCTTACTCAAGGCTGGCACCTTTGAGTTCGTGAAGCCCCTCTCTTTCATCGAGCTTGATAGTAACACCAGAGCTTTATTATGATCCAAAACTATGACCTCCTTCGGCTCAGTCTCCTCCTTTGGGGCTGGCTCCTTCCTAAGGCGGACATAACAGTCCGGGTAGGAATCCTTATTGGGCCAAAATTCCACCTCTTCCAGGGGAATTGCTCCCAACTTTTCAGATATAACGATCTTCCCGATTGTCATTGGGATATGTTCGGCATACCTCCAAGGATTGGTATCCAAACACAAAGGAAGATCCTTCACGTTGAGTCGCTTCTGGGGCCCACGTGATGCTGCAAGTCTACATATCTCCAGTTTCATTGCAGCCTTTCTCATCATTCTTCTTCTGAATTTGTTGGATCATCTCAACAATAGAAGAAAGAGTCCTTCCCAGGTCATCTGGGATAGCAGACGAAGTAGAGGGAACAGGTTCTGGGTCCGAAACCAATGTAACCGACACCTCATCGATTTCTTCCTCTTCTACTTGAGGAGTCTGGCACAGCTCCTCCTCTTGACCTTCTCCTAGAAGGTCCTTCTCTGTAGAATCCGACACCTCCGACATCCTATCGTCCAATTGGATGTCTTGAAGGGCGGCCGAGACTTCAGAATCCACCGGATTCTGGGTAGTTGGTATCTCCACCTGAGGCTGGGGGATGATTGCATCAGCCGATGCTTTAGGGAAAAGGTATGCCCTCATCTTCTCATTTGGAAGGTAGGGGCCTGAGGTGTTTTTCTGAAAACCCCTCACCCAGGATCGCAACTTTTCCCTGGCAGTATCCCTTGACTCCGTCGACTTGGGGTCGTCAAAAGCCTCAGTAATCAGGTTAGAACATACTGTACAAACCTGAGGGTCCCAATACCGGAGATCACCTCTGGAGGCTGCGCATGGTGCGTGCCTCCTACAGTATTGATGTCCACAGAAGTACTTACTGCGGACATTACAGAACACACTCCCGCACTTCGGATGGTCCTCCTGTAAAGAGAAGAAAAATCCATGAGTTTCAAGTGAAGGCTTTTCACTTATATTGAAACATTTAGCTTATATAGAAAAGCTATAAAAGAAAGAAGGAAAGACACATACTTGTATTTCCTGTCCAGTCAATTGCCGTAACCTCCCAAAATATTAAAACTAAGGTTAATTCTATACTAGAATACCTTATGTAATTTCCTAAACGGAAATTTAATGTGTAGTTTTAATATATGGGATTGAAAGAATACAGAATGAACTCACTTTCTATATAAAGTACGGTCTCAACAAAAGGCTGTACAAGATAACATTAAGTATGATGAGGAACTTTAGTGTTATCACAAACTCTGTACAGCAGTTTCTACCAACGCAGTGTGTACTACACTACGAATATAGCGACTACTGTACATCGCATGTTATTGTGCCGGCCGGCAACTACCCCTTTATAAATCAAAGATATACTATCTTTAACTAATAGGCGGCAGCCCACTGATTCGCGACTGTGTGCCGGCCGGCAATCATTGCCAGCCGACGGCTGAAAACACTAAAACCCGGCTGCCGGTCGCTAATCGTAGCGGCCAGCGAATTCGGGCTGTGATTCCACTGCTGGCCAGCAAAGGTAATAAAACCATGCCGCCGACAGTAGCCAAGAATCAGAGAACCTCTACCTTCCCGGCTGTCGGCTGTCAAGCCAGCAGCCGGGATAGGGGTGCAACACAATAGTCAGAGAAAAAGTATGGATGTAAGGTTATAGGGCGGCATGCCAAACGACCTTCCATCCAGAAGAAGTGAACTTATGGAAGGGGAGAATGTAACATTCAGGCTTCCAAAGAATCCATAGTCTGCCGGGCTCTACCGACGGACATAGAAGGGAGACCAAGGGAGGTCTGGGGTTCACTCTGCAAAGAAAAAAGGGTCTCTGCCGGCCGACACGTAGTGCCGGCCGGCAGAGAGCTGAGCCTGTCCTCCATCCTAACCTATACTAGGTACGGAAGTAGGACTGCGGCTAAAAGAAAATAAAAGAAAGAGAGGTGGGGAAGGGATAAGGATCCTATAGACTTCGTTCTAGCAGGAGACACACTCAGCCGTTAGGGAAGCTCATCCTAACCAAGAGTTGTCTAGTAGGGAGGAAGATTGGCAATACTTGCTAACCTCCTCCCAACCAGAACAAAGTTAGGTGAAGTTATTTCGCCGGGCAACAGAGAAAACTCCAGCCCGAGAAAAACAACACAGGACAGTCTGCTAGGCCACTAGAGGAAGGAATCATCTCGTACAGAATCCTTCCAACATGGACTAGGGAAGCAAAGCTTCCTATGCCCACCCCTAACCTAGCAAAAGAGAGACTTTCTCTATGCTAGGAAGAAGCAGACCACAGACTAGAAACTCTGATGTTCTGCCCTGACCCAAAAAACCAGTCACTCTGGTTATCAGGTCAGGACAGACATATCCTAGAATAGTTATACCTGAATTATTATACAGATAGAACCACTAGGATTAAGCCGAAGGCTTACAGAGGGAGAGAGGGATTGAACTTAGCCTCCGGAGGAGAAAAAGAACAATCGGGGATGTGCGAAAGTATACTACTGTACCTAGAATACTAGACTAGGTAAGATGAGAATCGATTACCTAAATCACCGAAACTCTCTCGTATACAATCTTGGAAAAAAACATTCAACAATATCTTACATGTATAAAATATTTGCCTATAGCTTCAATAAAATAACACTCGGAAAAACTTATACCATGCATGAAAGAACTAGTGCCAGACGTCTAGGCTACGAAGCCTCGCGAAAGGCAGGATCGGTACCTCGACCCGTGTCGAAATCACCGTGCTAACACTGACCGAACAATATAAGCATTTCTAGAGTAGCTAAATAGCAAAATTATTAAAGCGTAACAAACCGGGAATGTCACTCTAGCTAAATAACTGACCCATAAGAGCAAGCGACAGCATCCAGGATGCCTCCGGTAGGCAACAGCTCTTGTTTACGTTAAAATCACTTTTGATTTAATTCAAAACGACAAGAGCTTACACTTATACATAAAGATAATACTCAACTTTCCAGAGGCAGAAGAGGCCGGAGAAGTCATCAAAAAGTTGAATATAATCCAAAATAACGAGTGGACACAAGGGAAAACACCGATTAGTTGAGCTACACGAAAAGGAATAAAGAGGGCGCCACCGCCTTCATCAGATACACACTGGAAACAGAATAGGAGAGATGCCTTATGAGCGGCTCTCTTTTCATTCTCGTTTCGGATTCTTGTCACTATATCCCCCTCGAAGCGTTAATACTGTTCGGGGCGAAGATAGCTATGTGACGTGTCAAGAATACGTCCTCTGATTTTATGCGATATCCATATTCAGGGATATTCGCTCCAGGAGTTAGAATTCTGGATACCTTAAGGTAAAATTCTCAGGGAATATCACTGTAGTCAAATATACCCTAGAAAGCTACCAATTAGGAACTTCCATCAGGACGACATGGCCTGAGCCCATATATATATATATATATATATATATATATTTGGGCTCAGGCCATGTCGTCCTGATGGAAGTTCCTAATTGGTAGCTTTCTAGGGTATATTTGACTACAGTGATATTCCCTGAGAATTTTACCTTAAGGTATCCAGAATTCTAACTCCTGGAGCGAATATCCCTGAATATGGATATCGCATAAAATCAGAGGACGTATTCTTGACACGTCACATAGCTATCTTCGCCCCGAACAGTATTAACGCTTCGAGGGGGATATAGTGACAAGAATATATATATATATATATATATATATATATATATATATATATATATATATATATATATATATATATATATATATATATATATATATATATATATAATGTACAGTAATCCCTCCCCATTTTGC
This sequence comes from Palaemon carinicauda, assembly GCF_036898095.1. Lineage (NCBI taxonomy): Eukaryota > Metazoa > Arthropoda > Malacostraca > Decapoda > Palaemonidae > Palaemon > Palaemon carinicauda. Next base: position 53,130,135 of record NC_090757.1, on the reverse strand, counting down.
GGCTCAAGTTTCGCGGTCTCAGTGCATCGCGAATTTTCAAAAATATTCATCAAAAATTAGAAAAAATGGTACAAGAGTTACGCGGGCACTAGCAAAACATCGGGTATCAACACGGAGATGGCGCGCAACTCAAAATCCACCTCTCTGATTTTCTGGCCATCTCGGCACCAGAATCTCGCAAGCTGATTGGCTAATCCGGCAAGACGCTTTACCCAGCATCTCTCCCTGCCATGCGCCCCGCAAAGGGAGACCGCATTCATTGTCCTCTCTCGCTTTGCTTGTGTTGCTTAGATTTGCCACGTGGAACTTTATGCTGTTTTCTTGTGCTTTTTTATGTAAAATGGCGCTTGTGACGCCCTTGAAAATGGCTCCTAAACGTCCTCTACCCTCTACATCCTCTAGTGAACCCAAGAAGAAGAGAAAAATGATGACGGTGAACGAGAAAGGGAAATTATTGGATGTGCTTAAGGCAGGCAGTAGCTATGCGTCTCTTGCCTGCATTTACGGAGTGAATGAATCGACGGTTCGCTACATAAAAAAAAATTAATTGAAAATACGTAAAACTGCCTCAATAACGTTCTCCAAGGACACTAAGCACGTTGTGACTCCTTGTTATAAGACGATTGTGCAAATGGAGAATGCGTTATCAATGTGGATATCGGACTGACGGGAAAAGAAGGTTAGTCTCGATACCAACATGATTCGAACCAAAGCCAAAACCCTGTATGATAGTTCCTGAAGGAAAATTGAACGAAGACAACGGAGGTGATGATGACGACGAAGATGATGATCCTGCCCCACGAGAAAAACGTGGTTTTGTTGCCAGCAAGGGCTGGTTTGAGAAATTCAAGAGGAGGTTTGGCCTTCGCAGCGTTACTTTGTATGGGGAGGCCGCCTCGGCAGACCAAGAGGCAGCTCTTCGTTATGTCGAGGACGAGTTCCCGAAATTAATTAAAGAAAGTGGCTATCTCCCGGAGCAGGTGTTCAATATGGATGAGACTGGCCTCTTCTGGAAGAGGATGCCATCCCGGATGTTCCTTTACAAAGACGAAGTGAAAAAGCTAGGGTTCAAGGCCCACAAAGATTGCGTCACTCTCCTCATGTGCGGGAATGCCGCGGGCTTCATGCTCAAGCCAGGTATAATTTACAAGTCCATGAATCCTTGGGCTTTGAAAAACAAAAACAAAGCCTTGCTGCCTGTCTACTGGATGAGTAATAAAAAGGCATGGATAACCAAATCCCTCACACTCGAGTGGTTCGTGAACTGCTTTATCCCACAGGTGAAGCTATACCTCGCGGAGAATGGGCTGCCCTTTAAAGTCCTCCTCTTGATGGACTGTGCAGGCGGACATGCAACGGATCTGCATTATGACGGGGTCCAAGTAGAGTTCCTGCCCCCCAACACCACTTCACTCATACAACCAATGGATCAGGGGGTCATTCGGGCCTTCAAGGCCCTCTACACGAGGTCCACAATGGAGGGCCTCAACTCCTCCATCGACGAAGGCGACGAGGACTTTAGCCTCAAGAGATATTGGTGGGAATACAACATTACAACGTGCCTGGCCAACATTCAGAAAGCTTTTAATGAGAAGAAATAGCAAACACTGAATGCAAGTTGGAGAAAATTGTGGCCAGACGTTGTTCATGACTGAGGGATTTAAGCCAGACAAAGTTAACCACTCCGCCGTAGATAAGGCTGTGAGGCTGGCACAGTTAGTAGCCAACGAAGGTTTCTCTGACATAACGATGGATGACAACTCACTGACAGAGTTCTACTCGGAGCCCCTAACCAACGAGGACCTTGTCGAAATGACAAGATCAGCGAGTGAGGAAGAAGAAGAGGCAGCTGAAGCTGAAGAACGTGGCCTTACCTTGGACAACCTGCAAGGACTCTGCAACAGCGTTCATAAGCTTTGCAACAGGGTCCATAAAATATCATTTAAATCCATAATTTATTTTTGAAACATTTCGAGCACTACCATGTTCATCTTCAATCTGTAAAAATTACAAATTTAAAATTCTTAAAATTTACACAATAATTTTCAAAACAAAGTGTAAGAACATTAAAATGGTTTAAACATCGAGTTTAAAAAATATAGCAAAAAAAAAAAAAAAAAATACAAGATATCCAGCTCTCACCAAACCATCCAAGAAAGAAGGTGAAGAACGAATGACAAAAAGAAATTAAACCCACCTAAGACTTCAGTTATGATAAAGAGGTGAAGCGGAGGCGTTTTTGTTTAAAAACAGAATAAGTCGTTTGATATATAATGACTCAAGGGTAGTGAGAAAATCACTATGGCTTGTTCCACCAATATCTTTTTATTTACCTCTATTTTGCATATTGAGGCATGATTCCTTATATTAGAGAATTCCGGATTACCCAGTCTCTAACCAGTTCTAAAGCTGAATCCTATATGGCTACAATATCTCACCTGCAACAACCTACGGCATGATCCAACATAAATACCGGGACATCCAAGAAACTTGAATTATAAATAATGTTGGATCTCATGAAGGTCTGCAGTTTGTCCTTGTAGTAAAAAAATACGCCAATCTTGAGTGGATTAATTGGAATTAATTGGATATTGAGGCAACCGAACTCTTTTTTCTATTATTTGATTAAGATTGGTGGAAATCTTTTTGCCTGAGATGTATGGAATTGTAAATTCATTTTTTTTTTCCTTTTTTACATTATAAAATGGTATGGGAGTAGAGAAATATCGCGAGAAGAGCTTATTGCTGACTTTTTAAACCATGCTGTCAGGGTAGGAGTCATGCGAGAAAATTTTTACTAAAAACAAAATCTCGTTCTGAAAGATGGGCCAACTC
>NC_090757.1:53104800-53119800 GCF_036898095.1 Palaemon carinicauda | reverse complement strand
TAGTGATTTCTGTGAGCCTTGTGTATTTTTTTAGCGTCTTTTTTTCTTGTAGACAAGAACGCCAAATACAGTAATAAGAGGAAAATACTACATTTTCCCTGCATTTTTTTTAATTAGCTCGTTTAAGCGCCTTTACGAAGATTGTTTAGCGTCCTCTGAATCTTCCGAGTTTGCAAGTTGAATTGCAACTCTCTATCAGTGTCACGCCGACGCGACGCCGTATCAGATCTGTTTCAACTGCTGCACTGCGAAGGTGGTATATCTGACGTGTCAGTTTTCATTATTTTTTTCCTGTAATTTTTGTATATTACTGATTTTTATTAATATTATATTGGTGCACGCTATATGATTAACTGTGAAGTATATATCAATTATTACTACTACTCAGCAAGCTACAGGAGGAGCTTATCGAGATTCAGAATGACACAACAATTCATTACGATTTCAAAAGGCAAAAGGAATCACTGAGCTCATTTTGGATCAAAGTTCACAAAGAAAAGCCCAATCTTGGAGGTGAAGCCCTGAAAACGCTAATTCCCTTTGCTACAACTTTCCTGTGGGAGGCAGGATTTTCAGCCCTCACAGTCATAAAGACAAAATACAGAAACCGTTTGCAACCAGAGGATGACCTAAGATGCAGCCTATCATCAAAATCACCCAGATTTGAAGAGCTGACCAAAACAATCCAGTGTCAAGGATCTCATTGATTTTAACCACTTCACTACGGACGAAGGGACGAGGAGAAAGAGGAATGGAGGGAGCGAAAGAAGGGTTGAAGGAAAGGAGAGATTGAAATGAGGGACGAAGGTAGGGAAAGGGACAATTAGGAACGGAGGAATCGGAGAAACAAAGGAAGGAAGAGAAGTGGAGGGCAGAGGCACGGATGGAAGGGGTTAATACTATATTTCACGTCAAATAGTCTTGTATGAATAATTTCCCTTTTCAACAATGGTAAATTATAGCCTAATTATACATTTTTCTTATATTAAGAAACATTTTTATTTTTATTTTAGAAAATCTCAGTGCATTGTTTTATTTCTCATGGATCATTATTATATAGATGCACTACTTGCATTAATAAAAATTTCTGCATGTGATTTTTGTTTCTGTCACACGTTTTTACAAGCACAAGTATTTTATAATTTAAATAAAAGTATTTATGATGATTATATATATATATATATATATATATATATATATATATATATATATATATACACACATATATATATATATATATATATATATATATATATATATATATATATATATATATATTGTGACGGGCCGAGAGAGGAGTTGTGAAATCAAAGGCAGATTGGAAACGACTGAGTTATGTTGTTGTGGAACACTCTCCTTATATACAAAACCTCAAGGCAACAGGACATGACAAGTTCACAAGACAGACAAAATCACAGAGGAAAAACCAGACTTGAATTTTCATGTTCGTTTTAGTGCGAGGGAAGAGCGAAGATACAACCATAATATATACAAAAGGAATTATGTACAATTGTGTGAAACACGGTTGGTACATGGCTCCCCCCCTAAAAATGACATACTGTACATGTTAAATAGGGCGCCCTGATCTAGAGAGGCGAACTGTAGGCGGGTCATCTGGCAGAAGATAAGCAGGTTTTAGACGATCAATGGAGACCCAGTCTTCTTTGCCCCGAATGTTTAGGAGGAATGCTTTCGGACTGCGTCGGATCACAAGGTAAGGTCCCGTGTAAGGGGGCGTTAACGGTGGCTTGCTGGTGTCGTTGCGCAGGAAGACGTGCGTTGCAGAGTGCAAGTCCGTTGGTATGTGATGCTTCGCTGAGGGCTTGTAAGTCTGGCGGCACGGAGTAAATTTTCCCACGACGTGACGTATGCGCTGGAGATCGTCGGAGGAGGTTGTAGAAGGAAAAAACTCGGCAGGGACGACCAACGGGTCGCCATACACCATTTCGGCTGCCGAGACGTCGAGGGCGTCTTTAGGAGTGGTCCTTAGTCCAAGGAGGACCCAGGGAAGCTGAGTAAACCAGTTGCAATCCTTGCAGCGGGACATCAAAGCTGCTTTGAGGGTGCGATGAAAACGTTCAACCATTCCATTGGCAGCGGGGTTGTAGGCCGTTGTGTGATGTAGGGTGATGCCCAGGAGATTCGCTAATGAATGACGTCCATAATTGAGAGGTGAAAGTGGTTCCCCTATCAGAAGTAATATGCTCAGGGATACCGAATCTTGAAATCCATCCAGAGAGTAAGGCAGATGTACATGAGGAGGACGTTGCAGTTTCCATGGGAATGGCTTCAGGCCAACGAGTGGAGCGGTCGATGACGGTAAACAGGTAACGATGTCCTTGTGATGTGGGTAGGGGGCCTACAACGTCGACGTGAATGTGTGCGAAACGACGCTGAGGTTGAGGAAAGGTGCCCACTCCTGAATCCGTGTGTCGATGTACTTTGGAAGTTTGGCAAGAAGTACAGGCACGGACCCAATCCTTAGCATCCTTAGAAATGCAGTGCCAAATGAACTTTGCCTTCAGCAGCTGTGCAGTAGAACGGCACGAGGGATGTGAAAGGCCGTGGATGAAATCAAACACCTGTCGGCGCATGGGAGCAGGAATCCAAGGTCGCGGTCTACCAGTACTGACGTCACAGAGGAGGGTGGTGTTGGAGTTTTCGAGGGGAAAATCCTCCCAACGGAGGGACGTGCAGGATGTCCTACAAGCTTGGTACTCTGGATCCTGTCGTTGGGCTTCAGCCAGGGCGTTGTAATCCAATCCCAGTTGAACGGCAGCCAACGTGTTTCTTGACAGGGCATCGGCAACGGGATTCATTTTCCCAGGGACGTATTGGAGGGTGCAATTGTATTCTGCCACGGCGGAGAGATGTCGGCGTTGACGGGCGGACCAGGCGTCAGACTGTCGAGTGAAGGCGTGCACCAGAGGCATGTGGTCTGTGCGAATGACGAAGGGCGTACCTTCTAAGAAATGGCGAAAGTGACGGACAGCCAGGTGCACCGCCAGCAATTCTCGATCGAAGGTAGAATAACCCGATTCTGCCTTGGACAGTTTTCTGCTGAAGAAGGCCAATGGGCGGGGCGAGCCTTTGACCACCTGCTCGAGTACTGCACCAATAGCGACGTCGCTGGCATCGGTGGAGAGAAGGAGAGGGGCGTGTGGGATAGGAAAAGTGAGAGCCGCAGCAGTTGATAGGGCCTTCTTTGCATTGCAGAAGGCCGCTTCTTGAAGGGGACCCCACTTCAGGTCCTTTGGCTTGCCCTTGAGGGAGGCGTAGAGGGGAGCAAGAGTGGCGGCAATGGCTGGCAGAAAGCGGTGATAATTGATCATGCCCAAGAATTCCTGCAGAGCTTTGACGGTCGAGGGCGTGGGGAAATTCTGAACGGCTGCTACCTTCTCAGGGAGGGGATGGACTCCTTCAGGAGTGATACGGTGCCCTAAGAACGACACTTCGTTGGCGCCAAAGGTACACTTGTCGTACCGGACTACAAGGCCGTTTTGTTGCAGGCGGTCGAGCACGATGCGCAGGTGACGGAGGTGTTCCTCTTTTGAGGAGGAGAACACAAGTATGTCGTCCACATAACATACACAGAAAGGGAGGTCCCCTAAGATGCCATCCATGAGACGTTGAAACGTTGCCCCAGCATTACGAAGGCCAAAACAGGAGTAATTGAAGGTGTATGTACCAAACGGAGTGGTGATGGCGGTCTTGGGGATGTCTTCTGGGTTCATAGGCACCTGATAATACCCCTTCAGGAGGTCAAGCGTAGAGAAAACCTTTGCTTTGTGCAGGTAGGAGGTTACATCGGCAATGTTTGGGAGGGGGTAGTGATCCGGTTCTGTTTGCATGTTCAGGCGCCTGTAATCCCCGCACGGACGGAGGGAGCCGTCTTTCTTCAGAACGATGTGTAAGGGTGACGACCATGGGCTGGAGGCCTTTTGGCAAAGGCCCATTTTCTCCATTTCGGCAAACGTCTGTTTGGCGGCTGCCAATCGTTCCGGTGCCAGACGTCTGAATTTTGCGAAGACTGGGGGTCCCGTCGTCTTGATATGGTGATAAATACCGTGCTTAGCAGGAACCGTGGGCGTTTGGCGAAGTTCTGGAGGGAAAACTTCCGGGTACGACGTGAGGAGGTGGGCGTAGGCATCCGTGGGTGCGCTGATGTGGAGAGCGAAGTTAGAGGGGGCGGGTTGAAGAGGTGTCGACAAGTACGAGTCCGCGTTGACCAATCGTCGGTGGGCGACATCGACCAGAAGGTGGAAATGAGAGAGGAAATCCGCACCGAGGATTGGCATTGTGACGTCAGCAACGAGAAACTTCCAATTGAATTTACCGTTTCCGAACGATAATGTGAGGCTCTCGTAACCGTAGGTGGGTATCGCAGATCCGTTGGCAGCTACCAAGCGGACGTCGGCAGATGTAGACAGACTACGTTGTGCCTTGAAGAGTTTCCTTGGCAAAAGAGAACGACAAGCACCCGTGTCTACCAAAAATCGCACGCCCGTTCCTGCATCCTGTAAAAAGAAAAGATTAGAAACATGGGAGGCCACCGCCACAAGCGATGGCCTACTTACACGTTTTTTGGCCACTGACAATCTTTGGCACATTTCTTCGCGGTTGCCCCGAATCTGAAGTGGTAGTAGCAAAACTGCGGTGGATGGGAGGTAGTAAGTGGCTGTAGAAGTCGTTCGTTGGGGCGCGAGCGATTGGTGGGTGGTGGGCGGCTTTGTCGCCGCTTCGGCACGTCACGGGGTAGGCGTGTATGTCCTACGGCATTCATGTCAGCTTCGGTGTACGTTGAATAGGCATCCTCGTCGTCAGGGGTGGAGGCGTTGATGGAGGTCTTGAAGTGGCTGTCCATAAGGGCGTCGGCTTTGGTCATCAAGTCCTTTATGGGTAAACTATCGACATCGGGTATGGCAGCGCGCACAGGTTCAGGTAAACGGCGTATCCAAAGGGCACGGAGTAGGTTCACCTCACGAGGAGAGCCGTCTGCGGCAGGTTGAAGGGAGGCGATACTGGTCATTTCCCTGAGGGCAAGCGAAGCCCTTTGGTCCCCCAACGGTTGTTGCGAGAGCTGAAAAAGCTTTGCTATACGGGCGGCTGGCGACGGCGAGTACTGTTGCAGAAGGTATGATTTGAGGTCATCATACGCTATTGGGGTGTCTCCTTGTTCACAAAGCCAGTCGGATATTTCTAGGAAGGTGTCCTCGGGTATCGCCGCGAGAACATAATCCGCTTTGGTGGTTGAACGAGTCACGCCCCTGATACGAAAGTGGACTTCTGCGCGCTGAAACCAAGCAAACGCCTCTCCGCTGGCAAACGATGAAAGTTTGAATGGAGAGGCCGTAGCGCCAACTGCCGTAGAGTCCGTCATAGTACCAACGATGGAGGGGCGAGGGGGGTGGGGGTGGAAGGCGGTGGAAGCGAGTCGACTTCCGGGGTCACCAATGTGACGGGCCGAGAGAGGAGTTGTGAAATCAAAGGCAGATTGGAAACGACTGAGTTATATTGTTGTGGAACACTCTCCTTATATACAAAACCTCAAGGCAACAGGACATGACAAGTTCACAAGACAGACAAAATCACAGAGGAAAAACCAGACTTGAATTTTCATGTTCGTTTTAGTGCGAGGGAAGAGCGAAGATACAACCATAATATATACAAAAGGAATTATGTACAATTGTGTGAAACACGGTTGGTACATATATATATATATATATATATATATATATATATATATATATATATATATATATATATATATATACAAATAGATATATATATATATACATATATATATATATCGTCATCATCATCATCATTATTATTATTATTATTATTATTATTGATAGACAAGCTACAACCCTAGTTGGAAAAGCCGAACGCTACAAGAGCAAGGGCTCCAACAGAGAAAGTAGCCCAGTGAGCAAAGGAAATAAGAGAATAGCAAATAAACTAAAAATAAGTAAAGAATAAAAAGTATAAAATATCTCAAGATCAGTAACAACGTTATTATAAATCTTTCATAAATTAATTAAAAAACAAGACTTAAGTTAACCTATCGAAAACAAGCATTTGCTGCAAGTTTGAACTTCTGAAGTTCCACCAAATCAAATTTTTGACCCTCGTGGTTTTAATTTTGGACCCATTTTTATTCATGATAAACTAAATAGATATTACTCAATGGTTGTTTAGTAAGTCAAAGAAAATTAGTCCTTTCCCCTAAATGCCAAACTTTGGAAAAAAATTTCGGCTACATTAGTGTTCTTTATTTTCTATAATATTCCTGTATATATATTTTTGGGCTCAAGCCATGTCGTCCTGATGGAAGTTCCTTCATTAGTAGATTCCTAGGTTATATGTGACTACAGTGATATCTCCCAGAGAATTTACCGAAGGCATCCAGAATTCTAACTCCTGAAGCGAATATCCCTTAAAATTTTAAAAAGAGATATCGCGTAAGGACGTATTGGCACGCCTCATAGCAATCTGCACCCCAGATAGTGTTTTACGCTTCGAGGAGGTGTGGCAAAAATAAAAAGGGGGGCCCTCCAAAGGCCATCCCCGTTCCCGTACTACTATTGGGAGTACGACAGCGCCATTCCCACGATAGTGGCTATTCCTTTTTTGTAGCGATTTTGCTCGGTGGTATTTCCCTGTGATCTAATTTTTCGATCGTTTAAAGGATTATTAATTATGCTTTCATCATCTTCTTCCGCCTTTGGAAAGTTGAGTATCGGGTCTTTACTATGAATATATTTTAGCTTCTGTTTCACAATGAAATTAAAGTATTTTATTGTGCCTAGAGCTAGGCCAGCTACTGGAGGCGCCGTCGTTCGTTAGGCATGTGTTATTTAGTTAGCAGAACGACTTCCAGTTTTTAAATAGCTTGATTTAATTATTGTAATTATTTAGCTATTTAGGCATTTATCCTTGTGAAGATTTGATTATGTGCATAATTATTTCTTTTTTCCTCTGTCGAACGTATAGTTAGAGTTTCAGTGATTTAGGTAACCGAGATCTCGTCTAGCCTAGATAACCTATCCTAGACGTTTTTTCTATACGTTCGACATTCCCCGGTTACCCTCGTGTATTGTTCTCATTCGTTGGAGACTGATACAACCCTATTAGCCGTGCCTTGAATTTTATTCAGACATGGCTAACCTGGGGTTTGTTTCTGCTTATTCCCTTAACCATTGGTTGTGGATATACCAGCAGGTTTTGGGGATTTAGTCAGAATCTCAGAGTATTTAGTCTTTTGTCAGCGACCTGCCGGCAGGGTGAGTGGGTTGTAGGATACCATCATTCCCCTGCCGGCAAGGTGGCCGGCAATGGAGGTTAGCCCTCCATAGCCGCTTAGAGTTATGTGTAGTATACCATTTTCTCCTTGCGACTAAAAGACTAGTCCTGTGCCGCAGTACCCTGGGCTGAAGAGTGATATTCTTTTAGCCTAGGATAATGTGGCACTGGAACTCTGTTTCTCCTTTGTTGAGGGGAGGCGGTAGTGCCGCCATCCCCTTAACTGTGTCGGCAGTCTCTGGGTTGGAGAACTGAGTCTCTCCTGTCACCTGAGATTCTGCCGATACTGAAACAGAGTTTCTTTTAATAGGTAGTAGGTCTGACAATTTTGTCAGTTCCTTTCACACTCGTTACAGGACCCTGTTCCCTACCCCTCTATCCTCTTTTGATGGTTGATCCATTGTCTTTCCTTAAGCTGACATCTTGCAACCTTACCATTGCCGGTAGGTTGCTGGAGCCAGCCAGACTCCCTCTCTAGTCATGGCTGACGGCAGGGCATACTGCCGCCAGCCGGCCCGGCCGGCAGCCAAGAAGACTGCCGACAGTTTGAGACTGTCGGCAGCTGCAGGCCCAATACCCACACATGATGGCCGTGAGTGGGTAGTCCATTCTGTCCCCAAGGTTCTTCAGTCCTCCCTTGGACTGCTGCTATAGGTTCTGTTGCCGGAGTACTGCCGGCCGGGCTGGCAAAGACAGTGCTGACTCAGTTGGCAGCACGCCGACTGTACTGGTACTGTCGGCGGGTTGCCGGCCGGCAGTGTATAGGTGGTACCTTGCTGGCAATCGTACTGTAGCTACATAGAAGCCTGAATGTTACATTCTCCCCTTCTATTAGAACCCTCTTTCTGGAGAAAGGCAGTCAAATTAGACTTTTACATCCTTAATTACTGTATACATTTACAGTAAGGAATAGCCTTTTTTCCATACTATCTCTCTCTCTAACTAGCACTGCCGGGTATGCTGGCAAGACCTAGCTAGACCGGAAACATGCCGGCTGAACTACTGTATAGGTTATACAGATAGCCAGTATATGTCAGTATAGAATATACTGCAGATAGAAAACTACTATATATCTTATACTAGTAGTTATTTCCAATTTATTTTGGATATCCAACTCGGGCATTTGCTAAGCCTAATCCGATATTGATTGAATATGATTTCTTCAATATCCTGATTAGAAATCAGTTTTAGGATTACCCTACAATATTAAATACTTCAAGGCAAGAGTAATACACTCCTAACCCTTAAAGGGTAGAGCCTTTATCCTTGAGTCTCCCTGATCAGGAAACTCTTATATTTTAATATAGTAGGAAGACTACAGCAAATGGGCTGGGTGGGATATACAAATATGTCTTTATTTTTTCCTAGTCCAGCTGGCTACATGCTAGATGGACCGTACTGTCATATGCTGCTATGAAGGCAGCATAATGACTAGACTACAATACATAAGGTACAGTAGCCAGTAAATTGCAATATAGACTTGATGCAATTGGAAAACTACAGTACCATTATACAGTAGTAATTTCTAACATACCTTGGGTATCCTTGTGCGAGCATTCTGCTGATACCGCTCGTATATTGAATGAATATTTTCTTCAATAGTCTGATCTAGAATCAGTCATCCTGACCCCACAGTATTAACATTATTTTGGGACAGTGATTTGATACTTCTCTACCCCTAGGGGTAAGAGCCTTTCTACTTGAAGTTTCTCAATAGAGAAAGCTCCATGTAGTTAATACTGAGGGGAGGTAGCACCATTTGCTAGCAGGGGTACACAGGTATGTATCTTCTACTATCCCTTTATAGCTTACTATCCTAAGCTATTCTGTTGTAGATGACATTTACATGTTGATTATCAAAGAAATAATCCCTTGTATACTCATTTGGTTTTCCTTTCTTTACAGGAGGAACACCAGATATCTTGTGCTGCAGTCCTCTGCAAGGCCAAGAGTAAGTACTTTTACGGTCATAATACTTGCAGGTTGCATGCCCCCTGCAATATTATTTCCGGATCCCTACATTATTGGAACCCACAGGTTTGCAATATATGTCGGACATTAATGTCTGAAGGTTTTGAAAATCCCAAGTCTACGGAGACTAGGGATACAGCTCAATATAAATTACGCAACTGGGTGAGAGGCTTCCAAAAGATCTCTCCGGGACCTTTCCTACCTAATGATAGGATGCGTAAGCTACTATTTCCAAAGGCAAGCGAGGAAATAGTAGTGCCTCAGGAGCCAGCTACATCCCCTGACGGCCAGAAAACCTTTGGGATTGAGGGCAAAATGTGCCCCAAGGTAGAAGAGATAAATGTTGTGTCGGAATTTCCTCCGCCTATGCCGGCTATAGAGCCATCGATGTCAACATCTTCGTCTTCTACCCCTCTATTGGATAATGTGGTACAATTATGTATCCAACTGAAGAATCAGATAGAGAGCTTTCGTAAACAAAACGGAAAGCAGGAAGTAAAACCCAAGATAGAGCCTCGTAAAGCTTCTCTTGTCGCTTCCCACGGGTTAGTCAAACGACCCATGAATCAAGACCTTCCAACATGCTCCATAACCAATCCCTGGAGGTTTGCGGAGCAGATGTTAATTTCAAATGGCAATCTCTACATCTCAGGGAAAATAGGTGTGGTTCCTTTGGACAAAATTCAATTTTGGCCAAGCTTTGATGCTTTCCCTAGTTGCTGGGTCCGACTGAAGTACGAACCAAAGTCAGAAAAAGGAACGGAACCAAAGGAGGTCATGATTCTTGACCGTGATAAGGCACAGACTATCCTCTCAGGTAGTCTGAAAAGGGCGGGTTATTCAGAAACGAAGGTTTTCTCGATGAATAACAGACACCCTTCCTTTCTTGCTCCTACTTCACTCTCATTCCCCTTTATGGGGAAGGCATTTACATCTGTTGTCATAGCTGTAGAGACGGGTGAGCCATGTCCCACACTCGATGAGTGCAAGCCTTTGTCACCAGCTTTTCCCGGACAGGAAAAGGATTGGAGGGAATTCCATTTGACATTTTCAGTAGGAAAATTAGACAAGGATGTCGCAAGTCGACAATTCAATGTATGTCTCCCTAAATTGACCGATTTGCTCTTGTTTAATGAACACGAGTCAAAGGAGAGACTTGGGACATCCCTTTCTCTACAAAACTATATAGAGTTGTGTTCAACCTACGAAAACACCCCAGACATGCTCATGGTCATAGCCAGAATGCATATGGCTACCTTGCTAAAGGACCTTTACGCTTTTGTGAAGGCTAGGAGAGCATGTAGAGAGTTTGTGTTCGCTGCTGCAACAGTGAAACACAAAACAAGGAAGCTAATATCTTCCAACATCTGGGGTAAAGACCTCTTCCCCCACGAGGTCATTGAGGAACTAATTAAGAACGCCACCATGGAGAACATGTCTTCTCCAAAAATGGGGCATTCCTTCAAAGAGAAAATCTTCTGTGGTTGTGGGTCCCCAACTTAAAAAAAAGATCGAAAATGCTGGAAATATCCGGGCTGCTCAACAACATCCCACTATCCCAGTGACCACGGTGCTACAGGCAGATGGTCAAAAGTCTAAGCCTACTGACTACTTGAAGCATAAAGACACTTCGGCTAGGAGGAACTTTCCCTCAGGATCGCAGGACCTTCAATCCTTCGGTCCAAAGCCTATTCAAGATGAGCCATTGATGGGAAACAGAAATGTCTCTACCATCCTCTCCTTACATTCTCATACAGTTCAAAACCCTCCTGGAGAAGTATACCTGAGGGCTATATAGCATACAGGTGGTAAGAAAACTATAGCTCATCGAGTTCCAGGGAAGGCTGTTTTGTGTTCACGAGAAGGACTCAAGATATCAATGAGTCATTCTGAACTTGTCGCCACTCAACAAGTTCATAAAAAACAGCAAGTTCTAAATGTTAATCCTTCTGAACATATGGACCTTGTTCCAATTAGGGGTGTTCGTAGTCTTGTCAGACCTGAAAGGTGTCCTTCGGAACCTTCCAGTTAACCACCCCCCTTCCTCCTATCTAGAATTCATGTTACAGAGAGTAACATTCATCCTAGGAAAGATATGTGTCGGACTCACAGTCCTAAGTATCTTCAAAGGATTGACGAACTTAGTCAAGCCTAGAAATAGTTCAGGTATTAATATACCTGATCGAGAGGCTGGAGTGGGCAGCACCCGAAGTGTCAGGCCCATGTGCATTCAAAGAGATGACCCGGTTCCCGGGACATAACGGATGCAAGATAAGCTTCTAGAAGTCTCGACTTTCTCCAGCTCTGGGGTTTCGATGGTTAAAAAACCATCGAAGCCCTCAGTCACTTCAACTCTCCTTTCCTTTGGGAATATAAAAGGAGCTCGCGAGGTCTGTCAAGAGACTCGGGTAATCGGTCAGATTTCCAAAATGCCAACAGGGAAAAGTGCTAAACTTTCCCCAATTCGCAATAGTGACAGACCTGGTGCTAAGTGCACACCGGAAAGATGCATTAAGAGCTTGGAGAAAACACGCATCAAACGCTTGAAGAGATAAAAAAAGACTGAGATCGGTCCCTCTTTAATCGCTTCTCTAACAAAAATTACAGCACGAAAGTCCCAAGACTCTGCTGGTCCTTTCATGGGTGTGGAAGCCCCCTCCACACAGATCAGGCTCCCTACAACTGATCTGGGACACCGAAGCGATAATAAGACGTCACATTCGAACGTCTCGTACAGTCTTGGTGAAGTTACCCATCCCTTTCCTAAAGGGATGGCACCTAACAGCAGTTCATTTACAACTGATCCACGATGTGACAGTGGATACTCTATCACGATCCAAGGCGATAGAGTTGGAATGGTCCATGGACACAGACATATTCCTTCCCAGATGGGAACAAGTCCCGGAACTGCAGCTCGACCTCTTCATCACGAGCGTCTTCAAGAAACTACCTCACTAAATAGCCCTATACGAGGATCCTCTAATGGGGCTGATAGACCAGATGAGGCCGGTCCTAGCTCCGATCCTAGGTATATTTCCGAAGGTTCAGAAATCAACTGCCTTCGGTTTATCACAGAGAACCCAAACCCTTCATTTCATGAATTTCTTGCTCTAGCGGTTAGAAAAAGGTTTGGGATCTCAGGAGGCAATATAGAATTCTTAGAAGAATACAAGGCTAAGTCTACTAGAAGACAATATGAGTCTTCCTGGAAGAAGTGGGTTGCGTTTGTCAAAACAAAAGGACCGAAAGAAATTTCTATGAACTTCTGTCTGTCCTTCTTTGTCCACCCTCATAGCCAAGATCTGGCGGCCAATACGATAAATACGTGCAAGTCAGCTTTGACTAGGCCTCTCCTATATGCCTTCCAAGTGGATCTGGCGAATGAAATCTTTAATAAGATTCCGAAGGCATGTGCTAGGCTTAGGCCCGCAGTACCACCAAAGCCCATCTCTTGGTCTTTGGACAAGGTCTTACATTATGCCTCATCTGTGAACAATGAAGATTGTTCTCTTAAGGACCTAACCCAAAAGGTTATTTTCCTATTCGCTATAGCCTCTGGGGCTAGAGTTAGTGAAATAGTGGCCCTATCCAGAGATGAGGGTCACATTCAGTTCACAGAATTAGGAGAACTGAATCTCTTTCCTGATCCATCCTTTCTCGCAAAAAACAAGCTACCCACTAAAAGGTGGGGTCCCTGGAGAATCTGTCCTCTGAATGAAGATGTCTCTCTATGTCCTGTAGAGTGTCTAAAGGTCTATCTTCGTAGAACTTCAGACTTCAGGGGAGGACAGCTCTTTAAAGGAGAAACTTCGGGATCAAACTTATCTCTAAATCAGCTGAGGGCGAAGCTCACCTACTTTATTCATAGAGCGGATCCGGACAGTACTCCCGCAGGTCATGATCCGAGAAAGATTGCTTCATCACTGAACTTCTTTCAGTTTATGGACTTTGAGGGTCTTAGTTCATACACTGGATGGAAATCATCCAGAGTGTTTTACAAACACTATGCAAAACAAGTGCATGAACTAAAACACTTCGTAGTGGCAGCAGGCAGTGTATTAAAGCCTGCCCCCTAATTACTGTGATAAACAATTAATGGTTTGGGACCTCACATGTCCTCGCACATGTTCTGGATGAGAATCATCCAGAGTGCTCTACATACACTACGCTATGTAAGTCCATGATCTGAAGCAGCTTGTGGTGACGTCAGGTAGAATATTTACCCTGCCGTCTATTCTACGATGAACAGTAATTGACTGGGACTGTCAATTAAGGGGAGAAGAGGTCATTCTTCTTAGGTATGTCTTCTTTTGATTAAGTGTTACCATGGTAACACTAGCTCTGTTCAAAATCCCAGGTGTGGAATTATACGGATAGCACTAGTGCCGGTGTACGAGCTACACAGTGCAGATAGAGGTAACCAGTACAGAAATTATGAAGAGCGATTATTTTATAATTTCTCTTCAATCTAAGAGTGGCATTCATTATTTCTTCCTTCAAGAAGGAAATGCGGTCTCTGTACTCGTTTCAGGTATAATCCCATTGTCATACTACATTCGTTTTGCTAACCATCTCTCGTAGTCATTTATTAGGATTAAATGTCTATTAGAATGTAGTGCATCCATCTTCGCTAGACAATTGTATATATACATGCCAGAGTTTTTAACTTACTTAGTATGCATCCTTCATATATTTGTATGCATCAAATGATAGACATAAGAGACACTGATGTTAATTTTCCAAATATACAACTTGAGACTATTTGTATATTCAGTGTGTACTTAAGTTTGGTCATACTATTTATGTTATCCTTGAAATCCCTTTTCTACTGTCTAGATGACTCTTCCCTGTAGGAGGCAGGAAGCACTAACATTGTTTATGATTAGTGATGATGACAAATAACGGTAACGTCACTGGTCTCATATGGTCCCCATGACCATAGAAAATGTTGATATAAGGTTAAGGCACTGATGAAAATCCAGATACATTAGTGCTCTGGTATGCTTCCATCAGCACGACATGGCTTGAGCCCAAAAAACGGATTTTGAGCGAAGCAAAAAATCTATTTTTGGGTGAGATAGCCATGTTGTCACATCTCTTCGAAAGAAGAGATCTTCAGTATCCCTCCCGTAGTCTGTATCTGTAACAGCCTATGCTCAAATCTACAAGGAATGGCCACTATCGTGGGAATGGCGCTGTTGTACTCCTAATAGTAGTACGGGAACGGGGATGGCCTTTGGAGGGCCCCCCTTTTTATTTTTGCCACACCTCCTCGAAGCGTAAAACACTATCTGGGGTGTAGATTGCTATGAGGCGTGCCAATACGTCCTTACGCGATATCTCTTTTTAAAATTTTAAGGGATATTCGCTCCAGGAGTTAGAATTCTGGATACCTTCGGTACATTCTCTGGGAGATATCACTGTAGTCACATATAACCTAGGAAGCTACTAATGAAGGAACTTGCATCAGGACGACATGGCTATCTCACCCAAAAATAGATTTTTCGCTTCGCTCAAAATCCATTATATATATAATTATATATATATATATATATATATATATATATATATATATATATATATATATATATATATATATATATATATATGTATATATATACATATATATAAATATATATGTATATATATATATATCGTCATCATCATCATCATCATCTCCTCCTACGCCTCGACGCAAGGGGCCTGGGATAGATTTCGCCAGTC
>NC_090757.1:53099018-53104300 GCF_036898095.1 Palaemon carinicauda | reverse complement strand
GGCTGGTAGTTATGGATTAAAACTGTTTGGTTTAGAAAAACGCAATATTAACATCCCAACCATCTCAGTTTGCCTCTCTATACTAAGGTCTTTTTCTCTCTTGTTGTACATATTAAAAAAAAATCATCTTATGTCTCTCTCTCTTAATTAATGAAGTAAACATATTCTTGACAATTAATTTGCTGCCAGTGATCAGGTCAAAATCTCCCACCATCACAAATCCGCAGTGAACAGCGTGGCCATGAAAACTGACCATACCCCAGACATGAATGAGGACATGTCTGAGGCTTTTGTCCTGCAATGAACTAGAACCGGTTGCATTTATTGCTGCCGTGTATATATATATATATATATACATATATATATATATATATATATATATATATATATATATATATATATATATATATATATATATATATATATATATATATATATATATATATATATATATATATATATTTATATTTATATACAGTATATATTTATACTATATATATGTATATATATACACAGTATATATATATATATATATATATATATATATATATATATATATATACACACATATATATTTATATATGTATATACTATATATATATATATATATATATATATATATATGTATATTTATATAGCGTATATATATATATATTTATATATATATATATATATATATATATATATATATTTATATATGTATATACATATATATATATATATATATATATATATACATATATATATATATATATATATATATATATATATATATGTATATACTCTATATAAATAAATAAATATATATATATATATATATATATATACATATATATATATTTATATATGTATGTATATATATACTTATATTTATGTACATATATATATATATATATATATATATATATATATATATGTGTGTGTGTGTGTTCATATATACAGTATATATATATATATATATATATATATATATATATATATGTGTGTGTGTGTGTGTGTGTGTGTGTATGCATACACACATATATATATATATATATATATATATATATATATATATATATATATACACACACACACAGTATACCTAAAATTGTACAGAGAATTCGTGCAGTAATCAGGATCTAACGGATGAGTGTAGTGGTGACTATTGCGTTGTTTGTCTGTGAAACCCGGTCGTTTAAGCAATAGTTTTATGTTGAAGAAGAGGAAAAAATAACTCAATTACACTTAATAATAACAAGAAGACGACCCATTATCCGGACCAAAACGGTTTTACCTCTTTCCAAAGTTTCTTCCGTCTCTTGCAATCAGCTAAATGGTTTGGTGACTTCTATCTTGGTTTAATTCTTTAATCATTTTGTTTTCTGAAGACACACACTCTCTCTCTCTCTCTCTCTCTCTCTCTCTCTCTCTCTCTCTCTCTCTCTCTCTCTCTCTCTCTCTCTCTCTCCAAGTTCGACAACTAAATGGACAGTTAGTAGAGCCAGTCAAAATTCTTAAAGGAATAACAAATGTAAATTACAACAATCTATTCATGCTTACTGCACAAATCAGTCCAGAGGTAACAGATACAAACTGGAATTGAAGATACAACGCAGCTCAATGTGGCAATTTCTTTACATACAAAATAGCAAAGATTTAGAATAAATTTCCAAACGGATGTAATAAACAGTAACACGGTAAACGAGTTCAAAATAAGTTAGACAAGATCATATGAACACTGTAAATGCTTAAACTAAATCGCTCTACCAAAGAGCAAATGGAGTCTCCACGGATGGAGTAAAAAGTCTTTGAAACAGCCAAAATCATTGTAATTCCTTGAAACTCTCTCTCTCTCTCTCTCTCTCTCTCTCTCTCTCTCTCTCTCTCTCTCTCTCTCTCTCTCTCTCTCTTTTGTTACAGTTCCTTGTAGAAAGAGGACTAGAATAATCACCACTAGGTGGCTCTGCCCTTTTTCTGCCGTCTGTCAGTAGTGAATTCTCACATTTTATTTCGATTTGTTCATATGTCAATTTCAGGGCTGGATATATTATCCACAGAAATATAAATATCCGTTTTTTTTTACTGAAATCTGGGGACGATTATGATTTTTATGATTTTCCTACATATTGAATAATGAATGTGTCAAGTGAAAAATGTAATACCATGTTCTTCATCATGATATTGTTTCAGTAAAAGAAAAGATTTGCCGCATCTTTGATTATAAAAAAATATGCAACGTTGAAATTTCATGATCTCTGATGTTAAATTCTGGTCAAGGCATTACGAATTCCATCAAAATCAACATGATTTCTGTAAATGTCTACTTGTCAATTTTTGCTTTACTTATTTATTTCAGTTTAAAAAAAAAAACAATAAACAAAAAAAAAAACGCGATTTGTCTTTTCCTTGCAATTTTCGATTTTTTTTTATTCAGTATTATGCTATCAAATACAGCCCAATAATAATCTTACATTTAAACTGGTCAAAAACATTTTGTTAAATGTCAGCATTCTCAAAACCTGTCAGAAAGCATTTTTTCATTTGTCATCATTATTTAAACCTGTCAAAAACATTTTATCAAATGTCAGAATTATTTAAAACCTGTTAGAAATTATTTCATCAACTGTCAGCTTTATTTAAATACTGTCAAAAAGCATTTTCGTCAATAGTCAACAGTATTCAAAACCTGTCAAAAAGCATTTCGTCAATTCTCAGCATTATCCAAAACCGGTCAATTGTCAGAATTATTCAAATCTGTCAAGAAACATTTTGTCAATTGTCAGAATTTTCCAAAACTTATCAAAAAACCCTTATATCAATTGTCAGCATTATTTAAAACCTGTCAAAAGTCATTTCGGCAATTGTCTACATTTTCCAATATTTATCTAAAAAGCATTTCAACTGTCAGCGTTATTTAACATTTGTCAAAAAGAATTTTGACAGTTGTCAGTATTATTCAAAACCTGTCATAAAAGCTTTTCTTCAATTGTGAGCAATATTTAAAACCTGTCAAAAAAGCATTTCGTCAACTGTCGGCATTATTCAAAACCTTCCAAAAATGCATTTTGTCAATTGTCAGCACTATGTAATACCTGTCAAAAAATCATTTCGTCTAGTGATAGTACTGTGCTAATTAAAACCTGTCAAAAAGCATTTTGTCAATTGTCTGCACTTTCTAAAACCTGTCTAAAAAGCATTCTTTCAATTTTTGGCACTATACACAACCTGTCAAAAAAGCATTTCATCAATTGTTAGCACGATTCAAAACCTGTCAAAAAGTGTTTCTTCAATTTTCAGCGCTCAATTCAAAACCTGTCAAAGAGTAATTCGTTAATTTGCAACATTATTAAAACCTGTCAAAAAAAGCCTTTCGAGAATGTCAGAATTATTCAAAATCTGTCAAAATGTATTTTGTCCATTGTCAGCACTAAACAAAACCTGCCAAAAAGGATTTCGTCAGTTGTTAGCACAATTCAAAACCTGTCAAAAAGTATTTCGTTAATTTGCAACATTATTTAATCCTGTCAAAAAGCATTTCGACAATGTCAGAATTGTTCAAAATCTGTCCAAAAAGCATTTCGTCAATTGTCTGCACAACTCAAAACCTGTCAAAATGTATTTCGTTAATTTGCAGCATTATTCAAAACTGTCAAAAACATTCCGACAATGTCAGCATTATTGAAAATCTGCCCCCCCCCAAAAAAAAAAAAATAAAAGAAATCGACAATTTGCAGCAATCTCCCGAAGGGAAGTCTTTTCCACTGTCCAACATACGATCCTGGTTAAAGGATTAAATTCCTTTATCAACGACTTCCCTCCCCCACAACCTACTCTCAAAGTATGTTCTACACTAGATGTTCGATGGTTAGAGACATCTCAACTCATTTGGTCGAGATTTTGTTAAAAGATGGTCGATTAAATGAAGGATAGCTTGGCATTCTAACATTTAGGTAATACATACAGACGCACACACACGCATTCGCATATAGTATATAATTATAAGTATATATATATGTATATATATATATATATATATATATATATATATATATATATATATATATATATATATATAAAATATATACGCAACAACAACAAATGCAGCCGTTTCAAGTCTACTTGAGGACAAATGACTCAAACATGTCAATTCATGTCTAGTTTTGGTCAGTTTTCATATTCACGCTGGCCAATGCTGTCTGGTGATTATGGGAGATTTTAGTCTGATTGCTCACAGCAAACCAACCTAGTATGGGTGGCCCTGACTAGTACAGTTTTGCTGAGAAAGGATATATATATATATATATATATATATATATATATATATATAATGTGTGTGTATACGTATATATACATATATATATTTATATATGTATATATATACAGTATATATATATATATATATATATATATATATATATATATATATATATATATATATTTATATATATATACGTATATACATATATGTATTTAAAGATATAAATATATATATATATATATATATTTATATATATATACGTATATACATATATGTATTTAAAGATATATAATATATATATATATATATATATATATATATATATATATATATATATATATATATATATATATATATATATATATATATATATATATATATATATACGTACATATATACATATATGTATATACGTATTTATATACATATATATACATATATATATGTATGTATGTATATATATATATATATATATATATACATACATATATATATATATATATATATATATATATATATATATATATATATATATATATATATATATATATATATATATATGTATATATTTATAATATATATATATATATATATATATATATATATATTTTATATATATATATATATATATATATATATATATATATATATATATATATATATATATATATATATATATATATATATATATATATATATATATATATATATATATATATATATATATATATACACTGTATATACATTCCGCTATGCCATGGCTATTTGAATAACACAAATGTGTTATCAATCGTCTATAATACACTGGCTTACATGAGTCTGGACAACTATTTAAAGAAATTTCTTTTAAATTTTTTCAAGGAGAAATTTTTTTTTGAAATAGTTGTCCTGACTCATGTAAGCCAGTGTATTAAGACGATATGTTGATGACATATTTGTGTTATTTGAGATATAAAATTCACTATGAAAAATGAAAGCAACAACTCTAGCTTTTTTAGGTGTCAATGTAAGCAGAGACAATGGTGAATATGCAACATCTGTG
>NC_090757.1:53089018-53094018 GCF_036898095.1 Palaemon carinicauda | reverse complement strand
CATTGTATAGAAATCGTCCCTTTTAACTTGAGGTTCCTCCACTGGCCCAGTTTCACCTAAGGTTTCACCGCAAGTCCTGCTCTACTTGGGATCCCTCCTCTGGCCCTGTTTAACCTGAGGTTTCCCTACCAGGCCCATTTGACCTGAGGTCCCTCCACTGGCTCCGTTTAAACTGAGGTTTCCCCACCGAGGCCATTTGACTTGAGGCATTTCTATTGGTCCCGTATAGCCTGAGGTTTCCCCACCTGGCCCATTTGACCTGAGATCCCTCCACTGGCCCCGTTTAAAGTGATGTTTCCCCACCATCCCAATTTGACCTGAGGTCCCTCCACTGTCTCCTTTTAACCTGAGGTTTCCCCACCAACGCCACTTGACCTGAGGTCCCTCCACAAGCTCTGGATAACCTGAGATGTCCTCTCCGTTTCCATTTGACCTAAGGTCCCTCCATTGGCCCCAAGGTCCCTCCATTGGCCCCATTTAAACTCAGGTTTCCCCACTGTGCCCATTTGGCCTGAGGTTCTTCCAATGGCCACCTTTAGACTGAGGTTTCCCCACCTGGCCCGTTCGACCTGTGATCTCTCTACTGGCGCGTTTAAACTGATTTTTCCCTACTGGGCCTATTTGACTTGATGTCCCTCCAATGGCCCGATTTAACCTGAAGTTTCCCCACCAGTCCCATTTGACCTGTGCTCCCTTCACTTGAGGTTTCCCCACCTGGCCCTTTTGAATTGTGCTCACTCCACTGGCCCCGTAAAACCTGAAGTTTCCCCACCTACACACATTTAACCAGAAGTCCCTCCACTGGTCTCGTTTAGTCTAAGTTTTCCCACACTATGCCTATTCAACCTGTAGTCCATCCACTGCCCCCGTTCAACCTGAGGTTTTCCAACCTGTCTTGTTCAATCTGAGGCCCCTCTGGGCCTATTTGACCATATGTCCCTCCACTGGCCTTGTTTACCCTGAGGGTTCCCCACCATCCTTCCACTGGCCCCGTTTAACTTGAGGTTTCTCAACTGGGTCCATTTGACCTGAGGTCCCTCCACTGGCCTCATTTAACCTGAGATTTCCCGACCGGGTCCATTTGACCTAAGGTCCCTCCACTGAGCCCGTTTAACCTGAGGTTTTCCCACTGTGCCCATTTGACCTGAGGTTATTCGTCTGGCTCCGTTTAACCTGAGTTTCCCAACTGGGCCTGTCCGACCTAAGGTACCTCCAATGACCCCATTTAACCTGAGTATTCCTAACTGGGCCCATTCGACTTGAGGTCCTTCCAATGGGCCGGTTTAGTCTGAGGTTTCTCCACTGGGCCCGCTCGATCTGAGGTCCCTCCTCTGGTCCCATTTAATAGGTTTCCCCACTGGGCTCATTCGGCCTGAGGTCCCTCGACTGGCCCCATTTACCAGAGGTGTCCCCACTTGTCCCATTTGACCTGAGGTCCCTCCACTGGCCCCATTTACCTTGAGTCCCCTCCATTTAGCTCGTTTCACATGAGGTCACTACACCGGGCCTATTTTCGACCTGAGGTCCTTACACCCAGCCTGTTTGACCTGAGATCCTTTCCTCCAGCCTGTTTTACCTGAGGCCCCTCTGTTTGACCTAAGGTTCTTCCACTGGCCCAATTTCACTTGAGTTTACCCCACCAGGCCCGTTCGACCTGAGGTCTCTCCACTGGCCCCGTTTAACCTGAGGTTTCCCCACCGGGCCCACTCGATCTGGGGTCCCTCCTCTGGCCCCACTTAATATGAGGTCTCCCCACATGGCCCATTTGACCTGAGGTCCCACCACTGGTCCCGTTTAACCTGAGGTTTTCCAACCTGTCCGGCTCAACCTGAGGTCTCTTCATTCAGCTCGTTTCACCAGTGGTCCCTCCACCGGGCCATTTCACTTGAGATCCCTCCACCCAGCCTTTTTTACTTGAGGTTCCTCCACCTGACCCATTTGACCTGAGGTCCCTACACCCAGCCTGTTTGACGGGAGGTCCCTTCACCCAGCCTGTTTGACCCGAGATCCTTCCCTCCAGCCCGTTTTCCTGAGGTCCCTCCATTGAGCACATTTGACCTGAGGTACCTCCACTGGCCCAGTTTCATCTGAGGTTTCTCCACCAACCCCGTTTGACCAGAGGTCTCTCCACTGGCCTCATTTGTCCTGAGATTTCCCCACCTGGCCAATTCCACCTGAGATCCCTCCAGTTTTACTTGAGGTTTCCCCACTGGTCCTGCTCGATATGAGGTCCCTACAGTGGCCCCATCTACCCGAGGTTTCCCTACTTTGTCCATTTGACCTGAGGTCCCTCCACTGGCCCCGTTTATCATGAGGTTTGCCAACCTGTCCCGTTCAACCTGAGGCCCCTCCATTTAGCTCGCTTCACATGAGGTCCCTACACCAGGCCCATTTCACTTGAGATCCCTCCATCCAGCCTGTTTGACTTGAGGTCCCTACACCAATCCTGTTTGACCGAAGATCCTTTCCTCCAGCCTGTTTAACCTGAGGTCCCTCCTCAGGGCACGTTTGACATAAGGTTCCTCCACTGCCCAAATTTCACTTGAGTTTTGCCCACCAGACTCATTCGACTTGAGGTCCCTCCGCTGGGTCCGTTTAACCTGAGGTTTCCCCACTATGCCTGTTAGATCTGAGATCCCTCCACTGGCCCTGTTTAACTTGAGATTTCCCCAATGGGCCCATTTGACCTGAGGTCACTCCACTGGCCACATTTAACCTGAGGTTTCCCCACTGGGCCCATTCGGCCTGAGGTCCCTCTACTGGCCCCGTTTACCAGAGGTTTCCCCACTTGGCTCATTTGACTTGAGGTCCCTCTACTGCCCCCGTTTAACATGAGGTTTGCCAACTTGTCCTGTTCAACTTTAGGCCTCTCCATTTAGCTCTTTTCACATGAGGTCCCTTGACCAGGCCCATTTCACCTGGGATTCCTCCACCCAGCCTGTTTGACTTGAGGTCTTTCCACCTGGCCCATTTGACCTGAGGGTTCTACACCAGTCCTGTTTGACCTGAGATACTTTCCTCCAGCCTGTTTAACCTGAGGGCCCTCCTTAGGGCACGTTTGACGTAAGGTTCCTCCACTGGCCCAGTTTCACTTGAGTTTTCGACCTGAGGTCCTTCCGCTTGCCCTGTTTAACCTGAGATATCCCCACTGAGCCCGTTAGACCGGAGATCCTTCCACTGGCCCCGTTTAATGAGAGGTTTCTCCAATGGGCCGATTTGACCTTAGGTCACTCCTCTGGGCCCATTCAACCTGAGGTTTCCCCATTGGGCTCATTCGGCCTGAGGCCCCTCCACTGGCCCCGTTTAACCTGAAGTTTGCCAACCTGTCCTGTTCAACCTGAGGCCCCTCCATTTAGCTCGTTTCACATGAGGTCCCTCCACCAGGCCCATTTCACTTGAGATCCGACTACCCCGTCCATTTGGCTTGAGGTCCCTCCACCTGGCCCATTTGACCTGAGTCCCCTACATCCAGCCTGTTTGACCTGAGATCCTTTCCTCAAGCCTGTTTTACCTGAGGTCCTTCCTAAGGGCACGTTTGGCCTAAGGTTCCTCCACTGGCCCTGTTTAATCTGAGGTTTCCCCACAGGGCCCATTTGACCTGAGATCTCTCCAATGTCCCCGTTTAACCTGAGATATCCCCACTGGGTCCGTTAGACCTGAGATCCCTCCACTGGCACCGTTTATTTTGAGGTTTCCCCAATGGTCCCATTTGACCTGAGGTCACTCCACTGGCTCCATTCACCCTGAAATTTTGCCACGAGGCACATTTGACCTGAGCTCCCTTCACTGGCACCGTTTAACCTAAGGTTTTCTCACCGGGCCCCTTTGACCAGAGGTCCCTCCACTGGTCCTGTTTAACCTAAGGTTCCCCCTCCGGGCCCATTTAATCGGAGGTTTCCCCACCGGGTCCATTTGACCTGAGGTCCCTCCACTGGTCTTGCTTATCTTGAAGTTTCCCCACCTGGCCCATTTGACCTAAGGTTCTTCCCCTGGCCCCGTTTAACCTAAGGTTTCCTCACTGGTCCTGTTTGACCTGAGGTCCCTCTACTGGCCTTGTTCAATCTGAAGTTTCCTCATGGTGCCCGCTCGACCTGAGGTCCTTCCTCTGGCCCCATTTAATTATAGCTTTTCCCACCGGGCCCATTCGACCTGAGGTCCCTCCACTGCTCCCATTTACTTGAGGTTTCCTCACTTGGCCCTTTTAACTTAAGGTCCTTCCACAGGCCCCATATAACCTGATGTTTTCCAATCTGTCCCGTGGAACCTGAGGTCCTTCCATTCAGTTCGTTTCACTTGAGGTCCCTCCACGGGCCTATTATACCTGAGATCCCTCCAACCAGCCTGTTTGACTTGAGATCCCTCCACCCAGCCTGTTTGACCGTAGGTCCCTCCACCTAGCCCATTTGACCTGAGGTCCCTCCACCTAGTCTGTTTGATCTGAGATCCCTCCCTCCAGCCTGTTTGACCTGAGGTCCCTCCATAGGGCCCATTTGACCTGAGGTCCTTCCACGTGGCCTCTTTTACCTTAGGCTCCTCCACCATGCCAGTTTGACCTGAGGGCCTCCATTCAGCTCGTCTCACGTGAGGTCCCTCACAGGGCCCCTTCCACCTGAGATCCCTGCACTGGGGCTGTTTGACCTCAGGTCCCTCCACCTGGCCGGTTTAACCTAAGGTCCCTTCACCCAGTCTGTTTAACCTGAGGTCCCTCCCCCCTAGCCTGATTGACGTGAGATCCCTCCACCTGGCTTGTTCGAACTGAGGTTCCCCTATATAGGTTGTTTGACCTGTGGTCCCTCCACTTGGTCTTTTTGGCATGAGGTCCCTCCACTGGGTCCATTTCACTTGAGATCCCTCCACCCAGCCTTTTTGACCTGAGGTCCCTCCACCCAGTCTGTTTGACCTGAGGTCCCTCTACAGGCCCTGTTTGTTCTGAGGTCCCTCCACCGGACCTGTTTGACCTGAGGTATTCCTCCAGCCTTTCTGACCTGAGATCCCTCCAC
>NC_090757.1:53041518-53079018 GCF_036898095.1 Palaemon carinicauda | reverse complement strand
TGATGAGTATGATTACGCTCACGGCTTAAATCAATGAATACATTTTGTATTGACTGAGGGTCAGTGTTGCCATAGTGTGGCGTTGCAACCGAGTTGTTGCGTGGGCTTGAAAGGACTGTTAGCCCTTGTGTGGACGAAGGTGTCCACACACCTATATTATATGTTAAAAGTGTTTTTGTTTGTTGGTTTTTTTTTTTTTTTAGTTTTAAGTTTTTGTTAGTTATTTTGAGATTTTGCCTGCAGTTTATTTTAGTATTAAGTGATTATTATGGTTATAAGTGTGGTTGCTGGTGTTTTTCGTTAAATATTCTAGAATATAAGGAAATATAGTTTTAAGGTTATGTTTAGTTTGTGTGGACGAAGGTGTCCACACACCTATATTATATGTTAAAAGTGTTTTTGTTTGTTGGTTTTTTTTTTTTTAGTTTTAAGTTTTTGTTAGTTATTTTGAGATTTTGCCTGCAGTTTATTTTAGTATTAAGTGATTATTATGGTTATAAGTGTGGTTGCTGGTGTTTTTCGTTAAATATTCTAGAATATAAGGAAATATAGTTTTAAGGTTATGTTTAGTTTTTTCTACCTTCTGTTAAAGAGTCTGGTATAGATAACGTAAGGGGAAAGTTTGTTTTGTTGAGACAATTGTCTGTAGGTGTGATTCAGGGTGTGGGGCTTGTTTTTTAAACATCCCGCCACATTATTTTGGCGCCCGAACAGGGACAGTCGAGGTGGGATTGAACCAGACTCTTTCACAAAGGTTATATTTAGGATTTAGATTTAAGGTTTACGACAATGGAAGGTAAATTAAAGGCTTTGGAGGAGGAATTGCGGCATTATAAAGAACGGGAGCAGATGTTGATAGTTGAGAAAGAGAGGTTGCTAGTAGAGAATGAGAGGTTGAACTGGGAGAATGAGGTGATGCAGAAGGAGCTTAGGGAGTTGAAGGGAACTGTAGAGAAAGTGGAAGAATGTTTTGAGATGAGGATGAAAGAGAATGGGGAACGGATGGAGAACCGATTGGAAGCTATGATGGGGCAAGTCATGGGGATGATGAAAACTATAATGGGTGAAGGTGCAGTCGGAGGAGTGTCCTCAGCTTCGGGTAATGGGTTGATAGTGGATGAGAAGGTTAAGGTTAGTAATAATGGGAAAGGAAGTGATAGTGATAGTAGTAATAGTGATGGTGATATTGAAGATAAGGGAATTAGGCATAGTAAGAATGAACAGAAAGGTGAGAGGAAAGATGAAAGGAAAGGTAAAAGTGATGTGAAGAAAGAGAAGAAAAAGTATCAGGCTGATAGCAAGGACGATCGTGAATGGGTGAAAGTGGTAAGTAAGAAAAAGGGTAAGAAGGGAATGGTTAAGGATAGGAATTTAAGTGTGGAAGTGGATTCATTATATTCGAATGAGGAAGAAGGTAACAAGGGAGTAGACAGTGATGATAGCAGTGAGAATGAACGTGATGTGTGTAAGACTGTGTTTATGAGAGAGGTACCTCGGTGTGAAAGGTTCAATGAGCATAGCAGTAGGGATGTATATGATTTTTTCAAGGAGTATGAGAGGTATTGTCAGGATAAGTATGGTGATAGTAAAAGAGTTTGGGCTAGGGAGTTAGGAGAATATTTGACTGGGTATTTGTTGACGATGTATGGAGTGATAATGAGTGTAGGGGACGTTGATTATGAAAGTGTGAAAACGAGAATAATTGAGCAGGTAAAACGTATGAAAGGGAGTGTTAAGTATAAGCGTAAGAATGATTTTGATGAGGCAAGGATGAATGCAGGAGAAGCAATATCAATGTACGTATGTAGGTTGGAAACTTTAGCTAGGAAGAAGTATGGGGATGAAGGTATAAATGAGAATAAGGAGTTAATGAGGAAGTTTTTGGCTACTGTACCCGAGAATTTTGCTGAGTTTGTTAATTTGAAACGGAAGGAGAAAATGAGGTGGACGAAAGAAAGATTGACATGGGATGATATTTTAGAGATAGTTGAGGATTACGAGTTGGATAGGTGTATGAAAGAAAGTAAATCTGTGAGTGTAAGAACTGGAATGGAGGAAAGTGTGCCAGAATTTGTTAGTTTTAGAGATGCTGTTATGAGAGGACCGATGAGGGTAGCTGATAGTGTAGTAGATAGGAGTGTTAGGGCGAGTAATGTGGGAATACCTGTAAGGACAAATGAAGGGTTTAGGCAAGGGAATCAGGTTTGGAGGGATATGAGTGCTAGTGCGCCGCAAGGTAGGTCAGGTAGTTGTATCCGTGAAGAGAAGTGTTATAGATGTGGGAAAGTAGGACATAAGAAGAATGAATGTAGATGGGCTCTAGGTGCTTGTTTTGGATGTGGTGAGGTAGGGCATAGAATTAGTGAGTTCAAGAAAGAGAAAGGGATAAAATGTTATCGGTGTGGTATGACTGGGCACATAGCGAGTGGATGTCGGAGTAATCATACAAATGTGATTTGCGGTAATTGTGGTAAGGATGGTCATTATGCTAGAATGTGCAAGGAGCCACGGGGTAAGTGTACTGAATGTGGTGCAGATGGGCATGTAGCTAGGGTATGTAGGAAGAAGGGAGTAAATCAGCCAGGATGTTCGGGAAACTAGAGTGTAAGAGGGTTCAGGTGGGTGAGTCCTCGAGTGTGTGCGGAGTGAATGTGATGCATGTTCGTGAAGGTTTACTACATGAAGACGTGATGGGCGAAAGAGCTTATGACTGCATGAGTGCAAAAGTAAATTTTAATGGAATAGAGCTAGTTGGTCTGGTTGATACTGGTTGTGGTGTCAATTTAATGTTTAGGAATGCATACGATAAGGTAAGGGATGTGTGTGAATTTAGGGGGTGTAAAGGTGAAGTGAAAGGTATCGGTAATTTAAGTATGTCTGTGCAAGGAAAGTTACGTGAAAATGTTATGATTGGGGGGCTGATGATGGAAGATAATGATTTTTATGTGGTTGAGGGAGTAAATGACAAATACGATGTGTTGTTAGGTTATAACTTCTTGAAAAAATGCGGTATGATTGTACATCCTAGTGTAAATATGATAGAGATGAAAGTTAAGGGTAAATTTTGTGGGGAATTTTATTTGAATGAAGATGGTAGTGTATGTACGAAGGTATGGAAAGGTGTGCTGTTAATAGCAAAAGAAGGTGTTAAATTGTCAAAAGATGCGAGTGAGGTTGTCAGTGTAAAAGTTGCATGGCCGAATAGTCTGGGAATTGCCAATAGTGACAATTGTGAATATGTAGTGGAAGGTTCGGAAGCAAGTAATTTGGTGAAAGCAAGTGTGCATGTGTATGATGGTATTTTGAATTTGCAGGAGCCGAAGGTGTATGTGAGCTTGTTGCCGACTGTAAGGAGGAAGAGAATACGGGGTATACGTGAGGGTGATTGCATGGGATGTATGTATACGTTGGTCAATGTAGAGGATGAAAGGTATGTTAAATTGAGACGTGTTATGACGGGTAAGATAAAGCCGGATGACGATTGGGACTATGAAAGTTTGAAAGAAAGAATTAATGTAGATGAGAATACAAGTGAGGGAGAAAGGGAACAATTGTATAGGATGTTATGGGATAGACGGAGAGTTTTGAGTCGCGGTGACGAGGATTGTGGAGGATCAAAGCTGCCTGAATTTAAGATAGTTCTTAGTAATGATACCCCCATATATCAGCGTCCCCGACATTTTTCTCCGCCTATTGCCAGAGAAATAGAAGAGCAGTGCCAGGAGTTAGAGCAAATGGGTGTAATAGAAAGGAGTGAGAGTGCCTGGAATAGCCCTATTGTACCTGTAAGAAAGCCGGATGGAAGTTTACGTATGTGTATAGATTATAGGAAGGTGAATGAAGTAACTGTTAAAGAACGTTTTCCGATGAATGTAGTGTCTGACTGTGTGTATAAGATGCATGGTATGAAAGTTTTTACAAAGTTAGATTTAGTTAGGGGCTATTACCAGATGCCTCTGGCAGAGGGGAGCAGGCCCATTACGGCATTTTCAAGTAGAAATTGTCATTATCAGTTTAAAAGATTAAGTTTTGGCCTTGCTAATGCGCCTGCTGCCTTCCAGAGGGCAATGAATGTAGTTTTGGCTGGGTTTGATAGACAGAAAGTGACTGTTTTTATTGATGATATTTTGATTGCTAGTGAGACAGTTGAGGAACACATGCAGTTGCTTGAAGCAGTATTAGACCGGTTGATAGAAGTTGGGGTGAAAGTTAAGCTTGAAAAGTGTACATGGTTGGCCGGGGAGGTGGAATTTCTTGGGCATGTGGTGAGTGAATCGGGTATAAGGAAGAGTGAAAAGTTTGTGAGTAAGGTGAGAGAGTTTCCACGTCCTCATACGGTGCGTGAGTTGAGAGGTTTTCTTGGGTTAATTGAATTTGGTCGGAAGTTTGTCAGAGATTGTTCGGGAATAGGGAAGCCTTTGAATGAGTGGACAGGTAAGCGAAATAGTACGAGACTGAAATGGGATGAGCGTATGATTGAAGCATTTGAAAACTTGAAAGAAGAGGCTGCGAGAGACGTCACTTTGGCTTTTCCCGATTATAGTGAACATGCGAGTATGCTAGAGTTATATACGGATGCTAGTGGGATTAGTATGGGTGGTTGCTTGGTTCTAATGCAAAGAATAAACGGAGATGAACAGTTGAGAGTGATAGCGTATGTAAGCAAAGCATTTAATAAGGCTGAGCGAAAGTATTCCACGATTGAAAGGGAGTTGGCTGCGATAAGGTTTTGCGTGAAAGCGTTGAAGGTATTTTTGTATGGTGTGAAATTTATTGTGCGTACTGACCATCAGCCCCTAGTGTACATGATTAGGAAAGAGTCTGTGAATGCTAGAGTTGCGAGGACAATAGAGGATTTAAATGAATTTGACTTTAAGCTAGAATATGTACCTTGGAGTAAGAACGTGATAGCAGATGCGATGTCAAGAATGCATGGTAAGATAGAAGAGAGTAGCGAGAATGATAGTAATTTTGAAAGGTTGCCGGAAGATTTAATGGTGGTACAAAGTTTTGAAGGGGATGACATGGTGTATAAATGTATTTTGTGTGGGTTAAATAAGGTTAAATTGAAGGGTTTGAATAGGGATATACCTGCTAGTATAGATGAGCTTAGAATGAGTGTTAGGAATGAAGTATCGAAAGAAATGGCATATAAGGAGGAAGATAGTATGGATGAGGGTGAATTGTTATCAAAAGTATTGTTGGTAGTAAGTATGATATATGGTGTCACTGTTTATTTGTATTTTGGGTGGAATCGTCCGATGCAGTACCGAGCAAATAAAGAGACTGAAAGAGAGTATATATTGAGGTTACAATGTAATGAAAGAAGTTGCGAGTTGTTGAGTAAGAAGGAGGATTGTCCGAGTGATTTGAATCAGAGTGGTATGAGCATAGAAGATAGCGAAGATGACCATGGGTGTGATAAGGATGACCCTATTGATAGGAGAGTAAACATTTGTATGCATGGTGTAAAAGGAAGAATGATGACGTATGTGGGTATAAATGAGAATGAATACTGTAGTTTAATTGATACTGGTGCACAAGTGTCATTAGTGAATATGTCTGTTATCAAGGAAATAGAGCGGTACAATTGGGAAGTGAAAAGGCAATGTACGAGTGTGAGAATTCATGGGATAGGTAAAGGAAGTTTGCTAGTTTGGGAAGAAGTGCGTTTGAAAGTAAAACTGGGAAGTATGGAGGTGGAACATAATTTTATTGTAATGGGAGAGAAAGAGATGCCTAGTTGTTTTTTGATAGGAATTGACTTTTTAAGATTGCATGATTTATCAGTTGATATTGGTAGTGGTTTGCTTCTGAAGAATGGATGTGAAGTAGTTGTGATAGAAGATAATAGTGTATTTATGGCGAATTTTGTTGGCATGGTTGATATTACGAGGAGTGAGGATGATCTACTGACTAAAGAGGAGGTGGAAGAAATGCAAGATGAATGTGAGGAAAT
The DNA here is from genome assembly GCF_036898095.1 of Palaemon carinicauda. Classification (NCBI taxonomy): domain Eukaryota; kingdom Metazoa; phylum Arthropoda; class Malacostraca; order Decapoda; family Palaemonidae; genus Palaemon; species Palaemon carinicauda. The sequence continues at coordinate 53,073,059 of NC_090757.1, read as the reverse complement.
TAAAAGGTTACGTGAATGTATGTTGAATAGTATTGAGGTAGAAGAATGGCCGTCTGATTTAGAGGTGTATAAGAAAGTTAGTAAGAGACTTATTGTGTGTAAGAATATTGTTTATTTTCTACATAAAGGAATGGATGAAGATATATATGTTCCTGTGTTTCCAATGCATGCAGCAGTAAGTATGTGTATGTTAGTGCATGACAGATATGGGCATATGGGTAAGAATAAATTATGGGAATGCATGCGTGAGAGATTGTTTACACCTGGGTTGAGTCAGATATGTAAGGATGTAGCGACTACGTGTGAAGATTGCCAGAAAGGGAAGTATCAGAGAGTGCATGCTAATCCGCCTGTTTTAAGATTACGTATGAAAGAACCATTTGAGATGTTTGTGATTGATTGTGTTTCGTTGCCTGTGACTGCGAGAAGACATGTGGGAATGATTGTTATGGTTGATCACATGAGTAAATTTACCTATGCAATACCCATCAAGGATAAACGGAGCGAGACTGTTGCAAGAATGGTTGGTCAAGTGATGTTGCCGATGTGTGTGTGTAAGCCTGTGAGAATGTTAAGTGATAATGGCCCTGAGTTTGTTGGATGGGAGTTTGAGCAGATGTTAAGAGAATGGGGTATTGAACATGTGTATTCGACTCCTTATATGCCAAGTGCGAATGGGTTGGCTGAAAGGACTGTAAGAACATTAACTGAAATTTTGCGAATGATGAGTACATGTGATAATGATTGGGATTTGTATGTTGGTAGAGCGTTGTGGGCTTACAATGCAACAGTGCATAAGAGTACGGGTATGTCTCCATGTAAGTTTGTTTTAAATTTTGAAAAGATAATAAGACCGAGGTTGGGTGTGTCGGAGGATGATAGAGATGTGTGGAGGAAAGCAAATAAGAGGTTTGAAAGCTTTTAAGTTGGTGAGAGAGTGATGAAAGAAGTAATTGAAAAGGGTAGAATGAATGTAAATAAGGTGCGTGATAAATTTGAAGGTCCCTATGATGTGTTAGAAGTTGGTTCGAGTGGGTTAAGTTACGTTTTGGGTAAGTTGTGTGTGGGTGGTATTGTGGAAAAAATTAGGGCCCACCACAACCAGTTGCGTAAATGGAAAGAGGTACCTGAGTATATCCAAGAGAATGGGATGAGTAAATGGTTGAAAAGGAACAAGGGTGAACCTAGTATGTATGAGGACTTAGGTCTGGAAGGTAAACAGTTAGTGTTAGTAGAATATAAGAAAAGGAAGAATACAAGAGCTTCAAGTAAAGATGAAAGAAGGGGAAATTTTATAAGTAAAAGTGAGAATAGAAATAAGTATGACAAGGGTGTAAATGTGCAAGTGTGTATGGAAGATAAATGTGTTAATACATATGAATCATGGCTGAGTTTGAATGATACCTATAGTGTGTGTGGCTTTTCCTTAGGTGATGTAAAAGAAAGGATGACGAATGCGAGAGTGAGAGATAGGAGAATGATTAGTAGTATGAATGAATCTTTTACTAAAGTTGAGAATGTTTTTGATGAAATGGATGAACTGTTTACAGAAATGAGTGTAATTATAGGGCCAGATGAGAACGAGGTCGATATGATTGTACATGATATATTAGATGATAGGGATTTAGATGGGCATAGTGTTAATGTAGCGAATAATTGTGATAAGGAAGAAGTGAATGAGAGAAGAGTATATGGAGGCCCAGTTACTCGGAGTAGAGGTCCCGTTCCCGACTGCGACTGGGTTATGAAAAAAATAATGTAAGTGTTGTGTGAGAAGGATTTGGCAAAGTAAGGGGGGAGGAATGTGGAGGATTTATTTTTTGTTTTATTTTATTTTTGTTTTTGCCAAATCCTGAGAGAGAGAGAGAGAGAGAGAGAGAGAGAGAGAGAGAGAGAGAGAGAGAGAGAGAGAGAGAGAGAGAGAGAGAGAGAGAGAGAGATATTGTATTAGCGAGCGAAAGTAGTTAGGTTAACGATCGTTTGTGGTGAGAAAGACTGTTGGTTTAAATGAGATTGTTTGTTTACATTTTTTAGTTAGGTTACGACAGTGGTGAATGTTTCGGAGCGAATGCTTTTTTTGATTGACTGCGTCCTGAAGCAGTTGTGTGATTGAATGCTGGATTATATCTATTATTTTTCTTACCAGCGTGGAAGTGTTTTGATTATTTTGACAGTAAGTACAGTTTTGTTTATCTTTGCTTGTCGTGATTGTGAATAATAGGAACTATTTATTATTTATCTTTTATTATAGTGCGATAGTTTAGTTAGCTAGGAGTGTTTGTAAGTGTTTTGTTTTTTATTTTCAGGCCGTGATTCCTCCTTGAAATTACTTATTCCTTTTAAGAACATTTTGTTTTGACTGAAGATAGTGTTGATGGCCTGGATTGTTATAAAGGATTTCTATTTGACTGCTCTTGGAAACGAAAGACCTATTGATCACCGGACTCTGAATTTCTTTTGTACCTGGTTAATACGTATGCTGATGATGAATATGATGATGATGATGATGAGTATGATTACGCTCACGGCTTAAATCAATGAATACATTTTGTATTGACTGAGTGTCAGTGTTGCCATAGTGTGGCGTTGCAACCGAGTTGTTGCGTGGGCTTGAAAGGACTGTTAGCCCTTGTGTGGACGAAGGTGTCCACACACCTATATTATATGTTAAAAGTGTTTTTGTTTGTTGGTTTTTTTTTTTTAGTTTTAAGTTTTTGTTAGTTATTTTGAGATTTTGCCTGCAGTTTATTTTAGTATTAAGTGATTATTATGGTTATAAGTGTGGTTGCTGGTGTTTTTCGTTAAATATTCTAGAATATAAGGAAATATAGTTTTAAGGTTATGTTTAGTTTTTTCTACCTTCTGTTAAAGAGTCTGGTATAGATAACGTAAGGGGAAAGTTTGTTTTGTTGAGACAATTGTCTGTAGATGTGATTCAGGGTGTGGGGCTTGTTTTTTAAACATCCCGCCACAATATATATATACATACATATATATATATATATATATATATATATATATATATATATATATATATATATATATATATATAGTGTACGGTCAATGTCTAGGGAATTGTACTGCTTGCTAGGGCAATGTTACTGTCCCTTGTCCCTGCCATTCATGAGTGGCCTGTAAACCTTTAAAACGCAAGACTGCGTATTAAATTGTTATGTGGAGTGAATAAATGAAATGCCGAAAAGAAAGGACCATTATGTTCATGAAGGGTAAAAGTGACTCCTGCAGATTAGTGTTGGATGGTATGATACGTGTCGTGGTTCACCCCTCTGCCGACAAAGAACTCTAAGTCAATCAATCAATCAACTCACTGCCGATGAAGCTTCTGTTTTAGGTAACTTGAATGCTACTTCTTTGCAGCCATTCCCTGTAAAAGGAAACGGATTAACATCATATATATATATATATATTATATATATATATATATATATATATATATATATATATATATATATATATATATATATATATATATATATATATTACACATATATACACATATATATATGTGTGTGTGTGTTTATATATATATATATATATATATATATATATATATATATATATGTGTGTGTATATATATACATTTATATATGTGTATTTATATGTATATTTACACACACACACACACACACACACACATATATATATATATATATATATATATATATATATGTTTTATTCATATATGTATTGATATTATGTTTTGTATATATTTACATACGTATTTATACATAAATTATATACATACACACGTGTATATATATATACATTATGTATATATACATATATTTCGTGAATATATACGCATGTATACACACATGTACATATGTGTGTGTAAATATATGTATGTAAACAACTGCATCTATTCAAGTGCTCTCTTGGTTTTGACTGAATCGTCTACTTATAATTAAACATGGAAGAACATTATTCTCAAAATTATAGTCCTTCATCTTTCAAACTTTAGGATGGACGAACGCTGATCGAGGGAATGATCAAGTTTGTTGTTGTTGTTTAGGTCGGTCACCAGTGGCCAAAAGAGACGAAGAAATCAGATAATTTGTAAACCTTAGCGTACGGACATTCGTGTACCGGACGCCCAGAATGTGAGAAGGGGGAAGCTTTGCAAATATTAACTAATTCATTTCATCTCTCTATTCCTACATTGGTAAGGATTCTCTTTCGTTTTATGAATCGTTAATTCAGGGCAATGTCCTATTTTCTGTTATAAATCTTTGTTACTCTATAGCCTGGTTATTATGATTAACATTGTTGTTTGCTTATATTTTTAAGCTTGATAGATCCTAGTGAAGAACAGGGTTGATAAATCTCAGTGAAGACTAAGGTTGATAAATCTTAGTGAGGAATAAGGTTGATAAATCCTAGTAAAGAATAAGGATGATAATCGCTAGTGTGTATGAATGTATATACATAGACACACACATACACACACTCACACACATATACAGTATATAGATACATTATATATATATATATATATATATATATATATATATATATATATATATGTATATATATACATATATATATGAATATATATATAAATATATATATATCAATATATATATCTATATATTATATACATATATATATATATAAATATATATATATATATATATATATATATATATATATATATATATATATATATATATTAGTGGTGCAGCATAGCTAACCTATTGTGCATTTTGTGATACAAGCACCAAATTTGGCACAAATGTACATTGACATATGGCGAATATTCTCAGATATTGAGCCACTCGGAATTCTCTATTCATGTCCGCCATATTGGAATTCAAAATGGCCGCCATTTGAAATCTACATTTGCTCTTATCTGTGGATCTAAAATTGCTATTGACTCGATTCTGGTGCCTAAATGTAGGTTTTGGGGGGGCAAGGAATCCAATGGTTACAATATGCATTACGTATTTTTTTACCAGTGAGCCGCCATATTGGATTTCAAAATGGCCGCCATTTGAAATCTTCATTTTTGATTATCAGTGGGTCTAATGCTGCTTTTGACTCGATTCTGGTGTCTTACTGTATGTTTTGGGGGGCAAGGAATCCAATGATAACAATCTGCATTGTGTATCTTTTAGCACTGAGCTGCCAGTTCGAGGCTTTCACCAGAGAGTGTCTGTTGGACAGAACAAAGGCAGTGGACGACCACATACCTCGTAACAAGCTGAAGGTATTCAGCCCTTCAACTCCAAGAAGCCAGAGCAAAGGTCAGCAACAGCTCACCTCCGTCAAAAATGACCGTGAACTCTTCGCACACCTGTACATTGGCTGCCAGACGAGGGATGGAAACCTTGAGGAGTTCTTTCTTCATGAGAACCAGGCATGTCCTCCTGCACTGTCCGATGGTGGAAACCTCTTCACTGGTACCAAGAGTGATCTCATCACATGTTTGGAAGAAATCTCCGACGCTAAGACAGATACTCCTGTATAGTGCTTGATGGAGCAGCTATCGTCCAGATGCTGAAGCCGGATGCATCAAAGACCTTTGAAGAGTACGCACATCAGATCTTCATTCCATATATATCTACTAAGCTGCAAACAGTGTCACGCCTGAATCTGATCTGGGATACTTACCTTGCTGATTCACTGAAAGATAGTACACGTGCAAAGTGGGGACAGGGTGTGCGGAGACATGTGGCGGCCGCCGCATCCATACCAGGAAACTGGCAGAACTTCCTACGAGTGGACAGCAACAAGACCGAGTCGTTCAAGTTTCTCTCAACAGCTCTCTTGGAATGGTTTGACCAGGAGGACAAGCAACTCGTCATTACTGATGGAGAGGCAGTGCTCAGCAAGCCAGTACTACCAGATCTAACTTCACTCGACCCATGCAACCATGAAGAGGCTGACAGTCGGATGTTGCTGCATGCATCTCACGCAGCTAAGAACGGACACCATTCAATAGTCATCCGGACTGTAGACACCGATGTTGTGGTGCTGGCAGTGTCCGTGGTACAGGAATTGCAACCAGACGACAAACTAAGGCTGGCATTCGGAACAGGCCGAAGTTTCCGAAACCTAGCAGCACATGAAATAGCAGCTGGACTGGGACCAGGGAAGGCTCGTGCACTGCCAATGTTCCACGCTCTAACTGGATGCGATACTGTGTCAAGCTTTGCTAGACATGGCAAGAAGACTGCATGGGCAGTCTGGACAGTACTGCCAGAGTTAACTGAGGCGCTGATGCAGCTGTCTTCCGCACCAAATGACATACCAAATGATGCAATGTGCATCATCGAGAGGTTCGTGATCCTGTTGTATGATCGAACCAGCAAATGCACGGACATTGACAAGGCCAGAAGGAAACTCTTCGCATGGAAGAACCATGTGCAGCTGATCCCTCCAACGAAGGCAGCTTTAGAGGAACATGTCAAGAGGGCAGTATATCAAGGTGGACATGTGTGGGATCAGATACTGCTGCCATCACCAGAACTCCCACCACCAACACACTGGGGTTGGTCAATGACTGGAGGACAATACACACCATACTGGACCAGGCTACCTGAGGCAGCTCACACCTGCATTGAGCTGGTTTCTTGCAAGTGCCAGAAAGGGTGTGTGAGACGCTGCAAGTGCAAGAAGGCTGCCCTTAAGTGCACAGCCCTCTGTGTGTGTGAAGGGGACTGCACATGAAGATGAGTCCAGAACATTCATTTACTTGTGGCAGTGCTGAACTGGTTAACATGAGATGGTTTATGTACACATATCTTCAGTACCGATGTATACCTAGCCTCAAATACAAGACCATTGTAGAATGTCAGTACACACCCAACCTCATATATTACACCATAGCATGTCAGAATTTTAACTAAGATATTTAAGACATAACCTAAGACATGTATCAAAATGATAAAACTCAAAATTAGTAGTTGAAGTAAGTCGATATTTATTTGAGTTTTACAGGGAAAGCTAGTTTTGAGAAGTTTACGTTGTTTTGTGTTAATGTTCACACTATTTTGTGGATATTCAGACGTAACCCCGAATTGAACATTTTGTGATATTGATTGAAGGATTGGAGAAAACTAATCATATATAAAAGGTGCCATATCAAACCTAGAACAACACAGAATCTAATCAATAACTCAAACAATTTTTACTTCACAGACTTTGAGTAAAATGTTGTCTTATCAAAAATACATAATGATGAATATTCATTTCTCATGAATTAAGTGGAGTACTGTAATAAAGTATGTCATTTTGAAAAATGGATATTGTCATGTACTGTAAAAATAATTGACCCAGAGGTAATCGCACATGCAGAATTCAAGTGGCGGCCATTTTGAAATCCAATATCTTGGCTAATTTATAAAGATACACAATGCAGATTGTAACCATCGGATTCCTTTCCTCCCAAAACATACATTTGGACACCAGAATCGAGTCAATAGCAGCATTAGACCCAAAGATAATCGAAAAGGTAGATTTCAAATAATGGCCATTTTGAAATCCAATATGGCGGCTCATTGGTACAAAATATGCGATGCAGATTATTACCATTAGATTCCTTGCCCCCCCACCCACCCCCCCAAAAAAAATACATTTAGACACCAGAATTGAGTAAATAGCAGCATTAGACCCAAAGATAATCGAAAATGTAGATTTCAAATGGCGGCCATTTTGAATTCCAATATGGCAGACATGAAGGGAGAATTCCGAGTGGCTCAATATCTGAAAATGTTCGCCATATATCAATGTACATTTGTGCCAAGTTTGATGCTTGTATCACAAAATGCACAATCCTTTTGAAATTTCGAGCTAAACCGCCCCACTATATATATATATATATATATATATATATATATATATATATATATATATATATATATGTAAATTATATATAAGTACATATATATATATATATATATATATATTTATATGTATATATTTATGTATATATATATATATATATATATATATATATATATATATATATATATATATATATATATATATATATATATATATATATATATATATATATAACGGATTTTGAGCGAAGCGAAAAATCTATTTTTGGGTGAGATGGCCATGTCATCCTGATGGAAGTTCCTATAGGGTAGCTTCCTAGGGTATATTACAACTACGGCGATATTCCCAGAGAATTTACCTTAAGGTACCCAGAATTCTAACTCCTGGAGCGAATATCCCTAATGAAAGGGATATCGCGACATATCAGAGGACGTATTCTTGACACGCCACATGGCAATCTGCACCCCAAACAGAGATAACACATCGAGGGGTCAATTGGCAAGAAACGAAAACGGGAAAGAAAAAGGGGGAGCCGCTCCCAAGGCTCCCTCTTCTCCAGTTTCGTAAGCGTGCCTGGCGCCAATCCTGGCGCCATCTGTATTCCTTGTAGCGTACACGAGGTGCTACAGATACTGTATGTAGGGAGGGGTCCTACAGCCCTTTCATAGAAAGGGAAGGGTGGGTCCATCAGGACGACATGCCCATCTCACCCAAAAATAGATTTTTCGCTTCGCTCAAAATCCGTTTTTTGGGCTCAAGCCATGTCGTCCTGATGGAAGTATACCAGAGCATTACTGTATCTGTGGATTCTCAGAACGTGCCGTACTCCCCGGAGGTAATTTTTCCCGGTCGACTAGACCTAGAGACCTAAGATGTTACCGTTATACATCTTTTCAACTAACCATAAACCATGTTAGAGCTTCCTGCCCCCTACAGGGAAGAGTCCTACTAGACTCTGGAAAAGTCTCGAAGAGTACATATACCTATGTATGAATACCAGGCAAGCTAATATAGTGGTCTCACCCTATATTAAGTAAAGCATAGTTTGTAAAGAACCACTGCGTCAATATGAAATATCGACCAGTTCTCCGCACAATACTTGTATTGGACAAAGGTTTATATCCGCATAGGAAGAAACTTGTAAAACCGCCACCGTCCCCTTATGGGACGGAGTCCTCCCGTTAAGGGAAAGCATAAACCAATGCAACATAGCTTGCATAAAGGAACAATTCTATTAGAATTATCCCAGATAAGGTACATAGAATGAATGCTCAATTATACCAATAAATTGACACAGGTGAAGGAGAAGCAAGGTTTTCAAGAACAAGTTTATTGACAGACAATAAATAGACAGGTTAACAACAATTATATATATATATATATATATATATATATATATATATATATATATATATATATATATATATATATATATATATATAAGAAGAGGATAACCCAAAACTTTAAGCATAAGTATGATAGTAAACAGAACTTGTTTATCTGAAAGAAAAAACATTATTGCCACTTTTAAGATACCAAGGTATCAAAGTCATAAAAGTCTGTATTACAAATCAATCACATTAGCGTTAGAAACGCTCGGCACACATGTCTGCACTTATGCTAGGTTCACCTTTGGAAATGGAACAGTCTATGTGGGCAACTCAGTGCCCTCACTTAGTTTGTAGTACAGTATGTAACTACACACTCACCCTGGAATTAATCGTCCCAATTAAAACCACTGTTCCTCGCAGAGTTAAACAGTAGGGTTAACGACGCGACCCACTGCTACCACAGATCTCTTTAGTTCCTCTACTTGCTTCGCATAGTGGCGAAAGAACACTCTGGAAGACTTCCAGCCAGTGTATGAACGGAGATGTTCAAAATCCATACAATTAAAGAAATTTAAGGATGAGGCAACTTTCCTCGGATCATGACCTGCGGGTGTACTGTCAGGATCCGCTCTGCGAATAAAATATGTGATTTTCGCTCTGAGTTGATTCAGAGATAAATTTGAGCCTGATGTTTCTCCCCTGAATAGTTGACCACCCTTGAAGTCTGAAGTTCTACGAAGATAGACCTTTAGGCATTCTACTGGACATAGAGATGCATCTTCTTTCAGAGGGCAGATTCTCCAGGGACCCCACCTGTTGGTGGGTAACTCATTCTTGGCGAGAAACGTAGGATCCGGAAACAGGTTCAGTTCTCCCCCATCCAGGAACTGAACACGACCTGCCTCTCTCAAGAGGGCTACAATCTCACTAACCCTGGCCCCAGACGCGAGTGCAAATAGGAAAATAACTTTTTGTGTCAAATCCTTTAACGCACACTCCTCATTGCTCAACAGAGAAGCGAAATGAAGAACTTTGTCTAAAGACCATGAAATGGGCTTTGGAGGTGCTGAAGGTCTGAGCCTAGCGCAGGCTTTCGGAACTTTATTAAAGATCTCGTTACCGAGGTCGACCTGGAAGGCATATAGGATGTGTCTTGTCAAAGCAGACTTACACGCCGAAATCGTGTTAGCTGCCAACCCTTGACCATGGAGGTGGATGAAGAAAGATAAGCAGAAGTCTGTCGAGATCTCCTGCGGATTCTTTGCCTTGACAAAGGCCACCCATTTTCTCCAAGATGACTCATATTGCCTTCTAGTAGATTTGCACTTATATTCCTCTAGGAAGTCTATGCTGGCTTTCGAAATCCCGAAACGCTTCAACCGTAGTTCCAATGCCAGGGGGAACCACACGCTGTTCGGCCACTTGTGGGCCACTATTGCCGCTACCCCCTTGAAGGATCTCAGTTTGTTGGGGACCCTCAACAGAAGATTGTGAGGAGGGAACAGATAAATCCTGGACCATCTGTTCCAGTCGAGGGACATTGCGTCCACTGCTTCCGCCAAGGGGTCCTCGTACGGGGTCACGTACAGGGGCAACTTCTTGTTGTCTTTCGTCGCAAAGAGGTCTATCTGCAGTTCTGGGACTTGATTCAGAATGAAGGAGAATGAACCTGCGTCTAAGGACCATTCCAACTCTATCGGTGTGAACCTGGATAGAGCGTCCGCTGTCACATTGCGGACTCCTTGAAGGTGAACTGCCGACAGGTACCACTTCTTCTTTTCCGCCAATCGGAAGATGGCCAACATCACCTGGTTGAGAGGTGGTGACCTCGATCCTTGTCGATTCAAGCATCTCACAACTACCTCGCTGTCCATCACCAACCTTATGTGGATCGAGTGACGCGGGGAGACTTTCTTTAAGGTAAGGAGCACTGCCATAGCTTCTAGAAAGTTTATGTGAAAGGTCTTGAATAGCTTGGACCAAGTCCCATGGACTTTTTTCCGATGAGAGTGCCCTCTCCATCCCTCCTTCGAGGCGTCTTGAGTGAATCGTCACCGACGGAGGAGGTGGCTGAAGAAGAACCGACTTCTTTAGATGTCTGGCTTGGAACCAAGGGCTGAGAAGAGTACGTAGCCGAAGCGGAACTGGTCTTCTCAGATCTCTTCGCGCGTTTGATGCATAACTTCTCCAAACTCCGGTTGCATCCTTTAGCTGTGCTCTTAGCACTGGGTCTGTCACCGACGCAAACTGGAGAGAACCCAGTACCCTCTCCTGTTCGCGTCTTGATATCCTTTCGGAATCTAGAAGTCTCTTGACAGAACCCGCTGTCTCCTTCCTTTTCTTCGCCGGGATGGAGAAACGGTGTGACATTAGGTCCCAGTGGATTCCCAGCCACTGGAACTTTTGAGATGGAGAAAGTCGAGACTTTTTTCTGTTGATCTTGAAGCCTAGATACTCTAGGAACTGGATCACTTGACTGGAAGCTTGCAAGCATTCTGTCTCGGATGGTGCCCACACCAGCCAGTCGTCCAGGTAGGCTACTACCTGAATTCCCTTTAGGCGTAATTGTTTGAGAGCTACGCTCGCATGCTTCGTGAAGATCCTTGGGGCTATATTTAGCCAGAATGGCATGGCTCTGAAGGCGTATAGTCTTCGTTGTAGCTTGAACCCTAGGTAGGGGGAGAGTCGACGTGCCAATAGGCGTCTGACAAGTCTATGGAGACGGAATATGCCCTCTTGGGCAGTAAGGTCCTTATGTGTTGCAGTGTTAGCATCTTGAATTTGCAATTCACTATGAACTTGTTGAGTGGCGACAAGTCCAGAATGACTCTGAGCTTTTCCGAGCCTTTCTTGGGAACACAAAACAGCCTCCCTTGGAATTTGATGGACTTCACCCTTCGGATCACTTTTTTCTCCAACAGTTCTTGGACGTACTCCTCCAGAACGGGGGTGGAGGGTTGGAAAAACCGAGGGCACGGGGGTGGAGTGCTGTACCAGCTCCAGCCCAGTCCGTTCTTGAGTAGGCTGTGGGCCCAGGGATCGAAGGTCCACCGATCCCGAAAATTCTGAAGTCTCCCTCCTACCGGCATCATCTCACTTGGACTGCCGTCCTGAGGTCTTGCCTCCCTGACCGCGACCACCTCTGAATCCCCTTCCCCTTTAGGGGCGCCTAGACGAGCCTCTGGCTGCTCCTCTAGGCTTTGCTCGAAAGGAAGTAGACTGCCCTTCGAACGTTGGGGTGAATGCCGTGGACTGTGTCGACACGTCCTGGGGTACCCACTGGAATGTGGTCGGGGTTTGTGCCACCATCTGGGGCACTGAAGGCAATGGCAATTGCAGTTGCTGTTGCTGTCTAAGAGGCTTGGCTGGCCGAGACGGTAGCCTAGTCCTAATAGTCTTCCTCTTTGGTTGAGGACCCTCATCCGGGGAAGACTTTCTTTTGATAGCCAGGCCCCACTTCTGGAGAAGGTTTCTATTCTCCGTGGCGGCCTTATCAACAACTTCTTTGACCAATTCGGTAGGGAAAAGGTCTTTGCCCCAAATGTTGGAGGAGATTAGTTTCCTTGGCTCGTGCCTCACCGTAGCCGAGGTGAACACGAACTCCCTACAAGGTCTCTTCGCCCTGACGAAGCTATAAAGATCCTTCATCACTGTGGCCAGATGAGTCTTGGCCACTACCATGAACATTTCATGGACCTTGGGGTCACTTGCCATCGTCTCAAGAGTAGTCTGAAGAGACATTGAGGCAGCCAGTCTTTCTTTTGTCTCGAGCTCTCTCCGCAAAAGAAAGTCGGACAGCTTAGGGAGGTCCTCGCCGAACTGACGTCCGGCAATATCAGCCTCCAACTTCCCAACTGAGAAGGTAAGATGGACGTCCTTCCAGTCTTTGTGGTCCATAGGCAGGGCCAGCGACAAGGGTTTACACTCCTCCAGGGAGGGGCAAGGCTTGCCGGCCTCGACTGCTTTTAGTACAGCCGCAAACCCTTTCTGTAAAAAGGGGAAGGCTCTAGCAGGAGAGGACACAAAGGAAGGGAGCTTCTTACTCAATGCAGCCACCTTTGAGTTCGTGAAGCCCCTCTCTTTCATCGAGGATGAAAGCAAAGCTTGAGCCTTAGCATGGTCCATCACTATGACCTCCTTCGGCTCTGTCTCCTCCTTTGAAGCTGGTTCTTTCCTCAGCCGGACATAACAGTCCGGATATGACCCCTTGCTGGGCCAGAATTCCACCTCCTCTAGGGGAACTGAACCCAACTTATCCGAGATGACGATCTTTCCAGTCGTCATCGGCATGTGCTCAGCATACCTCCATGGGTTAGCATCTGAGCACAAGGGAAGGTCTTTCACATTGAGCCTTTTCTGGGGCCCATGTGATGCTGCAAGCCTCTGCATCTGCAGTTCCATTGCAGCCGCCTTCTCCTGATTCTCCTTCTGCATTTGTTGGATCATTCCAACAATGGAGGAGAGGGCCTGTCCCAGCTCTACTGGGAGAGCGGACGATGTTGAGGGAATAGGCTCCAGGATCTGAACCGGAGTAGCCGACACCTCGTCGGCCTCTTCCTCTACAATGTCTGGGGCTTGAACTTCATCCTGGCCTCCTGCCAGGAGGTCTTCCTCCAGACGCTCGTCCACGTCAGACATCCTGTCATACAACTGGATGTCTTGCAAAGTGACCTCGACTTCAGCATCCACCTGGATCTGAACTTGGGGGATCTCTTCTTGAGGCTGGGGAATCACTGCATCAGCTGATGCCCTAGGGAAAAGATACGCCCTCATCTTCTCACTTGGAAGATAAGGTCCATAGGTGTTTTTCTGGAAGCCCCTTACCCAGGTACGAAGCTTCTCCCTTGCTATATCCCTTGATTCCGCCGTCCTAGGGGAATCAAAGGCCTCAGTAATCAGGTTAGTGCACACGGTACATACCTGAGGGTCCCAATACTGGAGATCACCCTTGGAGACAGCGCATGCTGCGTGCCTCCTACAAAACTCATGTCCGCAGAGGTTCTTACTGCGGACGTTACAGAAAACACTTCCGCACTTCGGAGGGTCCTCCTGTAAAGAGAAGAAATTTCCATGAGTATCAAGTGAACTACGTATCACTGGATATGCACAGTTTAGCATAACAAATCAGAAAGGAAAGACACACACTTGTGTTTCCTTCACAACCAATTGTTGTAGCCTTCCAGATAATAAAATCGTATGGTTAATCTCTTCTAGAATAACCAATGAAAAGTTTCCAGAGGAAACAGGTGTAGCTCACACCTAAGCAATGATTTTAAAATCCTGGATAATAGACAAGAAAGAACTCACTTTCTTATCTGTAAGGCAACACCAAAGGGCTGTGCAAGACAACACAAAAGTGTTAGAACACACAGTGCTGTACCAAAACTTATACTATAGTTTTCTTCTTACAGTATATGTTATACTGAAGAATACTGGTACAGTATAGAAGGTTATGTGCCGGCCGGCACACACCATAACTAGCTTTAAAGTATACTACTTAACAGCTATAAGGCGGCAGAACGCTGGTTCAAATGCATGTGCCGGCCGGCAACAGCCAATGTCGGCCGGCAATAACTGCCGGTCGGCAACTACACAAGGTAGTACCCGGCTGCCGGCCACTGCTCATAGCGACCGGCAGACAAGGGCTGACATTAGCCGGCCGGCAAAGGTAAACAACCGATGCCGGCCAGCAGCAAAAGAACCAGAGGACTACGACTGCCCGGCTGCCAGCCTCATAGGCCGGCAGCCGGGTCGGGTACAGCACTAGAAGAAAACAGAATGGATGCCGGATAAGAGCGTAAACTACCTCCAAGCCCGGCAATCCGAAAGAGTGCATATAAGGAAGGGGAGAATCTAATTCAGGCTTCCTGACCAATGCCGTCTGGCTCTACAGGCAGGCATGGATGAGGGACCAAGGGAGGTCCGGGCAGCACTCAAGCAGAAGACCCTTGCCGGCCGGCAAGGGACTGAGTCAATTCCACATCCTAACCTATCCTAGGTCCAGATGTAGAATGACGTACAGTACTGTAAAGGCTAGGCCATTACAGAGATAGAGGGGGAAGGGACAAAAGAGGGTCCTACCAACCTTGCTTTAGTGAAGGATCACCCGCAGCCAAGAAAACTCATCTTAGCCTAAGGGAGATCCAAGGAGGGAGGCCAGCAATACTTGCCAGCTCCCAAAGAACCAAAGCAAGGAAGGTGTTGCTACTCCCAGGGAAAGGATCTTATCCTCCCACCGAGAACAGCAACAAGGACTAGTCTGCTAGATCACAAAAGAAGGAATCATCTCATACAGAAACCTTCGGTAGTGACCTAAGGAGGCTAAGCCTCCTATGTCTGTGTCAGGCCAGCGAGGGAGACTCTACCCCAAGCCAGACAAACACAGACTCAGACTAAAAAACTCTGTTGTTCTGTCCCTCTCTGAAACCAGACTTACTGGAACAGGGAGGTACAATAACACCCCAGTATAGTTTTATCGAAAGTTAATTCAGATAAACCACTTAGGGATAAGCCCAAGGCTTAAACAGAGGGAAAGGGATTGCATACTTTCTCCGAAGAAAAGAAAGCAACCGGGGAGTATGAGAAAGTATACTAAGGCTCCATAAGCAACTTAGCCTAGGCACCAAGAGAATCGATTACCTAAATCACCGAAACTCACTCGTATACTATCTTGGAAATATTCAACATAATCTTAAATGTATAAAAAACAGCCTAAAGCTTCAATAAAATTTTAAAACACTCGGAAAACCAAAATCATGCAGGAAGTACTAGGACCAAACGACTAGGCTACATGGCCTAGCGTAGGCCAGAGTTGGCGAATACTTCGCCAAAATAATACTAAAAGCACGAAAGGAAATCCTATGTAACGCTAAATAGCTAAAATTTATTAAAGCAAAACAACCGGGAATGTCGCTCTGGCTAACTAAAACTCATACCTAGCGAGCGACAGCGTCCATGACGCCTCCGGTAGGCAACGGCTCTTGTAACAAAGATTAATACTATTAATCACTTAAAAATTTACCAAGAGCCTACATTTATACATAAAAGAAATGGTACTCAACTTATCAGAGGCCGACGAAGTTGGAGAAGCCATGAAAAGCTGAATAAATCCAAGATTTGCGAGAAACACAGGAAAAAACACCGAGTTGTTAAGCTACGCAAAAAGGAATACAGATGGCGTCAGGATTGGCGCCAGGCACGCTTACGAAACTGGAGAAGAGGGAGCCTTGGGAGCGGCTCCCCCTTTTTCTTTCCCGTTTTCGTTTCTTGCCAATTGACCCCTCGATGTGTTATCTCTGTTTGGGGTGCAGATTGCCATGTGGCGTGTCAAGAATACGTCCTCTGATATGTCGCGATATCCCTTTCATTAGGGATATTCGCTCCAGGAGTTAGAATTCTGGGTACCTTAAGGTAAATTCTCTGGGAATATCGCCGTAGTTGTAATATACCCTAGGAAGCTACCCTATAGGAACTTCCATCAGGACGACATGGCTTGAGCCCATATATATATATATATATATATATATATATATATATATATATATATATATATATATATATACAGAACGAAATCCAAAGTTTCTTAGAAACTGAGGGTTCACTACGTAATATTTCCTATTCTTATTATCCCCTTCTTTGGATATAGGATGAAAAGCACACATGAAGAAATAACGTCTTTTTCGTTAAAATGTTTACAGGAAATCAACATCATTATTAAACGTAAACTCGTGGATTCCACGAATAGGACTTTTAAAATACGTTATTACGAGGGAGGAGCTGTGTCATAATAGAGGTGGAACTCTCTCTCTCTCTCTCTCTCTCTCTCTCTCTCTCTCTCTCTCTCTCTCTCTCTCTCTCTCTCTCTCTCTCTCTCTCTCTCTCTCTCAATCTATTTATGTTTATATATATATATTTTTATATGTGAATATATGTATATATATGTATATATATGTATGTATATGTATATGTATATATGTATATGTATATATGTATATGTATATATGTATATATATATATATATATATATATATATATATATATATATATATATATATATATATAAATATATATATATATATATAATATATATATATATATATATATATATATATATATATATATATATATATATATATATATATATATATATATACACACACACATAAATACATACAGAATGGGATATATATATATATATATATATATATATATATATATATATATATATATATATATATATATATATATATGTGAATGTGTGTTTGTTTATGTAAGGGTGTATTTTGTCACAAATGTAAAAGTATACATATTTTATATGAAATTACATGAAGCGTTGTGTTTTCATCTCATTTAACAGATCAAAGTTATTTGATGCTCCAACTCCATCATTTCCTTAATGGATGTGAACGTTCTCTCCCCGTAAAAATCAGCTCTGCTTAGTGGCCTTGGTGTTTGAAATGCATTTCATTCTGGTCTTTGAAACTTAAAAATTTTTCTATAAAGAATGGATGAACTTTTTGAATTACTTGAACATCTGTTAAAAAAGTGTTTGAAATATATTGAAATATATTGTTCTCAGGCATATTTCAGTAAAATACAGATGACCTTAATTTTTACCCTAATTTGTTAATATCCTTTACTGGTTGGTAATTGCAATATCACTAACAGTAATATCTCTCCTTAACGTCAATATATCCGTTTTTAACACGGTAGATGCCTGACTACATTTATTTTTAGATTTTTACCGTTTTCTACAGCAAAATTTAAACATTATATTTCTGTTACCCAGTTATATTGCAATTCATTATTTTCAATTACTCAAACTATCAAAACAACGATGGGACTTTATTTTCGTTTTCAGTAGCTGTAGGAGTTTTTACTTCATCCAGCACAACAAATAACTTGGGTTGTTTGAAAACACGTTTAACCTATTAGATTGAAGGTATTTCGCATAGTTACAAAATTCACATTTTTGTGTTTACAAAAATTCCCCTTCACCACCTGAAAATATCAATAGAAAAATAATCGTTATTATCTGCGAATTTATTCACGCAAGAAACATCAGTATAATGAGTTCGTGAATTTCTTTGCGGTTACTATAAATAGTTTATACATTTCTATTAAAGTTGATATAATGACTCCACGAATGTCCTGAAAAGTTATTATAGTGACCTTTCATTAAAGTCATTATAATAACCTGAAGAATAATCATTATCTGCCATTGCCTCATCATTATCTCAATAGTTAATGTTGACAATTTAAGATAGTTTAATCATTGAAGTGTGTCTGTGGTTTAGAGGGGGGGGGGGGGGGTTTGAACGCCATTCAGAATTGTCTGAGGCCTTTAGAAAAACAATAATGAAAAAATACTTGATGAAATTGTAAAACTATAACAGCATCCAGATGCCGCAATGTGCCATTTCAAATCAAAACTTCCCTGCATCGCAGTCCGACGGAAGTTTGAGACCCGAAGGTTTGGTCGCTGAATATATATATATATATATATATATATATATACCTCTATATATATGTATATATATGTATATATATATATGCATATATAAAATATATATATGTATATATATATATGCCTGTATATATATATGTATATATATACCTCTATATATATATATATATATATATATATATATATATATATATATATATATATATATATATATATATATATATATATATATAATATATATATATATATATACCTGTATATAAATATATGTATATATATGTATATATATATACCTGTATATATATATATATATATATATATATATATATATATATAATATATATTATGTATGTATGTATACGAGGGGTGATCAAAAAGTTCGGTAAATGTGTGAATATTTATCAAATTATGAACATTAACATGTTTTGTCACTAATCTCCAAAGTACACTCCTTCAACTCATAAACACTTACTCCACCATGCCTGCCACTTTTGAAAACATTCCTGGAAATCCTTTTTCTTCAATAACTTTATTTGCTTTGTCGTGTTCGATTTGATGTCTTCAATGGTGTCAAATAGTTTCCCTTTCATCGTTGATTTAATTTTCGGGAATAGCCAGAAGTCGCATGGTGCAAAGTCGGGAGAATACGGTGGATGCGAGAATCCATTAGACGTAAAAGGTCGGAAAAATGGAGAAATGGCTGGCTGCTGTATCATGACAATGCGCCCTCTCACACGTCACTGCTTGTTGGGCAGTTCATGGCTGGAAAGAATCTCGCTGCAGTTCCGCATCCACCGTATTCTCCCGACTTGGCACCATGTGACTTTTGGCTGTTCCCAAAAATTAAATCAACGATGAAAGGAAAACGATTTGACACCATTGAAGACATCAAATCGAACACGACAAAGCAAATAAAGTTATTGAAGAAAAAGGACTTCCAGGAATATTTTCAGAAGTGGCAGGCACGGTGGAGTAAGTGTATGTGCCGAAGGAGAGTACTTTGAAGGAGATTAGTGACAAAGCATGTTAATGTTCGTAATTTGATAAATATTCACATATTTACCGAAATTTTTGATCACCCCTTGTGTATATATATACATACATATATATATATATATATATATATATATATACATACATATATATATATATATATATATATATATATATATATATATATATATATATATATATATATATATATATATATATATATATATATATATATTATATACATATATATGTATATACATATATATATATATATATATATATATATATATATATATATATATATATATATATATATATATGTATATACATATATATATATATATATATATATATATATATATATATATATATATATATATATATATATATATATATATATATATATGTATATATACATAAATATACAGGTATATATATACATATATATATATATATATATATATATATATATATATATATATATATATATATATATATATACAGGTATATATATATACATATATATATATATATATATATATATATATATATATATATATATATATATATATATATATATATATATATATATATATATATATATATATTCGGTCCCGGTCCCGGACAATTCGGTCCCGGACAATTCGGCCCTGGACAATTCGGTCCCGGACAATTCGGTACTAGGACAATTCGGTACCAGGACAATTCGGTACCAGTTAATTCTTATAATATGGAAAAACAGTATTTTTCCAATTTTTATCGTTTCTAAAATTCCTATCAGTTCTAAGCATTACTTTTAAAAAGAAAATTTTTGCTTTTGTTAGTATAGATATAAAAAAAAGGCCAATTGATTTATCCTTGTTTGTGCGATGAATTAAAAAAAAATACATTTTTTGTATCTTTATTATATAAAAAATGAAACTGTAAAAACCATACATTTCTTATGTTAAAACTAGGTATATAGAAATAAAATATTAAAAACTATACATTTCTTGTCGTTAAAAGTATACAAAAAATTTAAACTTTAACATTATGAGCGATTGCTTTAAGGAACTGCATTCTTTCTGCTTGATTATATTTCTCCATCGTCTCATATTTCGACTAATATGAGCTAGTTTCATTATATCAGTAAGTGCGCACTTATTTAAATTTCCTAGTTCTTCTGTTAGAATTGAACGAGAAGATGTTTGACTTGTGATTGTCCCTCCTTGATATTTGCAGTACCAACCTTTGCACTCACTTCAGCTGCAGTTGTGCTATGAATTTGTTTTCCAATATATTTGAGCGTATGAAAATTAACATCTGAGTGAAGCCATGCTTTGCAAGTGCGCCTTTCACAACGCCAATATATCTTCGTACCATCAGCATTTTCTTTATGTTATTGGTACACGTAGTTTTCCTTTTCAACTAATTTCCTTTTTCCTTTTTCCGACTGTATGCAGTTGCAAGACTCCATTGTGTGAATGATGAGGTGAAACTAGACTAAAAAGTCTTGAATAAAGAAACTAATAAAGTCGTTTTCTTTATATATTTTTTCTTAAGTAAGGGAATAACCAAAGTAATCGTTTAGTAATAAAATAGTTAGGTGAATTGTTTATGTTATTTGTGAACAACTAGTGAATAACCAAACTAAGTAGTTAGGTATTGAGGTGATATTAAATATAAATAGTTCATAATATGTAATATAAAAATATCATATTTTCCTGATTTTAAAAAATGACAAGCCTGGTACCGAATTGTCCTGGTACCGAATTGTCCTAGTACCGAATTGACCGGGACCGAACTGTCCAGGACCGAATTGTCCGGGACCGAATTGTCCAGGATCGAATTGTCCTAGCACCATATATATATATATATATATATATATATATATATATATATATATAAAGGTATATATACATATATACATATATATATATATATATATATATATATATATATATATATATATATATATATATATATATATATATATATATATATATATATATATATATATATATTGGGGATACCTTAACGTGGTGAAAAGGTTTGTATATTGCCATGATCTACAAAGCTGTACTAGTCAGGGCCAGCATACTAGGTTGGTTATCGACCACCACCACCAATCCGCAATGCCCAGCGTGGTGATGAAAACTGCCCCAACCACAAAAATGAAAAAATGTTTGAGGCCTCTGTCCTACATTGGACTATAAGCGATTGCAGTTGATGTTGCATATATTCAAAAAGATATGTGTATGTACATTGACATACACGCATATATATATATATATATATATATATATATATATATATATATATATATATATATATATATATATATATATATATATATGTGTGTGTGTGTGTGTGTGTGTTTGTGTGTGTAATTGTGTGTGTGATAAATTTATCACATTTAGATATGTATTTTCATATTCAATTGAAACATCTGTTCTAATTCCTTGATGTCTATAGAGATCTCTCTTTGTGGCCAAATGGTATGTAACTGCCATGTCAGTTTCCGAACCAGGGTTCGATTCCCTGGCCGGCTCGAAGCTATTGTCTTTGAGTGGTTCCCTAATGAGTTTCTGATCCCAAGGTATAAGAGAGATTCCAGACATTAAAGTATTGAAATCTATGACTTATTTGAATATATATGAGTGTGCATGTGTAAAGGAGCTTGTATATATATATATATATATATATATATATATATATATATATATATATATATATATATATACATATATATATATATATATATATATATATATATATATACATATATATATATATCATACACATATAAATATATATATATATATATATATATATGTATATATACATATATATATATATATATATATATATATATATATATATATATATATATATATATATATACATATACTTATAAAATCCTTCATAAATCAATTAACCGATATATCAATAGTCTCTGTCCCCAGAATAATGGATAATTTTCAACAACACTCCAACAAATAATTATCTTCATATGATAAAAACAAAACGTAAAACGAAAATTCAAAATAAGTAAAAATTACTACAGAATCCTAACACGGTTCAGTAACTTGATTCTAAACCAGAGAGTACCAAATCTCCGAAAACAATAATAAAAAGGTCAAAAATAGTAGAGAGGAAGCTGAGGATTTGGTGTGAGATGGAAACACAGCAAAGGAGAGAAAATCCCAGGAAGAGTATTTGCTTTGACAGCTCTGGAGACTGAAGTCCCACTCGAAGAGGAACGTGGTTTCAAAAGTTAGCTGGAAATCCATCAAGAGTTCCAGAGGCGCCGGTTCCACCTACTCCATTTGATTAGCTGTAGGATGGAGCTGCGCATCCTGACCTCTCCTCTGGGGGTGTACTGTGAGCAGATAGGACTTCCTAAGTTACACATATAGTATGCAATAAAATTTTCTGTTCTTTAAGTGATAGTGTCTACTGTTTTTTTCTTTGTCGTCTCCGTATTGATCACACTCGATTGACACACGCGTTTCTGCTGAAGGGCCAACACCAACCGTATTACGACGACTGTTTAGTACCTTTAACAGTGAGACATTTGTTGACCGAAAGCCTTAATTATAATAACTTAAGAAAGAGATATCTGTTTGAGGCTTGAGGTGAGGATCGCAGGTTCCTCGCCAAGATTCTTGGACATGATGTGTCTTACTATGCGAGCGGCATTTTTATATTTATTTCAGAAGCAGGTCTTCTGAAAACTAATTAACTTCTATAATGACACTCAACTTATATGGTTTTAATTGAATATTCTATTAATATTTACATAAAATAAATTATATCGGCGTCAATGACCTTAGATGTCAGGATGCCTGAAAACTTTAAATCAATCAATCAATCAATTTTGGCAAAGTAGTAAGATCTCTTCATTTATTCTTAATTTTAGGGGTGCCTATACTAGGTAATGCATACATGAATTTATATAGATTTATAGATTTATGTATCTATATATTTGCGAACGTTTTGTTTTACACATTTTTATACATCTAAAAGATATATATATATATATATATATATATATATATATATATATATATATATATATATATATATATGCATTTACATGCATTTCTATTTACACACATATATGTATATATACATATTCACTATGCAGATATATATGTATGTATATATATACATATATATATATATATATATATATATATATATATATATATATATATGTAATTATGTATGCATATGTATATGTATATGTATATATATATATATATATATATATATATATATATATATATATATATATATATATATAATGTACACACACACACACACATATATATATATATATATATATATATATATTTCACTAGAGTACAGTAAAAGCATTTTACCTTTTTTTAACTTCTTTTCAAGTTAATGCTATGCAAATGCCCTAAGAGTTATGGCTAAGGCCAGGTACATACATACTTATGTTTCATCATCTTACAATCTTTAATCTTATAGTCACAAAACATTTGAATTTTATTTATATTTTTTATTATTTTTATGTTCCCGGCTTAATAAAATCACCAGAACTCACTGTACCCAAAATAAAACAATGCATGGAAAGACGGGATTTAGGTATGCACGATTGTTATTGTTTACAAACAACTTAATTGCTAAAGATTACTTGTCAAATATTTTTGAAAATTCTATGGTTTCCCCAAACAATTATATTGACGATGCCGAAAAATAAAATCTTATGTGAGCCATTGTTCAGTTTTCTGTAGTTTCACAAGTTTAGTTTTTATATTCTCTTACTGAACGATCCATTTTTTAGATTTTCTTACTGAACGAACCAATCTGAATTCCTGCCAAAGCTCTGACTCTAATGGCCAATTATCGGCAATGGAAAACACAGTGTGTGTTCTCTCTCCTGAGTTTTACGAAGTGGATGAAAATGAATGTCAGTTATTCTGTTTACTAAAGGAAGTATAAGTCATATAAAAAGCTTATAAGAATAATTTAGATTTAAAAAGATATTAGTTGTTGTTAATATGTTGTTTTGAGTTTTATAAAATTTTTACATTATTTTATTGCGCGGCAGATTAACCCCGTATAGCATGGTTCAAATATGCCTATATATATATATATATATACATATATATATATATATATATATATATATATATATATATATATATATATATATATATATATATATATTATATATATATATATAATATATATATATATATATATATATATATATATATATATATTATATATATATATATATATATATATATATATATATATATATATATATATATATATATATATATATATATATATATATATATATATATATATATATATATATATAATATATATATATATGTGTATATATATATATATATATATATATATATATATATATATATATATATATAATCACCAGTTTGAGCTGAATATGAATACAAGAAAGAGAAATAATGAAATCGAAGTATACAATGGAAGATGAAATGTCATTAGAAAAGGAAAGGATTAATAAGGTAGAATCATTTAAGTATTTAGGAACTATGATATCCAATACAGGATCTTTAGAATTAGAGTTTAGTGAAAGATTGGAAAAAAGCAAATCAGACAATGGCTAGGTTAAGTAAAATTTGGAAATCAGGTCGCCTGAAATTACAAATAAAAATCCGACTAAATATCACTTTAGTGAGATTGGTGTTACTCCATATATGGACATAAGTCATGGTATGACAGTGAAACAATCTCCAGCAGATATAGTAGATTTGAGAACAAAGCCCTCAAAAGGATATTGGGAGTTAATTGGCAGGACAGGATTGAAAATGAAACTATAAGAGAGATTAATCGAGTGCCATATGTTGATGAGATCATGATGAGGGGTAGGTGGAGATGGTTTGGGCATGCTCTTCGCACTTTCAATGAGAGATTAGTTCACCATACATTCAGTTGGGCTCCACAAGGCACTAGAAGAGTTGAAAGACCAAGGCCTACATGTATGAGGACTAGGAAACACGAAGTAGGAGATGATAAATGGGAAAGTATTGAATTAAAAGCTCAAAATATAAACGACTGGCGAAATCTATCCCAGGCCCCTTGCGTCGAGGCGTAGGAGGAGATGATGATGATGATGATGACGATATATATATATATACATATATATTTATATATATGTATATATATACATATATATATATATATATATATATATATATATATATATATATATATATATATATATATATATATAATTATATATATAATGGATTTTGAGCGAAGCGAAAAATCTATTTTTGGGTGAGATAGCCATGTCGTCCTGATGCAAGTTCCTTCATTAGTAGCTTCCTAGGTTATATGTGACTACAGTGATATCTCCCAGAGAATGTACCGAAGGTATCCAGAATTCTAACTCCTGGAGCGAATATCCCTTAAAATTTTAAAAAGAGATATCGCGTAAGGACGTATTGGCACGCCTCATAGCAATCTACACCCCAGATAGTGTTTTACGCTTCGAGGAGGTGTGGCAAAAATAAAAAGGGGGGCCCTCCAAAGGCCATCCCCGTTCCCGTACTACTATTAGGAGTACAACAGCGCCATTCCCACGATAGTGGCCATTCCTTGTAGATTTGAGCATAGGCTGTTACAGATACAGACTACGGGAGGGATACTGAAGATCTCTTCTTTCGAAGAGATGTGACAACATGGCTATCTCACCCAAAAATAGATTTTTTGCTTCGCTCAAAATCCGTTTTTTGGGCTCAAGCCATGTCGTGCTGATGGAAGCATACCAGAGCACTAATGTATCTGGATTTTCATCAGTGCCTTAACCTTATATCAACATTTTCTATGGTCATGGGGACCATATGAGACCAGTGACGTTACCGTTATTTGTCATCATCACTAATCATAAACAATGTTAGTGCTTCCTGCCTCCTACAGGGAAGAGTCATCTAGACAGTAGAAAAGGGATTTCAAGGATAACATAAATAGTATGACCAAACTTAAGTACACACTGAATATACAAATAGTCTCAAGTTGTATATTTGGAAAATTAACATCAGTGTCTCTTATGTCTATCATTTGATGCATACAAATATATGAAGGATGCATACTAAGTAAGTTAAAAACTCTGGCATGTATATATACAATTGTCTAGCGAAGATGGATGCACTACATTCTAATAGACATTTAATCCTAATAAATGACTACGAGAGATGGTTAGCAAAACGAATGTAGTATGACAATGGGATTATACCTGAAACGAGTACAGAGACCGCATTTCCTTCTTGAAGGAAGAAATAATGAATGCCACTCTTAGATTGAAGAGAAATTATAAAATAATCGCTCTTCATAATTTCTGTACTGGTTACCTCTATCTGCACTGTGTATCTCGTACACCGGCACTAGTGCTATCCGTATAATTCCACACCTGGGATTTTGAACAGAGCTAGTGTTACCATGGTAACACTTAATCAAAAGAAGACATACCTAAGAAGAATGACCTCTTCTCCCCTTAATTGACAGTCCCAGTCAATTACTGTTCATCGTAGAATAGACGGCAGGGTAAATATTCTACCTGACGTCACCACAAGCTGCTTCAGATCATGGACTTACATAGCGTAGTGTATGTAGAGCACTCTGGATGATTCTCATCCAGAACATGTGCGAGGACATGTGAGGTCCCAAACCATTAATTGTTTATCACAGTAATTAGGGGGCAGGCTTTAATACACTGCCTGCTGCCACTACGAAGTGTTTTAGTTCATGCACTTGTTTTGCATAGTGTTTGTAAAACACTCTGGATGATTTCCATCCAGTGTATGAACTAAGACCCTCAAAGTCCATAAACTGAAAGAAGTTCAGTGATGAAGCAATCTTTCTCGGATCATGACCTGCGGGAGTACTGTCCGGATCCGCTCTATGAATAAAGTAGGTGAGCTTCGCCCTCAGCTGATTTAGAGATAAGTTTGATCCCGAAGTTTCTCCTTTAAAGAGCTGTCCTCCCCTGAAGTCTGAAGTTCTACGAAGATAGACCTTTAGACACTCTACAGGACATAGAGAGACATCTTCATTCAGAGGACAGATTCTCCAGGGACCCCACCTTTTAGTGGGTAGCTTGTTTTTTGCGAGAAAGGATGGATCAGGAAAGAGATTCAGTTCTCCTAATTCTGTGAACTGAATGTGACCCTCATCTCTGGATAGGGCCACTATTTCACTAACTCTAGCCCCAGAGGCTATAGCGAATAGGAAAATAACCTTTTGGGTTAGGTCCTTAAGAGAACAATCTTCATTGTTCACAGATGAGGCATAATGTAAGACCTTGTCCAAAGACCAAGAGATGGGCTTTGGTGGTACTGCGGGCCTAAGCCTAGCACATGCCTTCGGAATCTTATTAAAGATTTCATTCGCCAGATCCACTTGGAAGGCATATAGGAGAGGCCTAGTCAAAGCTGACTTGCACGTATTTATCGTATTGGCCGCCAGATCTTGGCTATGAGGGTGGACAAAGAAGGACAGACAGAAGTTCATAGAAATTTCTTTCGGTCCTTTTGTTTTGACAAACGCAACCCACTTCTTCCAGGAAGACTCATATTGTCTTCTAGTAGACTTAGCCTTGTATTCTTCTAAGAATTCTATATTGCCTCCTGAGATCCCAAACCTTTTTCTAACCGCTAGAGCAAGAAATTCATGAAATGAAGGGTTTGGGTTCTCTGTGATAAACCGAAGGCAGTTGATTTCTGAACCTTCGGAAATATACCTAGGATCGGAGCTAGGACCGGCCTCATCTGGTCTATCAGCCCCATTAGAGGATCCTCGTATAGGGCTATTTAGTGAGGTAGTTTCTTGAAGACGCTCGTGATGAAGAGGTCGAGCTGCAGTTCCGGGACTTGTTCCCATCTGGGAGGGAATATGTCTGTGTCCATGGACCATTCCAACTCTATCGCCTTGGATCGTGATAGAGTATCCACTGTCACATCGTGGATCAGTTGTAAATGAACTGCTGTTAGGTGCCATCCCTTTAGGAAAGGGATGGGTAACTTCACCAAGACTGTACGAGACGTTCGAATGTGACGTCTTATTATCGCTTCGGTGTCCCAGATCAGTTGTAGGGAGCCTGATCTGTGTGGAGGGGGCTTCCACACCCATGAAAGGACCAGCAGAGTCTTGGGACTTTCGTGCTGTAATTTTTGTTAGAGAAGCGATTAAAGAGGGACCGATCTCAGTCTTTTTTTATCTCTTCAAGCGTTTGATGCGTGTTTTCTCCAAGCTCTTAATGCATCTTTCCGGTGTGCACTTAGCACCAGGTCTGTCACTATTGCGAATTGGGGAAAGTTTAGCACTTTTCCCTGTTGGCATTTTGGAAATCTGACCGATTACCCGAGTCTCTTGACAGACCTCGCGAGCTCCTTTTATATTCCCAAAGGAAAGGAGAGTTGAAGTGACTGAGGGCTTCGATGGTTTTTTAACCATCGAAACCCCAGAGCTGGAGAAAGTCGAGACTTCTAGAAGCTTATCTTGCATCCGTTATGTCCCGGGAACCGGGTCATCTCTTTGAATGCACATGGGCCTGACACTTCGGGTGCTGCCCACTCCAGCCTCTCGATCAGGTATATTAATACCTGAACTATTTCTAGGCTTGACTAAGTTCGTCAATCCTTTGAAGATACTTAGGACTGTGAGTCCGACACATATCTTTCCTAGGATGAATGTTACTCTCTGTAACATGAATTCTAGATAGGAGGAAGGGGGGTGGTTAACTGGAAGGTTCCGAAGGACACCTTTCAGGTCTGACAAGACTACGAACACCCCTAATTGGAACAAGGTCCATATGTTCAGAAGGATTAACATTTAGAACTTGCTGTTTTTTATGAACTTGTTGAGTGGCGACAAGTTCAGAATGACTCATTGATATCTTGAGTCCTTCTCGTGAACACAAAACAGCCTTCCCTGGAACTCGATGAGCTATAGTTTTCTTACCACCTGTATGCTATATAGCCCTCAGGTATACTTCTCCAGGAGGGTTTTGAACTGTATGAGAATGTAAGGAGAGGATGGTAGAGACATTTCTGTTTCCCATCAATGGCTCATCTTGAATAGGCTTTGGACCGAAGGATTGAAGGTCCTGCGATCCTGAGGGAAAGTTCCTCCTAGCCGAAGTGTCTTTATGCTTCAAGTAGTCAGTAGGCTTAGACTTTTGACCATCTGCCTGTAGCACCGTGGTCACTGGGATAGTGGGATGTTGTTGAGCAGCCCGGATATTTCCAGCATTTTCGATCTTTTTTTTAAGTTGGGGACCCACAACCACAGAAGATTTTCTCTTTGAAGGAATGCCCCATTTTTGGAGAAGACATGTTCTCCATGGTGGCGTTCTTAATTAGTTCCTCAATGACCTCGTGGGGGAAGAGGTCTTTACCCCAGATGTTGGAAGATATTAGCTTCCTTGTTTTGTGTTTCACTGTTGCAGCAGCGAACACAAACTCTCTACATGCTCTCCTAGCCTTCACAAAAGCGTAAAGGTCCTTTAGCAAGGTAGCCATATGCATTCTGGCTATGACCATGAGCATGTCTGGGGTGTTTTCGTAGGTTGAACACAACTCTATATAGTTTTGTAGAGAAAGGGATGTCCCAAGTCTCTCCTTTGACTCGTGTTCATTAAACAAGAGCAAATCGGTCAATTTAGGGAGACATACATTGAATTGTCGACTTGCGACATCCTTGTCTAATTTTCCTACTGAAAATGTCAAATGGAATTCCCTCCAATCCTTTTCCTGTCCGGGAAAAGCTGGTGACAAAGGCTTGCACTCATCGAGTGTGGGACATGGCTCACCCGTCTCTACAGCTATGACAACAGATGTAAATGCCTTCCCCATAAAGGGGAATGAGAGTGAAGTAGGAGCAAGAAAGGAAGGGTGTCTGTTATTCATCGAGAAAACCTTCGTTTCTGAATAACCCGCCCTTTTCAGACTACCTGAGAGGATAGTCTGTGCCTTATCATGGTCAAGAATCATGACCTCCTTTGGTTCCGTTCCTTTTTCTGACTTTGGTTCGTACTTCAGTCGGACCCAGCAACTAGGGAAAGCATCAAAGCTTGGCCAAAATTGAATTTTGTCCAAAGGAACCACACCTATTTTCCCTGAGATGTAGAGATTGCCATTTGAAATTAACATCTGCTCCGCAAACCTCCAGGGATTGGTTATGGAGCATGTTGGAAGGTCTTGATTCATGGGTCGTTTGACTAACCCGTGGGAAGCGACAAGAGAAGCTTTACGAGGCTCTATCTTGGGTTTTACTTCCTGCTTTCCGTTTTGTTTACGAAAGCTCTCTATCTGATTCTTCAGTTGGATACATAATTGTACCACATTATCCAATAGAGGGGTAGAAGACGAAGATGTTGACATCGATGGCTCTATAGCCGGCATAGGCGGAGGAAATTCCGACACAACATTTATCTCTTCTACCTTGGGGCACATTTTGCCCTCAATCCCAAAGGTTTTCTGGCCGTCAGGGGATGTAGCTGGCTCCTGAGGCACTACTATTTCCTCGCTTGCCTTTGGAAATAGTAGCTTACGCATCCTATCATTAGGTAGGAAAGGTCCCGGAGAGATCTTTTGGAAGCCTCTCACCCAGTTGCGTAATTTATATTGAGCTGTATCCCTAGTCTCCGTAGACTTGGGATTTTCAAAACCTTCAGACATTAATGTCCGACATATATTGCAAACCTGTGGGTTCCAATAATGTAGGGATCCGGAAATAATATTGCAGGGGGCATGCAACCTGCAAGTATTATGACCGTAAAAGTACTTACTCTTGGCCTTGCAGAGGACTGCAGCACAAGATATCTGGTGTTCCTCCTGTAAAGAAAGGAAAACCAAATGAGTATACAAGGGATTATTTCTTTGATAATCAACATGTAAATGTCATCTACAACAGAATAGCTTAGGATAGTAAGCTATAAA